>NC_064570.1:75383106-75686136 GCF_937001465.1 Orcinus orca
TTCAACCTACCCTGTGCTCCCTGCCTCCAAGTTCTGTTATATCTCCCAACTTATTTCCTTTATTACAGTTGCACAATCTGAATTTTGTTTATTTATTTACTGGTTACCTTGTTCACTGTCCATATTCCCTACAACCCTCATATCCATGAGGGCAGAGAACATATCTGTTTTGTTCACTGTTGTGTCCCTGATGCTTAGAACATTTCCTGGACCATTCATTCAGCAGATGTTTGTCAAATGAATAAAATGAGATAATGGATATAATATACTTAGTATTGTGTTGGCAAATGGAAAGTACTCAATAAATGTTAAGTCTTATTATTTAAAGTACTGTTTCTCTTTTACACTATGACTTCAATGTTGTATCCTGTAGTGGTGGTGAGACAGGATTGATTATAGTTTCAATTCAGTGCTTAGTTCTAAGTCTAAGCACTTAGTCTGTTAGATTTCCTTCTCCCTTTGCATTAAGCAGCACTCTCAGCTGGGGAACTACTGGGTCATATTATAGCCTTCAGCCCTGGTAAACACAGTTTGAGAGACAAGTAGTCATGCATTAATTCATTCATTTATTCAATTTTTGTTGAGTACCTATTATGGTCTCATGTCTACTTTAGCTTTGTGTAAGGTAAAAATGATTCAATTCATCCCAAATTTCTAAGGTCATATTAAAGGGACTAAATAAATCCCAAACTTCAGAGCAACAATACATAAATAATGCAGACAATAAGTGCAGGGAGGAAAAATTTGTTTCCCATGAATAGCGTCTGGCATGAGCCTTGAAGCATAGGTAAAGGGGAAGGTTTCCGTGATGACCATTCCAGATACTTCAGTGGGCCTTTTATGGGAAACTTTTTCCAAATATTCTTTTTTGATTGTTGTTTTGTATACTCCCCTTTCTGGGACAATCGTGGAACTCATCATTCAATTGAGAAATAACATATTTACCCCCAGACAATGACCAGACTGGGTTGACTCTGTGTCCATTCATTAATTCCCTTTCTTTATATCCTGTTGTTACTGACTTTTTTCCCCTGGCACTTGCTCCTCCAGTCCACCTTCCATTTTACTGTCACAGTAAGTTTTTAGAAAGCAGAGACCTGTTATGTCACTCTGCTCCTTAGAATTCTTCAACAGCCGTCGATTTCTTTTTGGTTTGTATGTATGTATCTGGCTTGGTTAGATTCCGGCTTTGTATTCTTGTGACACTACTTCCTGTGACAGTGGGTCTTTTGGCACAGTCTTTCCCATTGTTCTCTTCCTGTGGAATCTTGGTCTTTCATGCCTGTGTTTTCAGTCCCTAGCACAGTCCATGATGTGCATCAGGCCTCCTCCTTAGAGAGACCTTCACTCTTCGCTCTAATGAATGGCCCTCCTTACCCCAATCTCTCCCTCACAATTTGATGTTTTGTGACCTTCATAGATACTAGCATCTTGGGAACTATCTTTTATTAATGTTTAATTAAATGAGCTGGACTTGGTGAGGTGAAATTATGAAATAGTATTCATTTAATCCCTTCAAAATCCTCAAACACTGTAGGCTCTTCCCGCTCGTCTCAGGAGATTCCTCAGACAGATCTCATAGATTTCCCCATCTAACTTAGGTATTAGAACGGTCTTATGTTTTGTTGTCAAAAATCTTAAATTTCGATTTCTTATCCAATTTAAAAAATTCTCCCCACTTCCTCAGTTCAGAACTGCACTTGGCCCAGAAAGGTGCACTTTGAGGGGGTAGGATTAGGACGGGGGTCTGCTCTTTTGCTTTGCCCTTATACTTTTCTTCCCTTCTCAGTGCATGGCGCTGGATGTGTTAGGGCTAAAGCTGGGGACCTTGTCAATCTCTCTTGCCTGTCTTGGTAGATGTCCTAATCCTGACTTCCCCTGAGGTGTATGCTCTACACTAGTTCCCAGAGTTACCCCGTAGAACGAAACATCAGGTGCCTGCATTTGTAGCTGGCTGACCCACACTTTGGTGACTGCCTTCTTTTCTCTGTCATCTTTCCTTACTTCTCTACCAGGGTTTCCTGCACTTTGCAAATAAACTACTTATTAAAATATTTGTCTTAGGATCTTCCTCTAGGGCAAATGTTGGTTAACCTTTTCTGTAAAGGACCAAATAGTAAATATTTTAGACTTATTGACCACATCAGCTCTGTCTCAACCACTCAACTCTGCCATTGTAAGCCCCAGAGCCATAGATAATCTGTGAACAAGGAAGTATGCCTGTGTTAAAACTTGTCAGAGAAGTGATAGAACCACTCACTATAATGGTGAATTTGCCCTTTTCTTTCTGTATATTTATCCATTTTTGCTTTATATATTTTATTGGACCAGTAGGAGCTTAGAGCTGTAATATCTTCTTGTTGAACTGGACCTCTTGTCATAATGTCCCTATCAATTCCTAATGATGCTTTCTGTGTCAACATCTATATTAGCTGACATTTAAATAGTGACCACAGCTTTATTGTACCCAGTACTGGCCTGATATATAAAAGAAAATCTTCGATCCTTTTATATTCAGCTTTTCCATATCCTTATGTATTGTGGGTGTGTTATGGACTAAATGTTTGGGTTTCCCTAAAATCCATTTGTTGAAGGTTTAACCCCCAATGTGTTGGTTTTTGGAGATGAGCTTTTGAAAGGTAATTAGGTTTAAATGAGGTCATGAGGGTGGGGCTCACATGATGGAGTTAGTGTTCTCCATTCTCATGAGAAGAGGAAGTGAGACTAGAGCTCTCTCTCTCTCTCTCTGCCATGTGAGGATAGTGAGCAGGTGGCCATCTACAAGCCAGGAAGAGAGCCTTCACCAGGAATTGATTCTGCCAGTGCCTTAATCTTAGACTTAGCCTCCAGAACTGTGAGATTTAAATGTCTGTTGTTTAAACCAGCCAGTCTGTGGTATTCTGTTATAGCACCCTGAGCTGACTGAGACAGTGTGCCTCTTGTACACTGCATATAACTGAATTAAAAAATGTTTGAAATTCTCTGTATTTTACTTGGCAAGGGTTTTTTTTCCATTTATTTTGATTACTGGCATATTTGTACATGTCTCTATCATATTCCTTTTGATTTCCATTTTATTCCACTTCTTTCTTTCTTTTTTCTCTATTCTTGCCTTTTTAATCTTTTGATAGGCTATCTTTGCTTTCTTATTTCATCCTCCTTCTTCTGTTTCAGATATATTATAATATATATCTGAGTCTGAATATTATATCAAAATTCTTCTCCAAAGAAACGTGAACCATAGAATATATAGACTCTAATCACCTTCTCCTGACTTATGTTATTACTGTCCATTGTTATTCTATTAATCCCACAAATTAGATATTTTCTTTTTATTTCTTAATTCAGATGATGTTTATTGAGAATTATCTACATATTTGCCAACTATTTTGCTCATCATTTCCTCTTGCATCTCATAATATTTTTGCTGTCATTTTCCTTCTACTTGGAGTACAGCTTGCTAGGTCTTTATGTAGATCTGTTGATAGCAAATACTCTTAGTTTTTGACCATCTTATTCCAAAAATTAGTTTGGCAGGTTCACGATTTTAGGTCAACTGATTCTCTTGGCATTCCAATAACATCATTCAGCTGTCTTCTGATCCTGAGTAAATTCTTTAATCTCTCTAATACTTTATTTCTGCAGTTCAATGAACAAAATAATCCAAGCGTAACTATGCACCGTCGGTCTGGGTCATCTGGACAAAGAGCTTGCTGAGACCCAGGTCTTCCTTCTGTCAGTGGGAGCAGGTACTCCTGGGACTGTGTCAGTTTCTATGATACAAGAGGCTGGGATATCCCCTGGGCTTCATGGTTTCTGGGATCTGGGAGCTGGCTTTCCAGACAACTTCTATAAACTGCTGGCAACCCAAACCAGACTGTACCCAAATATAGTCTGATTATTTCCCTCTGACACAACTGCTATATTCTACATACCCTGTTAAAGGTAAAGAATATGGAATCCCGGTGAGAGTTCAGCCGAGTATCCTGCCCAGCATATGTCACTATGAGGTAACGAGCAGGTGGGAGCCCATGCCTTCCGGATGCTGACTCTGGCCTTTGACTTTTTCCCCTTTACCCAATAAAGCCTGTTGCTTAGCCAGTGCTGTGTGATTTTTCAGAACTCATCTTGTACCTGAGATAAGAGATTCCTCATCTATATCATGGTAGTACCAACACCATTTAGTTGATATAAAGGTTAAATGGCATCATACACGTTAAGTACCTGGTACATAGAAAGAGCTCAGTAGTTGTTGGATGCTATTTATGTTGCTAAAAATATGAAGGGCCCTTTACATTTATTGACTGCTTTTTAAAATGTTTCACCTTTAATAGTATATTGGAGTTCTATCCAAGATAGATTTCCCCCCATATATTCATATGTTGCCTAGTAACAGTCACTGGCTTTTTAGAGCAAAAAATATAATCAACAATAGTTTCTAGCCAACAGACTCTTTGCTAACACTTGGATGAAAACACTTGCTTATAAATTAATCCCATCTCGGTTATTAATTATGAAGTGCTTTAACAAACACAAAATGGGTAATGATTGTTTATTGTTTTTCATTTGAGAGAGTACACCCACATCACAGAAGCAGAAAGAATCTGAAATTAATTAGCAATTGATCATGACAGCATGTCATCCTATTGCAACTTATACAACACCTGCCCTGATTATTTTTGAATCCATGAAGGAGAACAAGCATAGCAAACTGGCCTTTGACAAACAAGCAACCTAATTAAAAGGCTATCAGGGACAGCAAATGGAACAGAAACAAATCAGAAAAAATACTGTTTGCTAAAGTCGACAGATTATTACCACAAAGCAAAAACACTGGTGCATAAAATCACTTAATCTTTCAAACATATATTATAGGTACAGCTTTATGTGGAGGGCCCAGTTCAGCAAATTTTACCTATTCTTCTTAGTTGCTTGTGGGCACATATGGAAGACCAGATGCCATTGCTGTCTGCAATAGATTACAGGTTATTGGGAAGGCAAGACAGGATACTAAACAGTTAACTTTAAGAAAGACATTATAGAAATGACAGGTTTGTTCAACAAAACTTTAACTATTGATGGGCCTCAAGTTGCTTTTTAAAAGTATAGGACAGAGATGAATAGAAAGTAGATGGTGATTTCATATCAGAGTCACTGCATTTTGTAATAGATGTTGTTGTCTGATATTTATGTGTGTGTGTGTGTGTGTGTGTGTGTGTGTGTGTGTGTGTATGGAGTTGCGGAGAAATCCAGAATATTATTATGCATTTCAAAGCTTTCTGGATTTAAAAATTTTTACTATTGATAAAGCTCTTTATTCTAATTCTTTGCCCTAGGGCTTCTAATGAATTTCTGGTAAAGTAGTGCAAAACTTTAAGTTTATATATTATAGTAGGTGAAGACGAAGCCAGTTTTTCAGTATATCTGTGCAGTCCTGGAAGTTTAGATTTGTTTAGTTTCTTAGACCACTTTTTCCTTATTTTGAACAATGTTCCAAGCTCAGGGTTCAACCATGTTCACGTCTCCCAAAACATCTTGGGTCAAACATGACCTTGACTGGAATTCAGAAACAGGCTCAGAAAAATTGGGAAGAACGCCAAAAGAGACTCAAGTTTCTTATATTGACAATAGAACAAACAGAAAAAGAATAGATGGGCTACTTGATGTCAATGGTAAAATTTTGATTAATAATAAAGAAGCTAGATATTTTGCTTCTGTCTTTTCTATCAAAGTGAAAGAGAATTCTTAATAACATATCTAGCCTATGTTCGAGCAAATCTACTGATGGCCTCATTTATAGCCCTTTTGAAGTGGTACATTCATCTTAGTGAGAAAAAGCATTGAAGAAAGTGGCTATAAATGAAGCTGAATATGTATGAAAATGTAAACAACAGTAGGAGGTGCTAGAGGAGAGGAACCTTTTTCTAAAAACATGAAAATGTCAAGTTCATAACTCTAGACTTGGGAGTTCGGTGTTAATCTTGAAAATCTAGAAAATATTATTTACGGAAATTTACTGGTATGAAATTAAATGTAAGATTCTAAGCTTGGATCCAAATACAAACTTCATGAATAAATAAAGGAGGGGATTTAGCAGCATCACATATGAAGGGGAGATTTTTCTAGTTGAAATTGAAAGTTCAATATGAGTTAATAATATGGTTTGTCCAACAAAAGAGATGAAGCCATTTTCTCTTTTAAAATTTTCTTTCAGGAGATCATTTTCCTTGTTAGAGAAGACAGAAGCATAACAGAATCCATTTTCTTTTATTATTCATCAGAATTATAGCACCGGCATCAAGAAGTCACTCTATCCCTTCTCTGTTTGCTTTATTGCTAAACACAGCCATTTTAGGCTACATTAAAAGAAATGTAGTGTCTAGAATGGTGACATGATATTCCCTCTGCTATCTGTTCTAACAGAATTATGTTCAGACCACACTTGGAGCATGGCATTCAATTTTGGAAACGAGATTATAAAAGCTGCATGAACAAACTGTAAATATTTCAGAGAATAGCCAAGAGGATGGAAGGATGCTTGATGCATGAGTTGCAGTGCTTGTTCTCTGTGTCTACAGACAAGCAAACCAGAGGAAATGTTTAAATTTTGCCTAGACACAAGGAAAGCCTCTGTACATCAAAGTGATAAGGTCACTTGTTCATTTATTCATTCAGTCAGTCAACAATATTTATGAGCATCCAAAATGTGCCAGGAAGTGTTCTAAGAACAGGGGATGCAGAAGTGAACACAGCTGTCAAAATTCCTGAGGGTCCCAAGGCTGGTGTGTGTGTGTGTGTGTGTGTGTGTGTGTGTGTGTGTGTGTGTGTGTGTGTAGGCAACAAAAAAATGCATAGCTAAACAAGAGCAATAATCAGAGAATAATAAGAACTCTGCAGAAAAATAACAACAGGCAACGTCACAGAGAATGACCCAGTGGCTACTGTTGACTGGCTGAGAAAGGCCTCTTTGGAACTGACATTTATTCTGAGGTCTGCATGACAAGGAGATAGCTCTGCAAAAATGGGGGTTGGGGGGAGGGGGGGAGGGGACCTCAGTGCAGGGACTCTACCCAGAGAGAACAAGATTGTTGAGTTTGGGAAACCTGGGGTGTGGGTGCTGGTAAAGTATGAGGATGGTACATGAGTCACAGAGGAGGGAAAGGGCCAGCTCTTGCTGGGCTTGGCAAGCCAGAGTGAGTGGTCAGGATTTGATTCCAGGTGCTATGGGGAACCTCTGGAGGCTTTAAGGCAGGACTCTGAAAGATTGTGATTCGTGGTCTCCTTATCTCTAAGATGGGGTAATAGTATATCTTATCTCAATATATAGTTTATTTTTGTGAAAAATAACAACTTATACTAAATGCTCAATAAATGTTTATTAATGCTAATCACTATTTTTCATAATAGTAGTATACCATAGAAGCTTGTAAAGCAGATATCTTTGAGATTTAGAGAAGAGTAAAAATGCCAACTACTTTTAATTGCATGCCAACTGTATGTTTATATTATCTAATTTAATCTGCACTCCAACTTTCTGTAGAAGAAACTAACTTTTAAAGAAGTTAAGAAATTTGCTCAAGGTCACAAAGCTAATAAGGATAGAGCCAGAATTTCAATTTCACTTTGATCTTTCTGACTCTGAAGTTAAGACTCTTTTTCCATGCCAGGCAGCCACATGGAGAATGCATTCTCTTGATGGCCTGTGGTTGTAGCAGGTGATCCCTTCTCAGAGGCCTCTGGCTTTTATTCAGCCTGGATTTCGTGAGCAGTTTGGCACATAAATCACTACACAGTCTGCAGTAATTTATTCTGGGCATCATCATATTTGACTAAATGATCCTATAAAGTAATATTTATAATTCAAGAGTTCTGTCCTCTACATCTCTCCATTTTATACGTAAGCATCAAGAGGAAAACCATCAAAGAAATAGTAATCGACTGAGAGAAAGTAGTGGTAAAGGCACTGTTTAAATTCTAGATACTATTATAATTGTTATTAAATGCCTTATTGGGAGATGAATGCAGTGATAAAAAGAACATTTCTTCAGCTAACTAAACTGGTGCATTCTGCATGAAAGGCAGTTGTTTCAAGGCACTAATACATGAAAAATGACTGAATGAAGGGCTGCGTAGTGGGAATGGAAACAAGCCTGGGACAGGGAGGCTGGTACTTGGGTTTCATGGATTGGAGAAGCCAACAGAGACGGGATGGTCCTGCTTGGTTCTTCCTGGTGCAGGTGACCTGAACTTCTTCTCCTTTTTCCTCCCCCATTGTCTCTTTGTGGACCCTGATGATACTGGCCTTTGCTTTGTCAGCATTTGGTAGGTTATTGAAATTCTCTTGTCTTCAGAGATGGAGAAATGCTGACAAACAATAAGGCAGACATCTGTAGTTAATACAAAGAAAATAAAAGGTCTGCCCTCATCTGCCTTTGCTCCTCTATCATTAAATCAATTATAATAAATGGCTTTGCTGCAAACATTGCTATTTCTTCTGTTTGAATTCTAAACATCTTTCCACTGAAACAACTGAAATTAGTTAATAGGACTATTTCTAGTAAAGCTTATTCTAAAGCCCTGAGGACTTTGAATCATCCAGCAGGTGTCATGCAGAATGCAGACATTTAATCTATATGCACAAATGTGTCTCTTTTTTTCCTTTTCTTATTCATCTTACATTCTTACTTCCCATGAGACTAGGATCAGGGGTTTGGATGTAGAAGATTTTAGATGGTTTAGGGTTTTTTTTTTTTCTATATACCGAACACTATTCTAAGTTTTTCAGTAAACAACCAGAAAAAAGATCCCTGCTCCTGTTGGGTGGAGACCCTTCTAGCATGGTGATAGGCAACAAAGTATAAACATAAGAAACCCCTAAATTAGATAGTCTGTTATGATGATGTTAGAAGATGCTACTGGAAAGAGAGAAAGGAGAGTGAACACTTGGAGGAAGTGAGGATGAGCCGTTGGGTATATTTAGACATATCTTTTTTGTTCAAAAGGATCAAACACCAGTGTTGAGGGTAAAAAGGAAAAGTTAATTATGTCTATGTCATAGAAAATGTATGAACTCAGATGCCTGTTTGTGCAGAAATGTCTAAAACAGATTTTGCTGGAGGTTGTTTTCCCCTCGGTTAACCACATGCCTCATTTTAATTACCATCGTCAATGTCTCTGAAGGGGCACCATCTCCTCCACTGCTGGATGAGCATGTTGTATTGACATCCCCCCTTTTGTTCTGAGGAGTGTGCATTCAATCTGATTAAAACAAACATTAACTAAAACAAAAAATCCCCCATACTTTGATGAGAGAAACCAGAACCTGGAGTCAGGTCTCCTTAGAGCACAGTGAGTCCTTAGAGATTATTCAGTCACACCCATTATGTGACACCTGGGTATTTTGGCTCCAACCCAGTGGATGATGGGACTGTCATGGTCTGAACGTGGGTTGGAAGAGGATTTCCAGACGCAAGGCAGAATGTAAAGAAGATGGGATTTATTACAGGGAATGGTCGTTGCCAGAACAGCGGGCCAACTTCCTATTAGTCTGGGAGAGTTGTTTTCTGATTGGCTGAGGCACATATACCTTCCTTCTATAGGGTGGGAGTGGGACAGGGCAGAGGCCTTTCCTTATGTGGGACGAGAGAGGAACAGGTCCCATGGCCCTGGTGGGCCCAGGAGTTTTGTACCCATCGCAACATGTTAGGGAGGGCGATGAGAGTCCGGTAGGGTGTGTAACGCTGAAACTTTTTTAGGCGGAGTTGACCTTTGTCCTTGAAGCACCATTGTCCTTGGAACACCACAGGGACCACTGGAGCTGATCTGACACCTCTGACCTCTAAAAGAGTGGCAGGATCCCTCAGGAATCTAATATGTCTGGAGGACACGCCCTAAAGAGCTCTTGAGTCTTAAGTGGGCAGGACGCTCAGAAAAATCTTCGGGAAAGCCAAACATTTTATATTCCAGCACACAACTTCTTGAAGGAATGATAATAATTTACCCACTCCCTAGAGACCAAACCTGGGCAAACCCTTTCAATGTTTGGAGAGCTCCAAAGAGATATAGCAAAATAATAAATGAGCTTGTACCTCTTATAAAATGTCTCAGATTGAGGTCACCCACTGTCTGAACCCCTTCTCTCTGAGGTCTAGACCTCGTTCCACAAAGTATGATCCTCAGAGCGGCAACAGTGGCATCACCTGGGAGCTTGTCGAAATATACAATTTCGGGCCCCCGCCCCCCCGGGGAATCTGTATCCTAGCAAGTTCCCCAAATAAGATAGGTGGAGAGTAAGGCTGAGATTCACTGGACTAGAAAACTTCTCCTGACCAGGGCAGAGCAGCCCCACTTTGAACTTGACCTTTGAATCCCGAATAAATGCCTGTCAACAGCCAGCCCCATCCTAGTTCTATAGAAACTTAACAAATTCTGCCTAATAAATATTAGACCAGTTTGATTAATTACTGTGTCTAGTGCCCAGTTTTGGTAGGGCCCTTCAGCAGATTCCTGAATGCATTTCCCTTATAGGGAGGGGTGGATGAGGATGATGCCAGTTTATCTAGACATCTTGGTCTGTGACCAACCCTTCCCTCTGCCCTCTCTCCTGTGGGAAGCCGTAATGTCTCAATGTTTTTCCCTCCCCTAGGGAGCCTGGCTCTTCTTAAGACAGCATTCAACTATTCCTCCTGTCACACATTTCACATAATTAGAAAGATGAGGGGAAATCATATGCTGGCGGGAGCTTGGATTGGGGACAAAAATTGGGAAAATTCTCCTATTTGCTCTGCTGAACAATGATTAGTATTTAGGCTGCAAGGAACAAGGTGCTTTATTTGGGGTCTAGGGAGTTGCAATTTGGTAGACAGAGATTCGGGTAAAACCGGAAAAAAGTGTTCCGGGGAAGAGAGTCAGGGCTTGTAAAGGCAAAAGCCACAAGGTTGTTAAAACTGTCTTGCAAGCATTGTAATTGCTCTGATGCAAATATGTATTCGCCCTTAAGGGAGGCTCTCACCAGTTACTTAGGGTAAGGGGCCGATAAGTATCTTGAGCTTCTGGAACACTGTGCAGATGTTCTGGGTGCCTGTGTTAAGATAGTAAGTGGTCAAAAGTTCTGATTCCATCCAGGCTGAGGACGTGTGTAAGTCCCACTTCCTTAATGGCCTACCAGCTCCATTTTAGAGCGCTCTCTTAGCAACCAAGTCTATTTTGATTTTCCTTTCCCAGCTCCAATATGTTAATTATTTTTCCTTCTGTATTCTGTTTCTCTGTGAGCTATGTCGGCTTTGATTTCCCAACCATTCCTGTGTCTGCCTTCCAGAGATCCAAGGCTCGACCTTGTGCACCTGCTCATTAATACTGTGGCCTTGCAAGGAGCACCCTTGTCTGCCCCACGTTACCTGACTTCACTTATCAGGCATTATCCTTGCGGCTTCAGAGTCTCACCACACAGGTTCGCACTCTTCGCCTCATTTGCTAGACAATAATCCTATGAGATATGCAGCACGATTACCTCCATGCTACAGACTAAAACATCGGAACTCAAGAAAACATTAAAGTGTTTCCTCAAGGTGACACACTTTGAGCTTACTGCTGAGGTAGACGTATCAGGTGATAGGTGACTTCAAGAGAGGGAGGCCGAGGGCAGTCATCAGTTAGATCCCTTAAACCATGTCTGCCTAATAAATAATACCCTGTAGCCTTCCTTCACCGATGAAGCTCGGCTTAATTGTGCTTGCACATTGCATACCCTCCCAGCTTCATGTAGCGTAGACAATATATCACAAGACTCCTTTAACCACCCCGTAGAGATAACACTTCTGATTTGTAGACGCGATAGGGACGGTTGCTTAAATTGTTTTTCAGAAGCATGGAGCTAGTCTTGCCCAGATCAAACCGGTCAGACCACCGACCATTCAACTGGGCCTGTGCAAGCGTCCAGTGGATGACCTTCTGACGTCAGAGATGCAAAAACCCCACCCTCAGCTCATGCTAACACTGCCGTTTTCTGAATATGCATCCAATGAAGAAGCGTGTAACTCAGATACACCTGAACAGAATGCTGATTACTTCACCTTTTTCTTGCTTCCAATCATCTTTCCCCATGCCTCAGACCACCCTGCTTTTTTATTTCATAAATACCCTTGGGGAGGTGGATCTGAGACTTGGTCTCCCATCTCCTCACACTGGCTGCCTTGTGAATAAACTCTTTCTTTGCTACAGTCCTCGGCATCTCAGCCTTTAGATTGCTTTGCATCGGGCAAACATACCTGGTTCAGTAACAAGAGTAAAAATTCAGAGTTTAACCTCATTTTGAATTTTTAAGGTGTATCATTTTAGACAGATTGTTTCACGAAATCACAGCTAACATTATAGAACCCAAACCTACACCAGTGATTGGTCTACTGCTTTACATATATTAACTCATTCTGCACAACAGTCTTATTATAGAAGAGCTATTATATGACCATTTTACAGATAAGCAGACTGAGGCACAGAAAGGTATCTAGAAATTACCAGAGTTGGGATTTGAGCCCAGGCGATCTGTCTCCACTCCAATATACCATCTTGTAATACTAAAAAATATGTAGGAAGTACTTAGGAAGAAATAATTTTGGGTGTTTTCAGTTATTCCTAAAGCCCTAAAGGAGGTGAAAGTTTTGTAAAGGGCAGGCAGCTCAGTTTTAGAAGGGTCAGATGCAATAATGCCTTATGTTTGTGCAGAGCTTTCTTCCAAATAGATCAGTAATTCCCTTCATACCCCTGCCTACCTTCTGACCTGAGGCCTTTTTTGTTAACATGGAAAAGATTAAAGGAGTCAAGAGGAAAAATGCATTCCTCTATTTAAATGATCAAATGAAGTGGTGATTACTTCTGAATACTCAGCTAAAATCCTTAGCAGTTAGATGTGAAACAGCCAGAGATCAGGAGGGTTTAAAACTCTCAAACAAATCTGTGAGAGATGGATCAAGGTCCATTCTGCCTCAGAGCTGACTGTAGGTGGCTGTTTAATGAGCAGATGATATGTCTCCCTGAAACAGATAAAAACACCTTTAAAGTGGAAATTGGCATTTATGTACCTCTTCAGGGCTCAGCCTTTATATGTGGTTGTGTGCTTCCTACTCCTGTGCCAGGAAGAGGAAAAGAGTCTGGCGGTAACAGGAAGGTCGCAGGGCTGTGTGAGATGAGCTGATGTCTTGAGCTGCAGTGGAACTGACACAAACCCGACAGCTCAGCTCACCCCATTCACTTAGACACGCACTGGGAGAGGGCTTCTGGGAAACGCACCGCAACCTGGTGCCCTGTTTCAGGTTGGTACTTACTGAACCACATTGAGGTGCTTAAAAGTAAGCCGAGGAGGAAGAGTTCTGGTATGTTCCCCAGTAAGGATGGAAAGGCACCTCAGAACCCACCCCCTCCCCCCGGGCAGTCAGAGCCCTGGAAGGGCCCCCAGTCCTGCTGACGTTTTGCTGCAGCATCAGTAGATGGATGCATTGTGGGGACTGGGGTACCACCCCCCATGGGAAATCCCCCTTATTATGCTTTGAGGGTTTTACGCTTTGCTCACGGTTTGGGAGTGGAGGAAGGAATTGGTGCAGGTCATCTCAGGATGACCCGAATCACTCTGAGCTCCACACTGAGAGACGTGCGTTAGTTATGATACAAGTACACAGGGCTTGTTCCTGTTCAGTGGAGCTCAGCGTGGTCCTGGCTTTCAGGGATCTCTCTGAAGCTGAATGGAAGCTGAGAGGAAGAAAGCGAGTAGACACAGAGCACGTGAGCTCATGGGCCAATCTTCATGGTAGCTTCTGGGGTCCTCCGGTTCTGCTCACCGTCTCCGGACCTGGTGCTCCAGGATGCCCCTGGGGCATGCTCAGTGCTACCAAAGCTGTTTGAGGCAAGGCATTGGCAGGAAGAGGGCTTCTCCCTTCATTTACTGGAAAACGAATGACTACCTGGAATCCTGCTTCTTGTTTGTGCCATTACTCTGGTGTATGTATTTACAGAACACTTTTTGATATTAAAGAAATTGGGAGTGAAAGCTGGGCTATGGGCACTTTAGCTGTAGGAGGTACCAACTAAAACATCTCTTAGTCATTCTTAATGTACTATTACCTTTTTTCCTTTTTTGGGTCATATTATTCATCTTCTGATTCCTTATGAATGGGGCAAAACAATCAACAATGCTTTATTTAACAGGTTCTAAGATTTCTCCATGTGAACCGCCATGGAAGGCAATGGAAGGCAAGTACAAAACTCTTGCTCTTAGGACCTTGATGGGAGTACAGGATATATACATAGATAAACAAAAAGGAGCAATTATACTCCAATAAAGATGTTAAAAAAAAAAGGAAAAGGTATTCTGTTCCCATTTGATATAAATATGTAAAATGTAGCGAGACAGCATACACACAAAAATAGCACCTTCCTAAATATCACCTTCTCAGTTTTTCTAAATAAAGTAAAATTTCTATCAGAAATATAAGATAAAATAAAACTGGATTGTCCACATGGAAGCACATATCCATTTTAAACCACTGGCTTAAAAATAATGTTAGTCACCAAAGGTTCCTTGACGACTGATAAAGGGCTATCTACATAGTTATTTTCATTTATTCTACGCTTTAATATCTCAAAGTGACCCCTTGTATTTAGGAAGTAATTGCCAGTAAGAAAACAGCTGGAAGGGGCATGCATAACATTTAAAAAAAGTTTTTATGTTATATGGGAGTATAGTTGATTAACAATGTTGTGTTAGTTTCAGATGTGCAGCAAAGTAATTTACATATACATGTATCTATTCTTTTTCAAATTCTTTTCCCATCTAGGTTATTACAGAATATTGAGTAGAGTTCCTTGCGCTATACAGTAGTTCCTTGTCGGTTATCTATTTTAAATATAGTAGTGTGTATATGTCAATTAAGTCTTTTTTTTTAATTGAAGTATAGTTGATTTACAGTGTTGTGTTAATTTCTGCTGTACAGCAAAGTGATTCAGTTATACATATATATGTATACATATCTGTCTATCTATCTATCCTCTATCTACATTCTTTTTTATATTCTTTTCCATTATGGTTTATCACAGGATATTGAATATAGTTCTCTGTGCTATACAGTAGGACCTTGTTGTTTATCAATTCTGTATATAATAGTTTGCATCTGTTAACCCCAAACTCCCAATCCATCCCTCCCTCTCCCACCCTCCCCCTCAGCAACAACAAGTCTGTTCTCTATGTCTGTGTGTCTGTTTCTGTTTTGTAGATAACTTCATTTGTGTCTTATTTTAGATTCCACATATAAGTGATATCATATGATATTTGTCTTTCTCTTCTGACTCACTTCACTTAGCACGCACACTGTTTTCTATCACAAATATAAAACATGTTTCTTTAAGGTACTAGCAGTAGCAATCTAAGAGTCAAAACTCAGGATACCTTCCACTCTAACAAGGGGCATTTTGGTGTGAAGCTTAAGGACCTGGATTGCACCACTTTGTAGCTGTAGGAGCTACAAAGTTCCTAAGTTCTAGGATAAGTCATTAATAATTGCTAAACTGTCTCATCTCCTAGAAATGAGGAAAGAATGGATTCTAGGGTTATTGTCAGCATATAAAGTATATAGAGTATATAAAGTGCTTAGCTCAGGGCCTGGCTCATGATAAAAACTCAATAAAGGTGTGCTATCATTGATTTATGTGAAAAATCTGAAAAGTTGGAGACTTTTCTCTTTAATTTGTGCCATTTTGGTCCAGAACAATTAAGATTGCATATTTCACACAGGTATTAATTAATACAATTTAGTTTAGTATCACTACAAATTGTAATACATTTATTTTCTCCTATAAGTGTTGCCCACTGAATAGGCATGTGTGAAGAGCTGTCTTATTTGAGTCTTCTTAGAGTAGGTCAGAAGAAGACCTGATTCTCAGGAAATGGACATTTACTGGTTCTAGTCATAAATCATGTGATAGATAATTAGAAGTCAACGAAGGCAGTTGCCTTTTGTCAGTTTATTAAAAAGAGCCTGGAGTTTGAATAGGAAAGATGAACATACCTGTAGATTAAGCCTCTAAATAGCATTCTTTCCCAGCTATATCACTGGAGTTTGAATTGCACATATGGCATAACTAATCAAAATATATGTTCTTCTCATCTAGTGCTTCACTAATTGTTACTCGTTGCAGGTGTTCGCACAAGGTGCGGGCTTCCTTGGGGCTGTAAGAAAATGGAGTTTCTGACAGCTGCTTAGTAGATTAACAGCTGAAAATACAAAATTTACAAACTGAGAATATAATTTAACTTTCATCATATTTATTTATTAACTTTCACCAAGTTTTCCATACCTTCCCTGGGCAGTAAAAAGCAATTCATCAAATCTCTTTTCAAGAGGAATTCAAATCTTCCTCCACAAACCATGCTTGGCTAATCTAAGTGAAAATTGTTTTAAAATAAATACATTTAGAAATGCACTAAGGGGATACTTGAGGAAGATTGGTATAATCAGGATTAGTTCAGAAAATTCAAGATGGGAGCCTACTTTTTATTAGCTAATTACTTTCCTTCAATATGCTATTCACTCTTGGGGGAGAAATACTTCACTTATACTCTAATATTTTCAAAATTTTTATTGGAGTTCTTAGGTTATGTCGTAGAAGAATATTTAATAGGTTTTATGACTCTGACCTTCTGGATTCTCCCATAGTCCCAGAGTCACAAAGCAACCCGAAAGGATTTGCTTCTCTTGGGGAAAGACAGATAGATGTATAAAGTCTAGAGGTGGGTTATCTTAAAAAAATAAACATTGACGTCTCATATTTTCCTCTTCTATGTTTAAAGTTTTAAGGCAATCTTTCAATGGTCAGGAATTGTTACTTTCAGGAAAGCCAAAGACTGTACATCAAAAATTAAATAGATTTCCTGAAGAATCTGTTTCTAAGATCTGGAGATGAGCAGAATTTCTAGAAGTGAAAATGTTTGGATTCTTTCCCGTATTATAATTTTAGATATATGGAAACTCACTGGAGAGTTTGCAAATACTTAATGGATTATAATACTTTTTGCCACTGGAGGTATGCATACTTCCCACATGCCTTACAACCAAAGGATTCTGTGATCCAAGGGCCACAACAAAGAGGGGTGGTCTTTTCACTGCAGTGGATGTAGCAAGTAGTTTGGGATGATATGTGTGAGACTTTCATTGGTGAGGAATACAATCAAGTTATTGAAATACTGTGTAATTATAGATAATAAAGCAAAAAATAATGTTTTCTTGACAATTTCAGGGTGGACGTAGAGTCAGATTCATGGGAATGGAGATGGATTGATTCTCTATGATAACTGTAATCATTATACTTGGAAAACTCTAGTTGCTGTTTAGGACAAGTGATTGTTCTACGGATCTGTCTGAATATATTTCAGGAGAAATATGTTCCCAAATCTAATTTGGTTATAAGTTTCACCTTGCCCCCAGTTTGAGAGTTCACCTGAGGCAGCCTCTGGGGAGATGCCTCCTCAGAGAGACAGCTCTGTGGGGTTGCACTGTGTCCAAATGGAGAGCTATGTTTGTACATGTCAACTGGCCCAGGCACAGAAACAAGCAACAGTGTTATTTTTTGAGATAATGATCTGCGCCATTATTCATTTATTGCCCTTCTGCTCCAGATTCACCCTTCTATTTATGTCCTGTGATAAGGCGTCTCTTCTTCACAGTGAGTGTGATGTTCACTTTTCTCTGTAAAGGGCTCTGGTGGGACACTGCAGAGAAGGGGATCTCCTGCTGTTTCCTGCTGCAGCAGATGGAGGGGGGTGGGTGGTGTCAGTGGTGTCAGAGTACAAACATTTGGTGGAGCTCTGCCCCAGCCATGGGCCTGGAATCCTCAGCCTCCCTGCAGCCTCCACTTGCTGATAGCCTTTCTACACCCCTCTTGAAATGAGAGCTGGTGTCCCAACAGCTTCCTGCCTGTACCTGTGTCCAAAGGCCTCACAACTGCATTGGCTCCCAGATTCCTCGGCAGCCTAGAGGGCCCCCACCCCTTCGGCATGCCCACACCCCTGGTGTGGCATCACCTGTTCTTCACCTCTGTTCTGGAGGGTTATATCCTGCTCACCCATGAGCCTGTGGACCAACTTCAGGCTGGACCAACCAGCAAACTTTTCTGCCTTCCTTTGGGCTGAAATATACCTTCTCTAATGGGGTCTGATCCCCAGCCTTGGCAAGGGGATCCCCCTCCCAAGTTTGTTCTTCTTTGAGTACTCTCCCTCCGCCCTAGGCTACTATATAGAGTTTCCTTATATTTTGTCTTTTATCATGGTTTATTCTTTATATGAATCTTCCTCTGTTTAACCCATTATGTGATTTCTATTTCCCGATTGAACCCAGGCTGCTACACATCAAACCTCAATTGTTCACATGGGCATAAAAAAGCGACTTCTAGATAGCATCCTGATTGAAATGGGAGCCACTTTTATGGAAGCCAGCATAGTATGCTGAGTGCGATGTTTATTTTGGGTCAGCAGATGTGTCATGTTGACTCGATGCTAGAGGTGATCTATAGATGGGTGCCTCCTGGGACCATCCTGCAGGGTTGATGCCTCCCTGGGTGTGGCCTGTAGAGAAGCCAATGGAGTTTCAAAGGCACTACCTGGGACTATGTGGCGAGTGTGAGTAATAAAGAAGAAGACAGTTATTCATTCAATAAGTTTTTACACGGTGCTTAGTATGTGCCGGGTACTGTCCTAGGTAGTGAAGATACAGGAGGGTAAAAGCAACACAAAACAAAATCCTCGCATTTGATTTTACTCAGCTATTCCCTTCACGCTATCTTTTTGCCCACCTGACACTTCAGGTGCGTTTCACATTGTACTGGTTATTCTTACAATCAACAGAATAAATCATTTCACGTAAAGTGATTATAGAGGTGCCAGAAGTGTGGCGGGGGGCAGTTTGCAGCCATGGGTTATGTGCCAATAGCCGTTCTGAAGATAAACTTATGTAAAAAATCTTACTTTGGGACAAACATTTCAAAGAGATTTTACTGCCTTCAAATGAATGGCAACAGGTGAATGGAAAACTAAACCTAGATGGTGTGTGGAATTGGCTTTGAATTTCTCATTAATTAAGAGTGCTCAGGGGGCTTCCCTGGTGGCGCAGTGGTTGAGGGTCCGCCTGCCGATGCAGGGGACACGGGTTCGTGCCCCGGTCCGGGAGGATCCCACATGCTGCGGAGCGGCTGGGCCCGTGAGCCATGGCCGCTGAGCCTGCGCGTCCGGAGCCTGTGCTCCGCAACGGGAGAGGCCGCAACAGTGAGAGGCCCGCGTACCGCAAAAGAAAACCCCCAAAAAACAAAAACAAAGAGTGCTCAGGGACCTGGCTGTTCTAATTACATTGGTTGGGAAACTTGATCATTAGTGAAATGAAACATGAAGCTATACCACTTCCTTGAGAAACCCAAATGAGACTTGGCATGGTCCATGGAAGAATCAATGTGAAGATTCCCTCTTGCCAATAGGAGGCTCAGTGGGGTAGGTCCTCACTTCTTGGATTCTTGTAGGATTTTCTTTCAGGTGTATTTATTACATCCATTTGAACTCT
This sequence comes from Orcinus orca, assembly GCF_937001465.1. Classification (NCBI taxonomy): domain Eukaryota; kingdom Metazoa; phylum Chordata; class Mammalia; order Artiodactyla; family Delphinidae; genus Orcinus; species Orcinus orca. The sequence continues at coordinate 75,402,696 of NC_064570.1, forward strand.
GCTTTGTTAGTTTTGAGAGGGACTAAATCTGTCATCAGTGGTTTGATGACAGGACATTTTAACAGGGCACCTCGGGATGGCTAATTGTTGATTTTACTTCCAATTAGGAGTAACTTTGACGTGTTGGAGGGATTCACGTGTGTTCACTGAAGATAATCAGTGCTTTATTTAGAGGAAGGAACTGATGAGAGAATATTTTTAGATTCTCTTGTTTGTAGTCCAGATGGCCTGAGGTTGGAGGGAAACTGACGTTTTAACCTTTTCATTTCTGTGTTTTCACCTCTCCTGTATGTTCACATTCTCTGGGCAGGTGTGGACCCACAAGTACACTTTTGTAGTCTGTCTCTTTCTCTTCACTTTCCTTAAAGTAGGAAGGAAGAGGGTGGCCAGTGGAGGAGGAAAACTTCTCAGGATATATGATGTGATAGGAAAAAAGATGCAAAGTTCTTTTTTTTTACTCAGGTAATTTAGTTTTTCTGTAGATAAAACTTAGCTAAAAAAATTACTACCTCTTTCTGAGGTTTAATGCTACCTGATGTTTGGGGGAAATATTTACAACTCTTTACATAAGGTGATAATATTTAAAATTGTGTTAAAGTTTCACGTTATACACATTACAAATAGCTATTTCCTTGAACTGATATTTTCATGTTTAAATTCCATGATTAGAATTTAATTCAAAATCCCTATTTAAGTGATACTACAGAGCTGGCAAATTAAAACATGTATAGCATTTAAATGAGTGACAGTATTTCAATAAAGTGGTTATAAGGGTCTTGAACTCTGGAATCATTTTATATTAAGAATTTGATTAATCAGCCTAATATATTTTACTTTACTGTAAATATAATTTTTTAAAAATCTAAGAATATTTCCAAAAATAATTTTATTAAGCCTTTAATGTATGTTTGTTAGAACCATCATAACCTATAGTAATATTATCTTCCACTTAGATCTTCCTTTTATCAGGCTCTGAGTGCAGACCTTGATATATTATGTAGACTCAGTAAAGGGGAAGCTGCTATTATCTCCATTTTCAAATGACAGTCTTGGTATGGAGAATCAGGAAGGGTACCATGCGTGCAATGTTGTTATTCAGAGAACAGAATAGGATAACTGCCTTTAGAATAGAAGGATTAAAGGATCAGTGTTAGAAGAAGTCCTATTTTATTGAGGCAAGATAGCATGGAGAAAAGAAAACTTACCCTAGAGATCTTGATTCTAGTTTCCGCTTTGCTACTAACCTACTGTGTGAACCAGAGAAAGTCAGTTAACCTCTCTGAGCCTTGGTTTCATCATCTATAAAGTGAAGGGATTGAATTAAGTGCCCTCTAAGATGCTTCCAGTGATCACATATCATTACACCATTTGGAGGGATTTAGTTTTCATGTCTGTGAGATTATTAATAGCCAAGTGCAAACCAAGGAAAGCATGTGTTTAAGTGATTTGCTATCCTCAGATTTGGTAGTCAAATTAGTAGTGTTCCAGGCTCTGCAATTTTTATATATCCGTATAGAAGAACTGACTTCACAGTTCTGACATTCAGAGCAGCAGGAAAATAGCATAATCTATTTCTCCAGGAATCAGGAAGGGAAATCTGGTGATTTGGGCAGTTCATCTTGGCTTCTGGTAAAAAGCAATTGTATCCAGGAACTTTGAAACATCTGCTCTTAATAGCTTTAAGCAGAAAGGAGATTTAGTGGAAACAGCAACGAGAAGATGTTTTCTCCAGTCCAGTTCAGGATACACATATTGAGCCTCTATTAAAGGTCTACAACCTTTTATTTATAAATCTGAAATTCAAAAAACTCTAAAAAGCCTGAATTCATTTAGTGGCAAAACCTAACCCAAATGGATATGAGGCTATGTGCATTTTTTATTTATCTCATTTTGTGTGAATACTCATTTCTCTCAAGGAAGAAACTGCACTGTATTCGGTTTGGGAGTGTCACCCGAGAACCTGCCAGGAATGTTCTATAAGATGTGGTACATGGTCTGTAATAATATTCCAAGATTGGGAGGTTTTGAGTTCCAAAGCTCATCTGGTTCTAAGGGTTTGAGGAAAGGGTTTTGGACATGTACGTGATTAGGGTGAAGGTGGGTAGAGGATGGCTGGAGAGGAACTGGGTGAAATGCAAAGGTACCCAGGATCAGGTAGTTCCCAGACATAGTCACCAATGCAATATGGCATATTTTATAGGAGAGATAGGTACAAAATTTAAGGGCACTCACAGAGCAAGTATTGATATTTCTGCTGGGATTTCAGGGTGTTTCACAGAGGAGGGGAGATTTGAATTAGGTCCTGAAGGATGAGTGGGTGTTTCTCATAGGGAAAGCTGTTCTAAACAGAAAGAAGAGAGGCATGCACATTCGTGGTGCCTTGGGGGCCCCTTGGCTCCTCTGGGGTTGAATTAGAGAAGCCATGGAGAGGATGTAATGGGGCTGAGTGTTTGAAAATGAAATTAGGAATATGATCCAGGACCTTGTATATCATTCTCATAACCATTCGTTGACCCCTCTCAGGTTGGGTTGCCCAGAGGCAGGGCCCGAGAGTGGTGTTCCTATGTAAAGGCTCTGTTATAGAAGCATACCCAGGAGACCTACTGGGGGTAGGGCAGCAACACAGGGAAAGGTGATATGTCAAGTAGGGAAGTATTCTTCTTGGGCAAGTTCCAGAGGTGGCTTTAGCTTGATCCTGAAGGAAGCAAGATAGTGAAATACTCCTGCACCCATCAGTCAGTCACAGGGTGAGGGCCATTGGACTGCAGTGGGCTGGTGATGCACATTTTCAGGCACTTCATCTGTCTTGGCCTGGGTTCTCCCCAAAGCAAGAGTACGTGCTGATGAAGGGGAGGTGGTGGGTGACATGGACTAAAATGGTGAATGGAGATTCTAGGAGAGGGGGCAGAGTGCCAACATTTTCTGCCGTAATACGGTTCGGTGACCTCTTACTGCAACTTATTGCACTGAGTACTTCAATCGTGTCATTCACTTCTCATAACAATTCAACAAGATAGGTAATATTTTCCATTTTATGTTTGAGAATTCTGAAGCTTGGAAGGTCTAGTTAGTGGAGTTTTGTGCTTAGAACCCAGCTCTTTCTGGCCTCCAACTCTTTGTGGACTGCAGGATTCCCTAGATGACCATGGCTTCCCCCCACTTTCCATCCAAGCAACTCTAATAATCTGTTTTGCACACTGTTTCTCTGCAAACCCTTTTCTCTGAAGGAACTGTTCTGAACTTTAAAAAGTTTCTAAACTGCCACAAATAATGGATAGCCAACAAGTAGATATATATGCACCCAATATAGGAGCATCTCAGTATATAAGGCAAATATTAACAGACATAAAAGGAGAAATAGGCAGTAACACAATAATTGTGGGGGACTTTAACACCCCACTTACATCATGGACAAATCATCCAGACAGAAAATCAATAAGGAAACACAGGCTTTAAATGATACATTAGATCAGATGGATTTAATTTATATTTATAGAGCATTCCATCCAAAAGCAACAGAATACACATTCTTTTCAAGTGCACATGGAACATTCTCCAGGATAGATCACATGCTGGGCTACAAAGCAGGCCTTGGTAAATTTCAGAAAATTGAAATCATATCAAGCATCCTTTCTGACCACAACGTTGTGAGATTAGAAATCAACTACAAGAAAAGTTGTTAAGAGAAATGTGATGAAACACTGCTAGAATAATACCCTCTCTTTCATTCTGTTTGAACTTTAGTTCTACTTAATGTATTCAAGGTCTCCTGAATCAAGTTTTATGCTACAGTAAAGCAGAATAATTTCCTTATTTAAGTTTGGCCCAATTAAGAATGTTATCACATCTGTACTGATGCTTATCTTGTTATTAATTTTGTTTTTCATTTGGAATTTCTTCAAAACTTTTTAGGAACCAAGTTAAGTTTTCAAAAGTCAATAAATACAAAAATATTAGTTGATACATTCAATTTCTGAAAGTTCTATATTGTGTCCAGTCCATCAAGAATTAGAGAAATTCTAATTCTGGTAGTTGGGTAGAGGGGAGTAAATTATTATGATTATATCTCATTGCTGTTACTGCAAACAAAGCAAACAAAACAAATCCTAAGCTGTGGCATTTGAGAGTCTGAAAAAAGTTGTTTCTTTAGAAATTAGTCATTTTATATTACATTTTTAGCTGCAAAGCAAGTAAATCTCCTGAGAATTGAACTCAACAGATATTTATGTAGCATCTAGTATATGCCAAGCACTGTGAGTGAGCACTGTTAAAATGAGCGACAGTGATTTCTTTGCTGACTACAGTGAGAATGGCAAACTAAAACCCTGTGAAAAATATTTTCATGTGAATGATGAGCTATTAAAATGTCACTAACTGCCAAAATGGAATTCATAGATGAGTCTTCAAAATAGAACAAGTATACATAGACACCATAAGAAGCATAATTAAGATTTTTTTTTTTACATTATTACAGAATGGACATTTTTTTTCTTACTTAAAAACACTTGGAGAAGAGCACTGACTTTTAGTGACTTCTTTATTCCTGTTAGAGTTATTTCAGAAATATTTTATCGTCCACAGGAAACGAACAGTATTGCAAGAGTTTTCACTTTAAACGCTTTCAAACTTTTACTCAGCTTCATTTCATCCCATCTCTTCTGGCTTTTCTGTCTTTTCTGGTTGTATTTTATCAGTTGTATCAACATTGGTGAGCCAAGAGAAAATAAACGTTTCTGAAAAATAAATCTGTTCCTGTATGTTTCTCCCAGACTGCCTCCCAGATTCACCGCCAGCATCAGCATACGGGGTGGGAGAGCCACGAGACCCAGCCAAGTCAGCTGCACTAGCTCTACCAGGACCCTGAGGAAGAACTGGGATTTCCAACCTGTGAACGGTCGGTATAAAATATTTTCACTATGCGTGTTCACCAGGAAAGAATACAGGCTTGAAATATAGTCATAGAGCCTATGTCATCTTGTCCTCCCTCTCCAAGAAGAAGAGCGTTCATCTCCACTGCACTGCCAGTCTCTTCCTGTCCCATCCACCTCGGGCTCCCCTGCCCTTGCCACTGTGCTATGCTGGGCTAATTCTGGCTCCTCCTGCAATTCGGCAATGCCAACACAGGTGCTGAATTTATAACCCCTTCACTTATTTTAAACCAACCCCTTCTCAAAGGGACAAGTAAAATTTTCTCTCTTCTACTAAACTTTTCCTGCCAATTCCAGGACACACGGATCTCTAATCTCCACGAATAGTTTTAGAGCCAGAATCGGTGTTAACATTTTCTCCAAACTTTTTCATGTGTGTTCGTTTAATTCGTCTAATTATTCAAAGGCAGAAGCTATTTTTATTCTTTGGGTTTTTGTCTAACTACCTAGTTCACAACTGGGTGCAAACAATGCTACAAAACATAAATCAGCTCCTGTTCGCCAGGATTCTACAGTCTAGACAAGGAAAGAGGAGTGCAAATATGTGTAACAAGACTGGTGTTAGAGATGCATTATTCATTCATGTCTTCATTCCTGAGCACTTCTCAGGGGGTGAGCGACATTTTCACAGCCCCTGCAGTCCCGGAGCTCTGTCCTGTGGAGCTGGGCGGGGTGGGTGTCTGGAGGACTGCAGAGGACCGAGGTGACAGAAAGGCAGTCTCTCTCTCCCTCTCTCCCTTTGAATGACAAGAAAAGCAAGAAAGAAGGAAAATAAGATGATAAGATGATGAGTAACTATGAAAGAGATTGAGTTCTAATTTCTCCAGCAAAATCTGAGAGGCTTTGGCTGTGGAAATGTCTCTTTTCTGCAGGCAGATAGAATATCTTGTTTGCTGCCTCCTGTAAGGTGGAATGTACAGAACTTACAGTCTAGGTAACTGGAGGTGTGGAGAGTAAAAGTGGAAACAGAAAGACCACAAACACAACCACTACCAGGTGTCTTTACACTTTGCTTCTGCATTGGAGGCCCTGGAGTATTGGGTGCTGAACTCAGAAGCAACAGAGCCCCACATCCTCGCTCACCAGCAGGAGAAAAGTCACCCTCATTCTTTCATTCTCCATATACTCTATTCCCAATGCACACTGGTTTCTGCCTCCATCATTTTACAGAAATTGTGCTTTCAAAAGTCAGAAGTTGCTCTTCAAAAAGTCAGCGGTTGCCAGATGGGTGTTTTCTGTACACACGCTATTCGGCGTCTCTGTTGAACTGGATTCTGCTGGTCTCTGCTGTTCTCCTCAAAGTATCACTTTCAAAACTTGAATTCTGTGATCCTATGAGTGATCCTTTTCTCCTCTGGACTCTCAGTCCTTTTTGTGTCTGTCCTCCAAGCCTCTGTTTTCTGCTGTCAGCCAGTATTTCTCATCCATCTACATACTCTCCTAGGCTGATCTCATCAGGCCTCATGGTTTAAGTACAGCCCATACGCTTGCTCCTGACAAATCTTTCTTCTGTCCAGATTCTACACCCAACATCTTTAGCTGTGTGTCTTATATGCCCTTCAAACTCAGCACAGCCTAAATAGAACTCTTCATTTCCCCCTGTAAAGTATTTCCCTTTCTAGTCTTTATTTCAACTGATGAACGGATGATAACACTACCCATTTAGTTCTTCTAACCAAAAACTGAGGAGCCGTTTTTGAGACTTCTTTCTCTCTCACCAGCCACATCCAATCAATCCCTAAGCGTTCTAAAATTATGTCCCCACCTGTCTGTCTCTATTACCTGTGTTCTCATTTGCTTAAACTCTTGCTGGCTTCCTAGAGGGTCTCTGGGCATTCAATCTTTATTTCCCTTCAACTCCATTTTCTACGCAGCTAGCAGACTAGACTCTTCAAACACAGGTCGATGTTCACTACCCTTCCTAAAGCCTTCAGTATGATTTAATTGTCTACAGCATCAGTTTTCTTACTGTGGAATAAGAGGCCCTCCGTCGGCCGCCACCTGCTTCCAGTCCCATCATCTCTCCAGCCCGCACTGCTGTGTGGCATGTGGCTGACCATGTGGTTCCATGCATCTGTCTGTGTCTGAAACGCTGTCACCCCTTCACCTCCTCGACTAGCTGATTCCTGCTTGTTATGGCTACTAGGAAGTGTCTCCAAGTGTTTCATGGTTGTGGCCCTTTGAGGGTCTGGAGCAACTTGAAAGAATGGAAAAGAAGTCAGAGGGCATTTTTTTTGGCAGATTCTGTGAGATTATAGTAGCCACATGCTATTCGACATGACATGGCCTACATGTCAGCAAAGTCTGTATTTAAGCCTGGTGTAGACAGAGAAGCATTCACAAAAGTTTCATCAGAATGCTTCCTCAGTTTTACCCCAAAGGCTGCCCCTTCCCACATTATCATGAAAATTCATTTAGTGAAAACTGGTAGAAGGAGAGGATTTTGTTCCTATCTTTTCCAAGATACTGTTTGTCCCTTTCTATTCCAAATAGAGCATGGCAAAACTTTATGGTGCCCCCGTGCCAGACATTTGAGTGGTAATTACTTAAATTTTATGTACTGGAAATGTATACTCTTGCTTTTCTACCCTCCATGTTGGTCATAAGGAACTAAGATTAAATTAATGCCTTCAACCCCCCAAAGATCAATTAGTTAAAAATGGAGGAAACATGAAGTCCTCCATTTATGCTTATTCTCCTGTAAGATCCCTGAGAAGAGACTAGGCATAGGTAAAATGCTTCTACCCAAATTCTTAGAGTTCTTTATGGTTAATCCTATGCCTCAATATGATTCTTTATGTTATACCACTATTCATTCATTCTTGAAGATTCAGTTTATGAATGAAGGTGTCTGGGAAAACGGTCATGGATTTCCAGACTAGGTTTTGTTCACTTAACCTTATCCCTCCCACTATTTTGTGAATAGCTCTATCGTTGCACTTAAAACATCTAATTGCATGTCTTTCTTTAATATCTCTACTTCTTCTATTACCATGCATTACCTGAGGGCAGGAACCATGTCATATTTATTTTTATTGCTCCCAAATTTAGAACAGAGTCTAGTAGGTACTTAGTAAAATGCTTATTGAATGAGTATACACATTGTTTTTGGCTGCAATGAAGTTTAGGTTTTAAAGAATCTAGTAATTCTCAGTGCCTGTAGATGTCTATAATAATCAATAAGCTCCCTCTCTATCTCAATATTTTTTTTTCTGATAATAAATTTCTTACTGTCACACTGAGGCAAGAGTTTCTGTATTTCCCAGAGGTACTAGGTGTAGGGAAATCAATCACCTGGCAGTGTTCCATGGAGCAAATAGCCTAGAAGAATCTGTGTGGGAAGATTGATTAAAGATTGCACTGGCTGGGATATCGCACAGGCTGGGATGTATAAGTGACAGTGAGCTGACTTGCAAGCCTGGATAGAGTTGCCCTCAGAAAGTGAAACTGGAAATCAACACCCATTGAACTGGAACAAAAATATACAAGTTAGCTAAGGAGATGGCCGACTTACTCCCGAGGAAGAGGAACACATGACTGAAACCTACTGAAGATGTTATACCTGAAAGAAGGCGATATCAAGCAACTGAGGGGCTGGGCTGGAAAGGAAATGCGAAAGCGGTGGGTACTATCCCACGGCGCTCTGGTGCTCTTCTAACCTCTTCACGGCAAGAGAACTGAGCAACAGGGGTATCCCTTCTGTGGAGACAGCTGTTTCAGGTTGCCTTTGCCAGGGTGGTGGTGTAGATCGTTCCCATGGAGGAAATGGCCTGGGCAACACGAAGTCCAGCCTGGTAGGAACACAGCAGTGATGACGAGGGGGCTGGCGCAAGTGGCCAGGGGATAGACTAAGTGTGTTGGGGGGGAATGATAATGTCCCATTGATTGTAACTTTTTAGGTTACAGGGGCCACTGAAGGTAACTAAAGCAGAGACTAGTGTTAAGATATAAGATCAGACTTCAGTTTTTTTTTTAATACAGAATAAAATGAGTAATGAATGATTAGGGGAAACCATTAGAGGTTTTTGCAATACAGAACAGGTGGGAAATGATTAAGGCCTAAAGTAAGCTGTGGACATGGGAGAGTGTGGAGTATGATCTATGTGGCAAAGTAAACACCAGACAAAAAACATAAAGCACTTCTAACATTGACGACTAGCAACCACTCTTTCACATCACTCAGCTACCTCAACTTCACTTTGGATAAATAGAACACCTATGAATGATGCTGTCACTAAAACTATGAAGCACTCTTTTTGTAAATTAGTTTTTACTGTGGTACATATGCATAACATGAAGTTTACCATCTTAATCCTTTGTTAACTGTACAATACAGTTGCATTGAATACATTCACAATGTTGTGTAACTATCACCCCTGTCCATTTCCAGGACTTTTTTGTCACCCCAAACTGAAACTCTGTACCCATTCAACTATCGATAACTCCCTGGTCTTTTCTCCCCACAATGTGACGCCCGGCAACCTCTATTCTACTTTCTGTCTCTGTAAATTTGCCTATTCTAAATACCTCGTATAAGTGGAATCATACAATCTCTGTCCTTTTGTGTCTGCTTATTTCACTTAGCATAATACTTTTAAGATCCATCTCTGCTGTAGCCTATGTCGGAACTTTATTCCTTTTTGTGGCTGAATAATATTCCACTGTATGCCTGTACCTCAATTTGTTTATCCATTCATCCATTGATGGACATTTGGGTTGTTTCTGCCTTTTGGCTACTGTGGCTAATGCTGCTATAAACACTGGCACACAAGCATCTGTTTAAGTTCCTGTTCTCAATTATTTTGGATATATACCTGGAAGCTTTAAAGCCTTCCTTCACTGGGACAGTGTGTAGGAAGGAAGTGCCGGGTGTGTGGACCATGCCATCGAGAGCTCTGAATCCCCATTACTGTTCTCACTGCTCAGACCAGAGAGTCAGATCATCAGCTCATTCATTCTGGGACATGACAATGCCTTGCATTCCAAGGAAATGACACTTCTGTCCCTCCGGGTTCAGGACAATAACTGCGTGTAACGTTTTTCCTCACTCAGTAGGCTACGCATCCAACAGAGTCCTTCACACAAACACCTGGGCTTTTCTCCAGCAGGACACAAGCATGCAAATATGTAAAAGGTCCTGGGCTGCGAGGCTGACTCCCTGCTGTGAGAGCCTGGAGAGCACAGAAACATCTGTTTTTCAAATTGAATTGCTTTGTTTGTTAATCTAGCATAATCAGCTCCTGGTGCTGTGGCAGGTCTATAGATAGGTGGAATTAATCAGAACTCTTACCTAACAATCAGAACCTCAGCTGCACACTCCAGTTCAGAAACAATCTAACCAGCAACCCCTTTGGGCATGTAGAATTTGCCAAAAGGCAGCCCAGAGTAAGGTTGAAGTGAAACTAGCCCCTGGTAGGTCCAGGAGTTTTTTTTGTTTTGTTTTGTTTTTGCGGTACGCGGGCCTCTCACTGTTGTGGCCTCTCCCGTTGCGGAGCACAGGCTCCGGAGGCATAGGCTCAGCGGCCATGGCTCCGGGCCCAGCTGCTCTGCGGCACGTGGGATCCTCCCGGACCGGGGCACGAACCCGTGTTCCCTGCATCAGCAGGCGGACTCTCAACCACTGCGCCACCAGGGAAGCCCCAGGAGTTGTTTTTTTTTTTTTTTTTTTAAGAAAACTTCAAATCTGTATAAGTGGGGTTTTTTTTGTTTTTTTTTTTTTGTTGTTGTTGTTGTTGTTTTGCAGTACGTGGGCCTCTCACTGCTGCGGCCCCTCCCGCCGCGGAGCACAGGCTCCGGACGCACAGGCCCAGTGGCCACGGCTCACGGGCCCAGCCGCTCCGCGGCACGCGGGATCCTCCCGGACCGGGGCACGAACCCGTGTCCCCTGCATTGGCAGGCGGACTCCCAACCACTGCACCACCAGGGAAGCCCTGTATAAGTTTTTACGAAGCTAAGATGCAGGAAGAAATGTTGAAGGTAAGAAAATGTAACAGAAGTAGTTTCTCCATTATAGAGTCCCTGAGGATAAAAACAGAAAGAAGATTTTTAATCCTGCATGTTTATAAGTCATTAGCAGAAAGATAATTTTGGCAACTTCCTTACCTGTTTCATGTATGTCTTCCATCTCCTCAATGAGGGTCACGGCCATTTACATCATTTGGGGAGATAAAGTTTAACCCCCAAATCCCTAGGAGAAGTTGCACAGTGACTTGAGTTCATATGAAGGTATAAACAAGTGGGTTTGGATGGGAGGGTGTGGGCAGTGGGCAGAGGAAGAGACAAGAATTAGTGAGTCCACTTAGGGAGAGCTGTGCTGGGAACGCTGGGAAAGGGGAGACTTAGGACAATGGGAATGAAAACAGCTGACTTTAAAACTGCTCAGAGCTAACTCTGCATGCACATTATTATTAATTTTCTTTGACATTAATGATTTTTACAGTAAGCCTTGGGGACTTAAACATATTGGAAACAATTGAGAAGAGGAGTTTTTCTCATCTGAGCCTCTTCTTGCAGTGTGTGTGTGTGTGTGTGTGTGTGTGTGTGTATGTGCGTGTGTGTGTGCGCGCGTGTGCTGTTTGGACACTGTTGTCAGGCAAGGAGACAGAAGCACAGATTCAATATCTGTTTTTGCAAATTTGTCCGTCATGGTTTTGAGGCTTCATTCAGGCAGAATTTCGTATTGAGTTTTTCCTGTCTTCACTTAGGAAACACTGGACCTTGGGACTTAAAATTGCTCCATTTGCTGAAGCTCTCCATCCCTCACTTCCCCTTAGGAAACAGAATCACTTACTGTCACAAGGGGTTGCTGGTTTGGCGACTCCCTTTCCTGTCACTGTGTCATTCTCTTATTGTACCAGTTTGGTGTGAAGAAGAAAAATGTGGACCCTAAAAATTACTAACCTTGTTCTTGGTTTGGCATGGCTTTAAGACCCGAAGGTTTTGTGGGCCCCCCTTAACCTTACCTGACAGTAATACTCTAAGAGGAGTGAAAAGGGAATAGGTTTGTTCAGACTTTCAGAGGGAATGATATTTTCCTTTATTCTGTTTTTCATTGTAAATTATAATACTTTAGTGCGTTTGAATTTGTCCCGTGGATCCAACAAGATACTGCCCTGCTTATTGGGGTTTGAAAACTACATATATTCATTGTCAAGCCAAAACAGGAGCTCCGCATCCAAAAGCTCTGAGTCTCTCATTTGTTTCTTTGTTTTGTAAATGAAGGATCAGTTTGGAGGCAACTCTCCCTTTGTCTGAGTTTGTTACAAGGAAAATAGAATGTATAGACAGAACAATCTGGAGCCTCCATGAAGAAATTAAACTTTCTGCATCTTTGCTAGGCTATTATTAATTGATAAAATGTAGTTCTCTGTAAACTTGAAAAAATATTTCCTGAATTTTTTGGGGGGTGGGAAAAACAAAATTGAGAGTATATTCAGAAGATAATTCAGAACATTCTAATATTAAAGGTAATTTGAACTTGTATCCAGGAGGCTCTTAGAAAAAGAAAATTTGAGCTACAGCAAGAAAGTATTAGCTTAACTTAGAGAACAGATCATCACTTGGTCTTGATAGAAGAGCTGGATGACCCAGAGCCGATTCCATGAAAGAAATGCATCATTTTGATGAAAACTCTTGGAATGTGTATGAAGTGAAGCAAGAAAATGAAAATAGGACTGGTCATTCACATGTATGTTTCTTTCAAAGCTGGAAAAACACATTTGAAAGTTTCATAACTAACCCCAGTTCTGGCCTAAATTTAATGTGAACGGAATAGGTGGTATGTCTGTATCTCTTGGCTGAAAATTCTGCTATTTACTTGGATTAGATACCCAATTTAGAAATTATGATCATTCCAGTGTGCACTTATTCTGGAAAATCTTTAGCCAATTACAAATGAGCTTCCAAGGTTTTAGAACTATTAACATAATAAGTTCGCTAACCCATGTATCTCCAGTCTAGAACTGTGCTTAACCTCTATCTGCTATTCAGCAAATATTTGTTGAATGAAAGAACTAAGTTGACAGAGAGAAGCAACTCCATCTCTACAGTGTATAAATTTAATCTCCCTGATAATCAGAATGGGAACTTTCCTGGGGGTGTAGGGGAAGTTCTAGGCATCTAGGAATTCATATGAGGATGTTTGAGGAAAGGAGAAACCCATGGAAAGACTGGTAGGTTTGAAGGTTGGAGAGAGCCTCAAAGGCAATTTACCCTGGATTTAGATTTTTCTTTAAATTCTGTCCAGTCACAGTTGCACAGAGACTAGGTTAGAGCAGACGTTCCTAAGCTTTCTTCACTCCCAGTGCCGTTAGTGTCTTGGTGAGCTTTTCTTATAATATGCCCAGACCAAAAGAAAAAACACACAGTTCCATTTATGAAGTAGGTAGGAATAAACAACTTAATAAATATTTAAGTCCGAACAACTTAATAGCCGTTTGAATACATAATGCACATACATTAAAAGAAAATAAATTTTATTTCACTCCAAAATAGCCTAACTACTTACTAATGAGACGTGTATGCCTGTTGAGCGCTGCACCGCTTCTCAAATTTTGGTATCACCGTCAGCCTCATTTTCCTTTTCACACTACCGTGTAGTACTTGATTCTTATCACAGCAACCATTGTAAATCCAGTTTCACAAAGATATGATGTCTTGAAAGGAACATAACAATCTCATGTTAAAATTGCCCATACGGTGTCTGATGGATGTCAGGGATTGCAGTGTTTTCCTCAAAAATTCCCATGTCCCACTGCACCATGTGAGTTCACTTCAGTGTCTCAGAGCCCCTTGGGCAATATTTGGAAAACACATGATTATAGAGATGAAAGATATACAAGATAATAATAATAATGTTAACTGCTGACTCACCAAAAAGAGCACCATCATAGAGCTAAACTACATTTATTCTTAACCCAGTAAGGAAGATCAGTGTCTTGTGGAAATCTTATGAATATTTCTGAGGGGGCAGGTGAGGGCCAGGATATTTGTGAGGTTTCTGGAGTCAGTGTAAGGTCCTTCCATGCAGTAAACTGATGGGGATTTGACAAAGTTCATGACATAATAGTTTAGAATCTGTGGCCACAGTGAAGCCAGGATTCCTGAGGGAGTGTGGAAGCATACGTAATCATTTGACAAGTCCGATTGAGTGGTCTACTATCCTGAGAAGGGAGGTAATTAGGGCTTGCTGAAAGTTCTGGATATATGGATTTGGAGGAAGTTCCTGAAATTAAAAATAGTTATTTGTACTTTCATCCTCTTGGGCAAGAGTTTTTTGGGAGAGTCCAGTTAATGTAGACATCGGGCTGTGTGGTTTTGGTTCTTAATAAAAATGATAAAAATAACAATAGTTACTGAGCCTTTTTCTTGCTACCCATGGTTCTCAGCACTTTACATGCATTCTATTTTAAACTATTCTCAACAATTTCATGAGGTAGGAATTGCTATCCCTATTTTTACAGAGTAAGGATATGAAAGGAAGGCACTTACCTATGGTCAGGGAATGAGGACAAGAAGAACATGTGTCTGTTTTTGTTTTTGTAAACAGTGAAAAGACAAGGGCAAGTATGATAAGAGTAATTCAGGGGTTTGTGTATTTATTTTCAAAGTGTTATTTCAGTTTCATATTACTCCTGCTATGGCCTTATAATGGCCCATGGGCCTCCCTACACAGTGGCAGAGGGGCTCCTCTCTTTTGACCGGACTGTGGATACTGCTTGTTGTAGCTTTCTTGTTTGCTAATCCCGGTTGCCAGTGACCAACTACCCAGAGCTGACCTCATGCCTCACACTGCTACTGACAGTTCTGGGAGAACTCCTAAAGAGCAGCAAAGCCTTTGGACATGGAGAACAGGCCTTCATCTGGGCAGCACAGAGGGTAGTGCACAGTCTCCTTCTTTATGGTGTGTTGATTGCTTAGTTATTGAGCCATATTACAGATTGTGACTTCATTCTGAAAAAAAAATGCAGCGTTAAAGTGATTTGCATCCTTGCTAGCTTAAATTTTTCTTTTTTAAACTTTAGATGGCAATAGCATGTAGTAAAAGAACAACAAATTTTGATATAAGAATTTTGGGGTTGAATTCAGGCTCTTCCATTTCCAAACTGTGTAACTTAATCAAGTGACTTAGCATCTCTGAACTTCAGGCTCTTCTTTAGGAAATAATAGTGACTATGTACTTCACAGGGGTGGTGGGAAGTTCCAATAAGGTAACGTTAAAGTATATTAAAGAGGATTTTAACACAGTAGAGTATTATACATATATTAATTATTATTATTGTTGTTATTACATGATTCTGTGAAAGTATGTTACATACACTCAGTTACCAGTCCTGTAATTCTATTTCATGTTCCTTTGTGCTAATATGCTTATTCCTTGAGGCACAGGAGTTCATATACATCATTCTGTAATTCTGGGCATGTTGTAATATGACACCATGGTGGCTCATTTACAATAGACTAAACATTTCTCAGCATAAATGCACACTGGATTGATAATTATTTCTTCAAGCTATATTTTAACTTGGTAATTTAATTTTCATGCAGGCTCTTAACTGCAGGATTTATATGTGGCAGCTTAAATACATGCCCACTGACACACACCGTGACACCATGGTCCACACTCATAAATTCATCTTTAGAAAGCTTCGTCACTCTAAGGGCAAAACTCAAAGGAACTTTCAGCAGGACCATATGTTCTCTGAGGGAAAGAGATTTGATTTCCTTTTAGTCCTTTGATTTCCTTTTAGTCCTTTGAGAGGTACAGCTTTCATTTACATCAAAATAAATTCAGGAAGTGAAGGAGGATATGAAGAAATACAACACTAATTGTAACATTTATTTGGCAGTTGTCAGGTGTGTCGGCATCAATAAAATAGTATTCATGCCTTTGCATATAGTGATTTATTTTGTTTTTATAGAAAAAGGGCTTAAGGAGGAGGGTACAGGATTTTCCCATGGATCCAAGGATAGGAAGGTGGTGGGGGCATCATGACAGGAACTTGAACTGATATTCACTAGGATCCAGGACAGATTTTCTTAGCATGTGCTGGTAATACATGGGACCATTTCAAGGCATCTCTCATTGTCCTTTTCTTCTCAAAGAATGTTTTTTTTTTTTACTCTGTTTGCATAGCTCTCTATCACAGCTTCCTCAGAGTGGGATCTTTTGACCTAGGAGCCTACATCATGTGACAAAGAAGCAGCCACCATTGACTGACTTTTCTGCTCTTTGATCCTATTCCAAATTGCTGGAGAGAAACTCTCAATAGTTCAGCCCAGTCTTTTCATTACTAGTCCTTATGTAAACTGCCCAGCGGGTTATAGCCATGGATTGCAGACCTGAAGTACAAACATGACTCCAGGGGCAGGTGGTGGCAGCTCTCAGAGAAGGGAACCTGGGCAGGATAATCACTGCCAAATCTCGAGAACATAAAATATTTGAATCATAGAAACTCTTTACTATTGTCACAGAAATATTAGCATGCAAAAACTAGGTTTACAGAAATATGGATTTAGTTTACATCCTTAGTTTTATGTAATGATCACGTTTGTGAACATTGTTTTAGCCAATCCTATATAGTGCTTGGAATAGTTATTTAAAGGAATTCTACAGGTGAATCCTTTTAAAAACATCCAATCAATCAACATGTCTTTATGCAACATCCATTTTTAAGCACACTATATTACATATATGATTTCCTATGGTCAACAATGAATTGATTTACCTTATGTTATTTGAATAGATATGTTATAAAGGTTTATGGTTCCTTAGATGATGGGGTTCTATTTGGTCATAAGTTTGGGGGTTGCTCCTTTAGTCTGTACCTGCTGTATACAGTCTATATACAGAAGTATTGTCTTAATTCTAAAATAAGCATTTGAAAGAAGATGAATGTGACTGGGGTCTAGTGAGCAAGGGGAGAGTGACACACATGCACAAACACCACGAAAGAATCAAGGCAGATGTCAAGAAAGCTCTTTGTGAGTGCTGTGACTTTTATTTCCAGTATGTGAATTTGCTCGTTATAGCAGACCTCACTGAAGACCAGTGCAGCTCGCAAAACTCACTCTCAAGTTGTTCCCTGACTCATTAAGTTAATAATGGTTCTTGGAGTGGAGAAAAATCTGTACCAGGTGCAGTTAGACCCTTAGGTCTCCTGGATACTAGGTTTCTCTCTCCCAAGTAGAAGACTCGCCATTAATGTTCAGAGGAAACAGAACATGTGAAGCTCTGAACTTCTGTACACAAGTCACAGCAACTTATGTGTGTGACAAATTTTTTTAAAGAAAACCAAAAGAAACAAAGACAATGAAGGGAGAAATAGGAAACACTTAAACAAAAGCAATGGTTGTAATTGAAATCCTCAGAAAGACAAGAAATAGTGCATCCACTACAAACAAAAAAATAAAAGCAAAAGTGTGATGCTCATATAAATAAACAGACTCAGAAAGTGTTCTCGGAAATTAAAATAAAATCATTTAGAAAAACCAAATAGATGTTGAGAGAATCCCTGGGAAAATAGAATCAAAAGATAAAGAAATGGAGAATAGAAGAAAAGAGGTAAGAAAATTAAATGATCAATCTAGGAGTTCCAGCATTCAGCTCATAGATATTGCATAAAGAGAGAGGAAAGAAAACAGACATTAGGAAATTGCTCAAGAGATAGAAGACAAAAAATATTTCCAGAACTGACATACAAGGGTCTCCAAGTTAGAAGAACCCAGCAGGAGCCCAACAAAAAAGGATTCGCATCAAAGCACATTTTAATGAATTTTCAGAAGTTCTAGAAAAAGTAGAGGCTCCCAAACTTTCCAAAGAGAGAATTAAAACAAAAAAAGAAAAAGGATGCACGTTTACCTCCAAAGACTCTAGAATCAGAATAACATTAGAATTGTTGAAAGCAACATTGGGGTAAGAATATTATGGAGAGATAGCTTAAAATTCAAAAGGAACATAGTTTTCAACTTACAATTGTATACCCAAACTATTATACAAATATCTGTGTAGAATAAATATATTTCCGGATTGAAAACAATCATTATTAATTCTTGTGCTCTTTTTTCTCCAACTTTATAGAGGTATGATTGACAAATAAAAGTTATACATATTTAGGTTGTACAATGTGATTTTTTTAAGATGTACAATGTGATGATTTAATATACATATACATTAGTTACTGCAGAATGAGCTTTAGCAAAATGAGAGAAAACATGAAGATAAATGACAACATGGAACCCAGGGAAAGGAGGTCCAGTTCTTGAAAGGAATCCTTTCTTCCTTCCTGCCTGTGTGCCTTACTTATTTCTTTTTCTTCTTTCCTTTTTTTTTTTAATTGGAGTATAGTTGCTTTACAATGTTGTGTTAGTTTCTCTTGTTCAATGAAGTGAATCAGCTATATGTACACATATATCCCCTCCCTCTTGGACCTCCCTCCCACCCCCCCCAATCGTACACATCTATGTCATCAAAGAGCACCAAGCTGAGCTCCCTGTGCTACACAGCAGGTTCCCACTAGCTACCTATTTTACACATGGTAGTGTATATATGTCAGTCCTAATCTCCCACTTAGTCCCACCATCCCCTTACCCTGCTGTGTCCACATGTCTGTTCTCTATGTCTGAGTCTCTATTTCTGCCCTGCAAATAGGTTAATCTGTGCCATCTTTCTAGATTGCACATATATGTGTTAATATACGATATTTCTTTTTCTCTTTCTGACTTACTTCACTCTGTATGACAGACTCTAGGTCCATTCACATCTCTACAAATGACCCAATTTCATTCCTTTTTATGGCCAAGTAATATTCAATTGTATATATGTACCACATCTTTATCCATTCATCTGTCGATGGACACTTAGGTTGTTTCCATGTCCTGGCTATTGTAAATAGTGCTGCAGTGAACATTGGGGTACATGACTCTTTTTGAATTATGGTTTTCTCAGGGTATATGCCCAGTAGTGGGATTGCTGGGTCATATGATAGTTCTATTTTTTAGGGTACCTCCATACTGTTCTCCATAGTGGCTGTAACAAGTTACATTCCCACCAACAGTGTGTGAGGGTTCCCTTTTCTCCACACCCACTCCAGCATTTATTTTTTGTGGATTTTTTGATAATGGCCATTCTGACCGGCGTGAGGTGATACCTCATCATAGTTTTGATTTGCACTTCTCTAATAATTACTGATTTGAGCATCTTTTCATGTGTTTGTTGGCCATCTGTATATCTTCTTTGGAGAAATGTCTATTTATGAGCTGTTTGTACATTTTGGAGATTAATCCTTTGTCAGTTGCTTCATTTGTAAATATTTTCTCCCATTCTGAGGGTTGTCTTTTTGTCTTGTTTATGGTTTCCTTTGCTGTGTAAAAGCTTTTATCATTTTCCTATTTTTAACTTGAAAAATGGTACCAAAATTTAAATTCTATCACCTGGAATCTGTAGATGTTTACAACTCTTAATGCCACGTCCATTCCCTTTGTCCAAAATAACTTTTGGCATCCTCTTTCTTTAATGAGTCCTGTGGTTATTGACAGAGTGGTGGAGAGATGATCACAAAAGTGGGGTGGCTAGGGCGAGAAACATGGTGGAGAACACTGAACTAATGAAGAATATGAGGAAAGCCAACTGAGAACTTCAGGAAGCAGAATGAAAATCAGAATAATATGTTTTCCTCTGGACAGATAGAAATGGAATTAAAGCTTGGTGGGAAAGTTTGAAGACTTAGCTTGTAAAAGAACCTCAGAGCTATCAGAATATTTCATGCTTTCATTAGAAGTTCTGCATCATCTCTTTAGAACCATGAGTACAAATTATTTACTACAAATATCCTGAGAAGCAGTTGAGGATAATGTGTTGTAACAAACAACTTTACTGCATACCAGAGAAATCATTTTAGAAGGAAACTGGTAATTATTTTGTCAAATATTGCCCTCAGATCTATGGTTAGCCTGTTTTTATGCCTGTGCATTGTTCTGTAGTTCATACTGAATGAAGAATAAAGTAAATCAGTTCTTTAGCACATTGTACCTGATACTATGTTTTTGTCAATAAGCTTTCCCCTGGGGAAACATCACTTAAATGAAACCATTTATTCCGTTTCACTGTATTTTTATACCAATACTTTAATGAAAAGGAAATGGAAGAAATTGGTTTGTACTATAAGAAACTGAAAGCAGTGGGTCTGTGACCTGAGTAACTGTTTTCCCTATGATAATATTATGATATATGTTATCTGTCTCTATAGATATAATTGAGTATATGAGCATTAGCTGTTAGTGATATATTTCTTAAATACACTTAAAAAGTTAGATGTTTAAGAGACATGATACTTGTGTCAGACCTTGCCGGTACTACCCACAGCTCCTCAGAAGGGGCAGAGCTATGTTTGGTTCCTTGGCATCATCTGAGTGGGTTGGAAGAATTCTGAAATATTTTTATTCTCTTCCTTCCACATCTGTCCTGATATCCTTGTCTTCCTTTTCTTCTCTTCTCTCTTTTTTTCCCCTCAAGTTTAACACCTAGATTATGTCCAGGCTTCTGTGGTGTCTGTGCACTATGTTTAATACTCAGCTAAAATTGTCCTAAACCAAAAACTGCAAGGAAATTGACACTTGCAAGATTGTTGGTTTTGAGCCAGATTACACAGTGAGTTCCACTTCTTAAAGAAACAAAGCTTGAGAGGTTTATGTGAGTAAATCTGTCTGAGCCAATAGCTAAACAGTTATTTGGAGTGCTCTGAAAAATCTTGCTTCTTGTTTTGTTCAAGGAACAGGCTATTAAAGAGATTAATAAACAGTGGTGAATGTTAGCCTATTCAGAAGATTTATGCGATTATACTCCATTTTTCTTCCCTTTCCACCAGGCTGAGCTGACAGTTTTTGTATTTATTTTTCTGAGCATAAGCATGCAGTGCACAAGAAGGCATAAGCCAGTAGCAGAAGAGATGAGAAATATCTAAAGGGTATTTATGAATATGGACACAAAGTTAAAACTGAGTTAATAGTTTTGAGTGTTGAAAATTCTGTAATTTTTGTCTGTGATTGTATTTTTAGAAGAAATGTCATGTGTTTTTTCTTTCATAGGTTGGGTTTGTCAATGGCTTATTTATGTACGATGTGAGGTGTGGTGTGGGCCTGGATGTTGTGTCTCTACCTATGAATAAAGAGATGGGCCCACTTGAATGTTAACTCTCCCGTTGGCTATGTACTATCTCAGATGTTTTTACCTTCAAGCACAGATGGTTCAGGTCTTCTATTTTTCTCTGCTTCTCAAATTCCTCAAAGTTGGTATGTCTCAGAAGTTCTTTCTCAAAAAATTTTCCTATTTTGTTCATTGTTTTTGTTACTAGTGCAGGTAGTATCATATTTCCATTGCTAACACTTGTCTACAAGTGGTCAAATTTAGAGTTGGTTTAGATTGCTAAATATTTAAAATGTAATTGGTATATTATGAGAGAAAAGAGGTAATGAATTTCAACTTTAAAGATTTACTAAAATAATACACAGTAATTTCTATGACATTATAATCATAGACTCAGTGAAAGAAACTATTCTAAGGAAAAAGTGAATATATAAGAAGAGATTATAAGGAAAACTTGGTGATAAAGATAGGTGAGCTCAACAGGATTGGTTCTGATTAAAGAATAGAAACAAATCATACTTTTATAGAGGAGGCAGCTATGAAAGAACAGTTGGAGTTTGAAAGAAAATTTAAAGTGTGGAGGAACTGAATTGAAGAAGTTTATATTTATGACTGTTATATTTATGTTATCTATTCATAATCATCCCTTCTCCTCCCCACAACCATCATTCTTACTTTATCAGTCTGATTATTTTCATCATAACATTTACTACTGCCTAAAATTATTTTGATCTAAGCATTTCTTTAGTTATTTAATATCCACCAGCACCTCTAGAATGTAGAATCCATGAGATTAGGACACTTGTCTGTCTTGTTCATGTTGCATACCTACCATGTGTCTGTGCTCAATAAATATTTAAATGAATGGACATTGTCAATAAATCTTCATATAAGGACAAAGGAGGAGTACATTAGGATGATAAAAAGCTCTAGAACATATACTGTTAAATAATTTACCTAATATTCATGGTATTAATTACAACACCAATTTATAGAGTACCTATTATGCGTTATGAACCAGGCAAAGCAATTTGTATATACAAAGTCCAATATTCACAATAACCTACGAGAAAACTATTACTATGCTCAGCTTAGTATGAGTAAACTGGAGCTTAGAAATATGTTTGAAGTAAGGAAGTTGATAATTAGCTTGGCCATTTATTCAGCTAGAGATAAGTAAACAGATTTTGAGCAATATTTTTGACCCAGTTTTGTTAAAAACATAAAGGTTTAAAGGAATCATTTGCATGGTAAAATAGTTTTCTTCATTTATTTCAGACAATCTAGCAGCTGGAGTGGAGGAAAAAATCTTCCCAGAATTTCAGATAAGCAAGGGCAAAATTTGGTGAGGTGCTGTGGGGATCAGGTGAGTGGGTCAAAGTCTCAAGGATGACTGTAAATAGTTACACTGACTGGACCTTGGGTCCACATCAAGTAGGAAGACAGACAAACCTTGGAATGACCAATAGCCTGGTACTATTTGAGAATATTTCACTGGGAAGGAGTGATCAAGTGAGGTTGACTTATTGTTTTCTCACATTTCATCGACTTTCTAGCTTGACTTCATTCCTTACTACCCTACTGAAACAGTACTTTCCATTGTTTCACTTAGGACATTATGGGAAAATTTCCTCATCATTTGCTCCTTTTCCATCATCTTTGTATGGAATCTCTCTACAGCATTAAATCTTGTTGGTTGTAAACTTCTAGAAAGTCTTCCCTTAATTTTTGTAATGCTGCATTCTATTGACTTGGTTCCTATTTCGGTCTACTTTCTTCACCTAACCTCTCTTTCTTTATCTACCCTTAAGGTGTAAGCATCATAAGAGATGGTAATTTCTTCTGATTCTGTGCTCATTTTCTGGGATTTATCTATGCTCAAGATATCACCATGTCAGACATAATCCCTCGAATGTCCAAGTGCCACTAAACATCTCTTTATGGATATCCTGCTAATAATTCAAACTCAATACATCCAAACCCAAATCCATTTTTCTCTTGACTTTCATGTTCCCATCTCCCAAGCCAGCTCCTACTACCTACCCTCAGTTGATGATTCTCTTGGTCATGTAGGACAGAAAGCTCAGAGTAGCTCTTGACACGCTCACCAACAAAAGTCTAATTTTCATCTGTCACCATACCCTCTTTGGGTAACCTTTTTCACCCATTTCACCCTCCTCCACCCTCCTTCCCCGCTAGTAACCACCAGCCTGCTCTCTGTATCTATGTGTTTGTTTTTGTTTTGTTTTCTTTCTTCATTTTAAGAAGTAACATTACATATATGAGTGAAATATTATGGTATTTGTCTTTCTCCATCTGACTCATTTCACTTAGCATAATATTCTCAAGGTCAATCCATGTACTCAAAAATGGCAAGATTTCATCTTTTTAAGTGACTGAGTAATATTTCATTGTATAAATATATATATATATATTCATATAAAACACATCTTCTTTATCCATTCATTCTTTTTTGGGCATTTAGGTTGTTTCCATATCTTGGCTTTTGTAAATAATGCTGCAGTGAAAATAGGGGTAACACTTAGTTTTTTGAATTAGTGTTTTCCCTTCTTTGGTTAAGTACGCAGAGGTGAAATAGCTGGATCACATGGTAGTCTATTCTTAATTTTTTGAGTAATCTCTATAATGTTTTCCATAGTGGCTGCGCCAATTTACACTCCCACCAACCATGTGTGAGGGTTCCCTTTTCTCCATATCCTCTCCAACACATGTTATTTCTTTTCTTTTTGATAATACCATTCTAGTGGGTGTGAGGTGATATCTTACTGTGGTTTTTATTTGCATTTTCCTAATAATTAGTGATGTTGAACATCTTTTCATGTGTCTGTTGGCCATCTGCATGTCTTCTTTGGAAAAATGTATCTTCATCTCCTCTGTCCATCTTTGTCGGGAAAGTCTTTATTTCTTCTTCTATCTGAAGGATAACTTTGCTGGATAAAATATTCTTGTCTGAAAATTTTTATCTTTCAATATTTTGAACATGTCATTCCACTCCCTCCTGGCCTGTAGAGTTTCTGCTGGGAAATACGCTTATAACCTAATGGGGGCTCCCTTGTATGTTACTGTCTTTTTTTGCCTGGCTACCTTTAAAACTCTTTCTTTATCAATGACTTTTGATAGTTTTAATATGTGTCTTGAAGAAGGCCTTTTTGCATTGAGATGATTAGGTGTTCTCTTAACCTCATGGACTTCTATGTCCAGTTCCTTCCCCAGGTTTGGGACGTTCTCAGCTATTATTTCTTTAAATAAACCCTGTTTCCTTCTCCCTCTCGTCTCTTTCTGGGATCCCATTATCCTTATGTTGCCTTTCCTAATGGAGTCAGTTAGTTCTCATATAACTTCTTCACTTTTAAAAATCTTCATCTCTCTTGTCTTATACCTGAATTATTTCTAGATTTCTATTTTCAGGCTCACTAATTCTCTCTTCCATATGGTCTGCTCTCTTTCTGCTTCTTTCTATTGCGTTCTTCATCTCATTTATTGAGTTCTTCAGCTCCCAAATTTCTGTTTGGTTCTTTTTTAGAATTTCAGTCTCTTCAATAAAGTATTTCTTCTCTTCATTAATTTTATTCCAGAGATCATTGAACTGCCTTTCTAAGTTTTCTTGTAGCTTGTTAAGTTTCTTCATGACAGCTCTTTTGATTTCTTTATCAGTTAGATTGCAATCTGCTTTAAGTTTGACTTTAAGTTTGGTTCCTGGAGAATTGTCATTTTCCTTTGGTGATATAATGTTCCCTTGGTTTTTCATGGTGCTGGATGAGTTGTTCCTCTGCTGGTGCATTTGAAGTAGTGAACACCTTTCTTATTTAGGTAAAGGTTTTACTTTGATTCGAACAATCCAGCAGGTTGGTAATAAGAGGACTTTCTTCTGTTTTTCGGTAGGTGGCACTCTAACTCAAGTTTTTGGTTCCTCATACCTGTACTGCCTCTGGCTGTATTTGAGAGTTGGCACTTTCTACCCTCCACTGCTGTGGCCCAAGGCGTTGCCAGTGACCTCTTCATCACTGCTTGTGCTTCCAGGGTCTCTGGTGCCTTGGTGCTGACAGTGTTGCTGCTGTCCCTGGCATCGTTGCCAGGGGCACTGGGATGGCAGGTACCTCTGTTGTGTCCGGGGTCATGTGGGTGGCTGGCCCTGCCACTGTGGTAGGGGCTAGGGGAGAGTGGTGGGGGGGGCCTGGTTACCTCCACCTATAGGGTTGTCAGCTTTGCTGGTGCTGCCATCATGGGTGCTGGTGGGGGGGCAGAATCATGGGCACCCCCTTGGAACTGGGGTTATGACCTGCCCCTGCTGCTGCCCTGTTCTCTGTGGCCATAGGCCCTTCTGTGGCTGGGGGGCCTTTGCTGTGTGTGCCACTTCCCCTGCTGCTGCTGGGTTCTCTGGAGCTGTGAGTTCAGGCACCATGGCTGGGAGGCCTGGAATTGTGGCTACAACCTCTTTTCCCCTAGATCCACCTCTTCTATATGTTCTAACAGTCACTTTTAGCTCTACATACATGTGGATCTCTCTGGCATCCTGGTGTGTTGGGCAGAGAAACCTTTGTTGAGTTATGGACGTTTTACCAGTTGCACATTGAAGAGGAGAGACAAAAGGAGAGTCTTATGCCACCATGATGTTGACATCACCCTATGTGACATTTTAATCCATGATGTTGATAACATGGCTAACTAGCAAAATGAGGTGTAGTCTATTATCAGAAGCTAAGGGGTGGTGGGGTTACTGGTTCAGAAACATGCTTGATTTCAAGGATAAAACACCTAGGGATTAGGAATTTACATTTGATAAATACAACTGCCCCCCTCTCCACCCCAAAAAATTTATAGATTGAAGTGTGTGAGAGCTTTTTCTTCACTTAGATTAAAAACTATGCTACAAAGATGCTACAAAGTAGCTTTCTCTCAAGGTACAGAATTTTGGATGTTTGCATGCTTTCTTTTGACACATCCAAAATGGCAAAAAAACCAAACATAAATCTTTTGGGGGATGAGTCTGGCATGAATGAATAGTAAAATGGGCTTGAAATAAATGCAGGCATGCTGTGGCAATTATCTTGGACTTATGCTCCTATTACAACAATGAGTGTGATAACAATTATTAAAATGTTACTAGAATTCATATAACCTAGGACAGAGGCAAAAAAGCATCCTTTCTTCTGTATCATTGTGGGTTTCTCTCTTTTTTAAATATTTTATTGAAAAAAAATCCTGCTCTCTTTTGGAGATATCTATTAAAACTATGGATACGTTTTTCTAAAATAGAGATTTATAATATAGACATAAAATTTACTTTCCTTGGTGATAACCCAAAATACATTAATGTGACATTAATGCCTATCATCTTAACTTCCACTAAGACAGTGTAATCTATAAAAATTCATAACAAAATGAAAACTTGTTTCTTTAATTATATGCTCCTAGATCGTCTTTTTGACATCTTATCCCAGTCATTAGATTTGTAGATATTTGAGTTGTACCATTGTCCATATTCTTTTTTATACAGTTTGTGACTCTATTAAAAGTCTCATTCATGAGATGATTGGTAATCCAAATATGTTTTCAATATTTTATTTTTAAAATTAATTGCTTATCGGTGGTGATGCTTTATAAATGTACAGTCAGATATCAATGAAAAAGTGTAATACTGTTGAATTATAAATGAAAGTCAATCTCTTAATGTGAATTAATAAGGTGTAAGAAATAAATTTTCATATATTTTGCTACTTCATTACCCACATTAATGCCTTAAATGAAAAGCTATTCTATGTTCCCTAAGATCTAGTTGAATCATTTGTCAAAACAGGTCATAAAAAAATCTCTTGATATCTTCACTAGTCTTGTTATTTAATATAATTTTATCCAGATACCACTTTTATTGTTTTTTCTTTCCTATAGTTGAGATCTAGCTTAATAATTCAATGTCTTTTGAGCAATAGGCAATTCAGCTTATATCTGGATAATGTTTTTTTTTTTTCTTGTTTTTATTGAAGGTGGTACTTGGGGGCAGCTGTGAAGTACCCCTAAGAGCTTATAAATAGGGATAATGAGATTGTCGTTTGAGAGTTAAATTATAAAATCAATAGATAGTGGCTCAGAGCAGAAATACATAGTCAAATGAAAAAATAAAAAAACAGATTTACTGGCAGGGTCAGAGTAAGACTTGACTGAATACCTAAATACATCTAAAGGAAAAATGATAGTCAATGGAGACATTATTCAGCATGAAGTTAGGAAATGTTGACCCAGAGAAGCAGACAGAGACTGTGTCAATTCTAAACACAGAAAGAACATATTGGCTAATGGATTTATTGTGGAGATTCATGCTTCAAGCCATTACTTAAATTATATAACTTATTTTTGTTGTGATTCTGTTCTCACCAAGGACTCTTCCCATTAAGGTTTGACTTTCCTTGAGGATCTGCCTTTGGGAGAGAGAGCTGCTTTTCCTGATGTGTTTAAGGAGTTTGGACAACACTATTTCTATTTTTAAATTGGAATTCTAATTTTATACATTATTCTTTATCTATTAGGTTGATGAAGTCCACCCCCTGAAAGATGGATTGACTTAATATGCTGACATTTAATATTTTTCCCCAGCTTTATTGAGATATAATTGACATATGACATTGTGTAAATTTTATGAGTACAACATGATGATTTGATATGCATATATATTACAAAATGATTACCTTGATAAAGTTAGTTAACACAGTTATTACCTCACATAGTTACCATTTTTTGGTGTGTATGTTGTGAGGACTTTTAAGATTTTCTCTCTCAGCAACTTTGAAGTGAACAATGTAGTATTGTTAACCATAGTCACCATGCTATACATTAAATCCTCAAAACTTATTCATCTTATAACTGGAAGCTTGTACTATTTGACCACCTTGACCCATGTTCCACACACCTACTCCCTGCCCCTAGGAACCACAAATCTACTCTATCCTGCTATGGGTTGTTTGTTTGTTTGTTTGTTTTAAGTGAGATCATATATATATTGTATATATATACCACATTTTCTTTATTCATTCATTTGTGATGGGCACTTAGGTTGTTTCCATTTCTTGGTTATTGTGAATAATGCTGCAATGAACATGGGGGTGCAGATATCTCTTCAAGATCATGATTTCATTTCCTTTGGATGGAAGTGGAATTGCTAGATCATATGGTAGTTCTTTTTTTAATTTTCAGGGAACCTCTATACTGTTTTTCATAGAGGCTGCACCAATTTACATTTGAAGCAACAGTGTGCAAGTGTTCCCTTTTCTTCACATCCTTGCTAGGACTTATCTCTTATCTATTTGATAATAGTTATCCTAACAGGTGTGAGATGACATCTCATTGTAGTTTTCATTTGCATTTCTCTGATGATAAGTGAGCATTTTTTCATGTGTGTTCTCACCATTTGTGTGTCTTCTTTGGAAAAATGTCTACTTCTGGCCCTTTGCCCATGTTTAAATTAGGTTTTTTGTTTTTTGCTATTGAGTTGTATGATTCCCTGGCATGTATGGGATATTTATCAGATGTATGATTTGAAAATATTTTCTTTCTTTTCATAGGTTGCCTTTTCATTTTGTTCATGGTTTGCAGAAGCTTTGTTTAATGTAGTCCCTTAGTACATTTTTGCTTTTGTTGTTCATGCTTTTGGTGTCATATCTAACAATTCATTGCCAAGACTGTCAAGGAGATTTTCCTATGTTTTCTTCTAGGAATTTTATGGCTTCAAGTCTTACTCTTAAGTGTTTAATCAATTTTGAATTAGTTTTTGTGAGTGGTTTAAGATACATTTCATTTTATGTTGTTTCATTTTTTTTGCATATGACTGTCAAGTTTTCTCAACACCATTGTTTGAAGAGACTGTCTTTTCCCCATTGAATATTGTTGGTTCCCTTGTCAAATATTAGTTGACTGTATCTTTGTGGGTTTATTTCTGGGTTTTTCATTCTATTTCATTGGTATATGTGTCTTTTTATGCCATACTGGTTTTTAGGATTTTTTTTTTCTTTCTGTAAATAATGCCATTGGATTTTGATAGAGATTGCATGGCTTTTTGATAGTATGGTCATTTAAAAAATATTTACTCATCTGATCCATGAACATAAGATATCTTTCTGCTTATTTATGTCTTCTTCAATTTATTTCAACAATATTTTGTAGTTTTCAGTGCATAGATCTTTCACCTTCTTGGTTAAATTTATTCCTAAGTATTTTATTCTGTTTGATGCTATTGTAAATGAGAATGTTTCTTTTTCAGATAGTTTGTTGTTAGTGTGTATACATGCAGCTGATTTTTGTAAGTTGATTTTGTGACCTGCATCCTTACTGAATTCGTTTATTATTTCTAATAGATTTTTGATAGAGCTTTTAGGATTTTCTATGCATAAGATAATGTCATCTGCAAACAACCAATTTTACTTCTTCCTTTCCAATTTGGAAGAGTTTGTTTCTTTTTCTTGCCTGATTGCTCCGGCTAGGACTTCCAATACTATGTTAAGATAGAAGCGGTAAGAGTGGGCACCCTTTCTTGTTTCTGCTCTTAGAGGAAAAGCTTTCAATCTTTGATCATTTAAAGACATTTCTGTTTTTAGCTTGTATGTCTGATGGCCAGACCCATTTCTGGATGATTCTATCACCGTAAATTCAATTCTCAGACCTCTGGGAGGAAGGAAAGACAGAGGGACAGGGAAAGAGAGCGCACTTTTTGGTGAGGCTCAATTTCACTATTTCCTTTGAAAATTATTTACATCAAATATAAAAGCACTGTGGAACTTCTTGGTCTTGCTTGAGAAACAGTGCTGAAAATTTATGCTTTTGTTGTAATTGATTCTTTTAGCTAGGTGACAGGTCAGTGGTGTATTCAATGATGTTATAATGAGATGGGCTATAACAGAGTGCTAGAATGGTTTTCATTTTCACCTACAAGTGTTTTTTTTTATGTATGTGTTGAGAGGCAATCAATAAAAATGAAAAGCCTCCATATATAAAAACTGTTAGAATGACATCCTCTTACTTTTGGTTTGTATTTTAGAGTTTGTAAAGTAATTTCACTTTAATTCTCTCTTGATCCTTTTAAGAACTATGTAAAGCATATGGGAAAAGTATTATTACTTTCAATTTGTAGATTAGGAAATTATAACTCAGAGAATTTAATTGACTAACCAAGATCACATGACTACATGACTAAGAAATGACAGCCAGCACAGGCAGATATGTCTCCAAACACTAATCCAGTACTCTTCCAATTATTTTACTTCCTTGTGTATAGAATTAAACAAATTTTTTAAAAGATGCCAAAAGCTAAATGTTGAGTAAAATTTGTTTTTATGAACTGTCCCTAAATTTGACTAAACTGTGACAAGAAGGAAAAGATGATTTATAATTAACCCATTCATGAAATTTTTATCATGCACCTGCCACGTGTCAGGTAAGTATAAGAAGTTCAGTAGGGTAAAAGGCAGGTAGGGTTTCTGGTGTCATAAGAACAACAGTTTAGTGAGGAAGACAGTCATTAGGCACATAATCAAACAATTGGCTAAGTGTGATTGTGATAAAGTGACATTTAAGCTGAGAACTGTTGAAAAGAAAGTTAGCCAGACACAGGACATGGATGAGGAGGGATTTTAAAATCTAGAAACCATACGAAGTTTAACTTAATTACCTTAAATAAAAACAGGGAAAATTGACTTCTTCATACCACAACTTTTTGTCAATATCCAGGTTCTGACATGAGAGATAGAGGATGGGAGGAAGAAGGAAAGAGACTGTGCTTTATTTATTATTTTTAATAGTTATCAATTTTATACATATTAGTGTATATATGTCAATCCAAATCTCCCAATTCATCCCACCACCCCCACCTGTTTTCTCGTCTTGGTGTCCATATATTTGTTCTCTACATCTGTGTCTCAATTTCTGCCTTGCATACTGGTTCATCTGTACCATTTTTCTAGATTCCATATATATGTGTTGATAAATGACATTTGTTTTTCTCTTTCTGACTTACTTCACTCTGTAAGACACTCTCTAGGTCCATCCATGTGTCTACAAATGACCCAATTTCGTTCCCTTTTATAGCTGAGTAATATTCCATTGTATATGTGTACCACATCTTCTTTATCCATTTGCCTGTCAATGGGCGTTTAGTTTACTTCCATGACCCAGCTATTGTAAATAGCACTGCAATGAACACTGGGGTGCATGTGTCTTTTTGAATTATGGTTTTCTCTGGTTATATGCCCAGTAGTGGGATTGCTGGGTCATATGGTAATTCTATTTTTAGTTTTTTAAGGAACCTCCATACTGTTTTCCATAGTGGCTGTATCAATTTACATTCCCACCAACAGTGCAAGAGGGTTCCTTTTTCTCCACACCCTCTCCAGCATTTGTTGTTTGTAGATTGTCTGATGATGCCCATTCTGACTGGTGTGAGGTGATACCTCATTGTAGTTTTGACATGCATTTCTCTAATAATTAGTGATGTTGAGCAGCTTTTCATGAGCTTCTTGGCCATCTGTGTGCCTTCTTTGGAGAAATGTCTATTTAGGTCTTCTGCCCTTTTTTTGATTGGGTTGTTTGTTGTTTTAATATTGAGCTCCATGTGCTGTTTATATATTTTGGAGATTAATCCTTTGTCTGTTGATTTGTTTGCAAATATTTTCTCTCATTCTGAGGGTCGTCTTTTCGTCTTGTTTAGAGTTTCCTTCGCTGTGCAAAAGCTTTTAAGTTTCATTAGGTCCCAGTTGTTTATTTTTGTTTTTTATTTCCATTACTCTAGGAGGTGGGTCAGAAAGATCTTGCTGTGATTTATGTCAAAGAGTGTTCTTCCTATGCTTTCCTCTAAGAGTTTTATAGTGTCCAGTCTTACATTTAGGTCTTTAATCCATTTTGATTTGATTTTTGTATATGGTGTTAGGGAGTGTTCTAATTTCATTCTTTTACATGTAGCTGCCCAGTTTTCCCAGCACTACTTATTGAAGAGATTGTCTTTCTCCATTGTATATCCTTTCCTCCTTTGTCATAGATTAGTTGACCATAGGTGTATGGGTTTATCTCTGGGCTTTCTATCCTGTTCCATTGATCAATATTTCTGTTTCTGTGCCAGTACCACTTGCTTTGATTATACTGTAGCTTTGTAGTATAGTATGAAGTCAGGGAGTCTGATTCCTCCAGCTCCATTTTTTCCCCTCAAGATTGCTTTGGGTATTCAGGGTCATTTGTGTCTCCATACAAATTTTAAGATTTTTTTGCTCTAGTTCTGTAAAAAATGCCATTGGTAATTTGATAGGGATTGCATTGAATCTGTAGATTGCTATGGGTAGTATAGTCATTTTCACAATATTGATTCTTCCAATCCAAGAACATGGTATATCTCTCCATCTGTTTGTGTCATCTTTGATTTCTTTCATCAGTGTCTTATAGTTTTCTGAGTATAGGTCTTTTACCTGTTTAGGAAGGTTTATTCCTAGGTATTTTATTTTTCTGTCGCAGTGGTGAATGAGACTGTTTCCTTAATTTCTCTTTCTGATCTTTCATTGTTAGTGTATAGGAATGCAAGAGATTTCTGTGCATTAATTTTATATCCTGCAACTTTACCAAATTGATTGATTAGCTCTAGTAGTTTTCTGGTGGCATTTTTAGGATTCTCTATGTATAGTATCATGTCATCTGCAAACAGTGACAGTTTTACTTCTTCTTTTCCAATTTGTATTCCTTTTGTTTCTTTTTCTTCTCTGATTGCCATGGCTAGGACTTCCACAACTATGTTGAATAATAGCAGTGAGAGTGGGCAACCTTGTCTTCTTCCTGATCTTAGAGGAAATGCTTTCAGTTTTTCCCCATTCAGAATGATGTCTGCTGTGGGTTTGTCATATATGGCCTTATTATGTTGAGGTAGGTTCCTTCTATGCCCACTTTCTGGAGATTTTTTATCATAAATGAGTGTTGAATTTTGTCAAAAGCTTTTTCTGCATCTGTTGAGAAAATCATATGGTTTTTTATTGTTCAATTTGTTAATATGGTGTATCACATTGATTGATTTGCATGTACTGAAGAATCCTTGCATCCCTGGGATAAATCCCACTTGATCATGGTGTATGATCCTTTTAATGTGTTGTTGCATTCTGTTTGCTAGCATTTTGTTGAGAATTTTTACATCTATGTTCATCAGTGATACTGTCTGTAATTTTCTTCTTTTTGTAGTATCTTTGTCTGGTTTTGGTTTCAGGAATGAGTTTGGGAGTGTTCCTTCCTCTGCAATTTTTAGGAAGAGTTTGAGAAGGATGGGTGTTAGCTCCTCGCTAAATGTTGATAGAATTCACCTGTGAAGCCACCTTGTCCTGGACTTTGTTGGAAAATTTTTAATCACAGTTTCAATTTCATTACTTGTGATTGTTCTGTTCATATTTTTATTTCTTCCTCATTGAGTCTTAGAAGGTTATACCTTTCTAAGTAGTTGTTCATTTCTTCCAGGTTGTCCATTTTATTGGCATAGATTTGCTTGTAGTAGTCTCTTACGATGATTTATATTTCTGTGGTGTCCGTTGTCACTTCTCCTTTTTCATTTCTAATTTTATTGATTTGAGTCCTCTCCCTCTTTTTCTTGATGAGTCTGGCTAAAGGTTCTCAACTTTGTTTATCTTCTCGAAGAACTAGGTTTTAGTTTTATTGATCTTTGCTATTGTCTTCTTTGTTTCTAATTCATTTATTTCTACTCTGATCTTTATGATTTCTTTCCTTCTACTAACTTTGGGTGTTTTTTGTTCTTCGTTCTCTAGTTCCTTTAGGTGTAAGTTTAGTTTGTTTATTTGAGATTTTTCTTGTTTCTTGAGGTAGGCTTGTATTGCTATAAACTTCCCTCTTAGAACTGCTTTTGCTGCATTCCCATAGGTTTTGGATCATCATGTTTTCATTGTCATTTGTCTCTAGGTGTTTTTTGATTTCCTCTTTGATTTCTTCAGTGATTTCTTGGTTATTTAGTAATGTATTGTTTAGCCTCCATGTGCTTGTGTTTTTTATGTCTTTTTCCCCTGTAATTGATTTCTAATCTCACAGCGTTTTGGTCGGAAA
The DNA here is from genome assembly GCF_937001465.1 of Orcinus orca. NCBI lineage: Eukaryota > Metazoa > Chordata > Mammalia > Artiodactyla > Delphinidae > Orcinus > Orcinus orca. The sequence continues at coordinate 75,436,848 of NC_064570.1, forward strand.
AGATGCTTGATATGATTTCAATTTTCTTAAATTTACTGAGGCTTGATTTTTGACCCAAGATGTGATCTATCCTGGAGGATGTTCCATGTGCACTTGAGAAGAAAGTGTAGTCTGCTGTTTTCAGATGGAATGTTCTATAAATAGTAATTAAATCTATCTGGCCTACTGTGTCATTTAAAGCTTGTGTTTCCTTATTTATTTTCTGCATTGATGATCTGTCCATTGGTGTAAGTGAGGTGTTAAAGTCCCCCACTATTATTGTGTTACTGTCAATTTCCTCTCTTTATAGCTGTTAGTATTTGCCTTATGTATTGAGGTGCTCCTATGTTGGGTGTATATATAATTGTTATATCTTCTTCTTAGATTGATCCCTTGATCATTATGTAGTGTCCTTCTTTGTCTTTTGAAACAGTCTTTATTTTAAAATCTATTTCATCTGATATGAGTATTGTTACTCCAACTTTCTTTTGATTTCCATTTTCATGGAATATCTTTTCCATACTCTCACCTTCAGACTGTATGTGTCCCTAGGTCTGAAGTGGGTTTCTTGTAGACAGCATATACATGGGTCTTGTTTTTGTATCCATTCAGTGAGCCTGTTCCTTTTGGTTAGAGCATTTAATCCATTCCCATTTAAGGTAATTACCGATATTTGTTCCTATTACGATTTTCTTAATTGTTTTGGGTTTATTTTTGTAGGTCCTTTTCTTCTCTTGTGTTTCCCGCTTAGACAAGTTCCTTTAGCATTTTTTATAGAGCTGGTTTGGTGGTGCTGAATTCTCTTAGCTTTTGCTTGTCTGTAAAGCTTTTGATTTCTCTGCTGAATCTGAATGATATCCTTGCCAGGTACAGTGATCTTGGTTTCAGGTTCTTCCCTTTCATTACTTTAAATATATTGTGCCACTCCCTTCTGGCTTGTAGAGTTTCTACTGAGAAATCAGCTGTTAACCTTATGGAGTTCTGTTGTATGTTGTCATTTTTCCCTTGTTGCATTTAATAATTTTTCTCTGTCTTTAATTTTTGTCAATTTGATTACTATGTGTCTTGGTGTGTTTGTCCTTGGGTTTGTCCTGCCTGGGACTCTATGCACTTCCTGCACTTGGGTGGTATTTCCTTTCCCATGTTAGGGAAGTTTTTGACTATAATCTCTTCAAATATTGTCTTGGGTCCTTTCTCTCTCTCCTCTCCTTCTCGGACCTCTATAATGCGAATACTGGTGTGTTTAATGTTGTCCAAGAAGTCTCTTACGCTGCCTTCGTTTCTTTTCATTCTTTTTTCTTCATTCTGTTCTGTGGCCGTGAATTCGACCATTCTGTCTTCCAGGTCACTTATCCGTTCTTCTGTCTCAGCTATTCTGTTATTGATTCCTTCTCGTGTATTTTTCATTTCAGTTATTGTATTGTTCATCTCTGTTTGTTCTTTAATTCTTCTAGGTCTTTGTTAAACATTTCTTGCATCTTCTCGATCTTTGCCTCCATTCTTTTTCCGAGGTCCTGGATCATCTTCACTATCATTATTCTGAATTCTTTTTCTGGAATGTTGCCTATCTCCACTTCATTTAGTTGTTTTTCTGGTATTTTGTCGTATTCCTTCTTCTGATACATACTGCTCTACGTTTTCGTTTTGTCTATCTTTCTGTGAATGTGATTTTCCTTCCACAGGCTGCAGGATTGTAGTTCTTCTTGCTTCTGCTGTCTGCCCTCTGGTGGATGAGGCTATCTAAGAGGCTTGTGCAAGTTTCCCAATGGGAGGGACTGGTGGTGGGTAGAGCTTGGTGTTGCTGTCAATAGCGGAGCTCAGTAAAACTTTAATCCACTTGTCTGCTGAGGAGTGGGGCTGGGTACCCTCCCTGTTGGTTGTTTTGCCTGAGGCGACCCAACACTGGAGCCTATCGGGGCTCTTTGGTAGGGCTAATGGTGGACTCTGGGAGGGCTCACACCAAGGAGTACTTCCCAGAACTTCTGCTGCCAGTGTCCTTGTCCCTGCAGTGAGCCACAGCTGCCCCCACCTCTGCAGGAGACCCTCCAACACTAGCAGGTAGGTCTGGTTCAGTCTCGTATGGGGTCACTGCCCCTTCCCCCTGGGTCCCGGTGTGCACATTACTTTGTGTGTGCCCTCCAAGAGGGGAGTCTCTGTTTACCCCAGTCCTATCAAAGTCCTGCAATCAAATCCCACTAGCCTTCAAAGTCTGGTTCTCTGGGAATTCCTCCTCCTGTTTCCGGACCCCCGGTTGGGAAGCCTGATGTGGGACTCAGAACCTTCACTCCAGTGGGTGGACTTCTGTGGTGTAATTGTTCTCCAGTTTGTGAGTCGCCCACCCAGTGGTTATGGGATTTGATTTTATTGTGATTGCGCCTCTCCTAGTGTCTCATTGCAGCTTCTCCTTTGTCTTTGGATGTGGGGTAGCTTTTTTGGTGAGTTCCAGTGTCTTCCTGTCAATGATTCTTCAGCGGTTAATTGTGATTCCGGTGCTCATGCAAGAGGGAGTGAGCGCACATCTTTCTACTCTGCCATCTTCTAGATGGTGCTTTAAATGAGCTGATCCTTGATAATTAATTATAATTGTTTCTTGGTTTTCATTAACATAGTTTAGCTGGAACTTTGAACAAAGAAAGCCCCACAATATTTGGGGATGTCTAATAGGATATTGTGCCACAGTAAAAACGATTAGTTAGAGGTCCAAATCTAATTGTCTTAATAAGCTACTTAATCATTTCCAACAGACAGGAGAAGACACAGAAGACCACAGTTCTAAGGCCTTCAGTTTTAAGTTTTCAAAAATTCATTAGTAAGGTAGGAGATTGAAAAATAAGGTGTAAAATTATTTTATGTAGAGTTCTCAGTTATTGTTAATCAACATTTGTGGATTTGCTTTGAATTAATCCTTCTTGGTAGCGTGAGGAACACTTTGATGGAGTCTCCACACAGAGATAATAATAGGCATCATCAAGACAAAGCAGAACTAACCAGAAGGTACTCTGAAAATAAAATTTTGACCATGAGAGGCTGAATAGCTTTCATTATAAATAGTGCAATGAAAAGGACCTATACCTAGATCAACTTGAAGCTTGGGGAATGAAATTTTTTTTGCCAATTATTAAAAATATTTAAAAATGAGCTTACCTTTTTAAAAGAACATTTTTATGACTGTGTCTTTTCTGATTATAATAATATGTGCTTGTGTTGGAAAGTTGGAAAATGAAAAACAAAATACTTTAGGTTTCATGGAAGAGACAATAATAGCCAGCGATTAAGTTAAAGTAACTCAACAACCAGGTACTGATTACATTTTTTAAAATTAATTTATTAATTTTTTTGGCTGTGTTGGGTCTTCGTTGCTGCGTGCAGGCTTTCTCTAGTTGCAGTGACTGGGGGCTACTCTTCATTGCAGTGCGTGGGCTTCTCATTGCAGTGGCTTCTCTTGTTGTGGAGCATGGGCTCTAGGTGCGTGGGCTTCAGTAGTTGCAGCACAAAGGCTCAGTAGTTGTGGCTCCCAGGCTCTAGAGTACAGGCTCAGTAGTTGTGGTGCACGGGCCTAGTTGCTCTGTGGCATGTGGGAATCTTCTTGGACCAGGGCTTGAGTCCGTGTCCCTTGCATTGGCAGGCAGATTCTCAACGATTGCACCACCAGGGAAGTCCCACTGATTACATTTTAATATATTTCCTTCAAGTCCTTTAAGAATGTGTACACATAACTAAATATATGAAAAATTGACACAGTACTGTGTATAACATTCAGATTTTTGTCAATTATTTGTGAACTTTTCCACATAATATTAAATATTTTTGGATTTAAAATTGTTATTTCTATACACTACGATACTTTAACATGTAGATGTGCCACACACTATTTAATCATTGTTAGATATCTTGGATGTACTATTTTTTTGCCTTCATAAATAATGCTTGAGTAAACAACCTTGCTCAAGGTGTGATTTTTTTTTTCTTATTTTTTTTGGTGTAGAGTCCTATTAGGAATATATTTTTTAATTAATTTTTATTTTCGCATAGTTGCTTTACAGTGTTTTGTTAGTTTCTACTGTGCAGCAAAATGAATCAACTATACATATACATATATCTCCTCTTTTTTGGATTTCCTTCCCATTGAGGTGACCACAGTGCATTAAGTAGAGTTCCCTGTGCTATATAGTATGTTCTCATTAGTTGTCTATTTTATACATGGTATCAATAGTGTATATGTGTCAATCCCAATCTCCCAATTCCTCCCACCCCCCCTTCCCCCTTGGTATCCATACATTTGTTCTCTACGTCTGTGTCTCTATTTCTGCTTTGCAAATAAGATCATATACACCATTTTTCGAGATTCCACATATATGCGTTAATATACGATATTTGTTTTTCCCTTTCTGACTTATTTCACTCTGTATGACACTCTCTAGGCAAATCCATGTCTTTACAAATGACCCAATTTCATTCCTTTTAATGGCCGAGTAATATTCCATTGTATATATGTACCACATCTTCTTTATTCATTCGTCAATGGACATTTAGTTTTCTTCTGTGTCCTGGCTATTGTAAATAGTGCTGCAGTGAACATTAGGGTGCATGTGTCTTTTTGAATTATGGTTTTCTCAGGGTATATGCCCAGTAGTGGGATTGCTGGGCCATATGGTAGTTCTGTTTTTAGTTTTTTAAGGAACCTCCATACTGTTTTCCATAGTGGCTGTATCAATTTACATTCCCACCAACAGTGCATGAGGGTTCCATTTTTTCCACACCCTCTCCAACATTTATTGTTTGTAGCTTTTTTGATGATGGCCATTCTGAGTGGTATGAGATTTCTATAAAGGAATGTTTAAAATATATTTTAATATTTATATTTAAAAAGTATGAATGTTTAAAATGTATTTATATGTGTTATAAAATTGCATGTTCATATGCCTCATTTTTTTATGACAATTTGTACAAAATTTATGTTCATTTGTTTTCATGCCTAACAATATTGAATACAAGTGCACATTTCACTACATCTTATAAACATTGAAAATTACTTATTAAATTGTTTCTGGTAATACTGGCAGACTGAGCTAATATGTTTGCATTCTTCCTAACCTAAAATCCTTAAACTTTCAGAAAATGTATTTAAAAAATTAACCTGTAGCAGCACTGATGTTAAAATAAGCAAACCATTAGCAGACAAGTCTTTGGTAGAAGTTCCTGAAAATAAAAAAGCAGATGCCTTTGGGATCTCAGAGAAACAAGAGAAGAGAAACACACAGCTCAAAACAATTGGGAAAACTATTGCAGACAGAGGAAACAATGCCAAGGATATTTCAAGCTTAGAGGCAACACATACAAAGGCATGTGATGAGTGTGGAGGAGTTATCAGCCGAAGCACTGCTTGTGAGTTTGCACTTCCATCCCTTAGATTTCTCTCTAAATTAACTAATGTGTCTGGAGTGAGCACCTAGAATGAATGCTTTGGTCTGAGAGGGAAGTAGAAAGACAGTACATCTTCTCAGCAGGGAAACAGTTTAAATTACTCTCCATGCCCACACTGAGTTAAAGACCCTTTTATTTTAGGACTCAGGATGCTGGTCTATAGCCCTTCTATAGGCATGCTCAGTGTAAATACACGGAGACAGCATTCAGCCTTCCTGTTGTACAGGGGAGGGAGGCCTGTTGTACAGCCAGAAAGTTACAAGGGCCAAAGACAAAGTACCCATACCTGTTAACCATGCAAATTGACATGGTCCTTCTTTCATAAATGTACACCACCAACCAAGGTTCATCAGACATTTGAAGAAAACTAATCGCATTTTCCTTTCAACATTGAATTGCCTTGGCATCTTTGTAGAAAATCAATTGACTTTATTTCTCAACTCTCTGTTATGTTCCATTGATCTTTATACATCTACCCTTTCACCAATACCAAACTATCCTGATAACTGTGACTTGAAATCATGTAGATTAGCTGCTCCAACTTTGTTCTGCTTTAAAAATATCATTTGGCTAGGAATTATGCATTTCCATACAAATTTTAAAAATCAGCTTGTTAATTTGTATAAAATGTCTGCTGGAATATTTTATTGGGAATGCATTGAATCTATAGACCACTTTGGGAAGAATGGACATATATTGAGTCTTTCAATCCATGAACATGCTGTATCTTTTCATTTCTTTAGATCTTTTTAAATTTTTGCAATAATGTTCTATAGTTTTCACTGTAGAAGTTTTGGGCTCCTTTGGTTAAATTTATTCCTAGATATTTTGTGATTTAGATGTTATCATAAGTCAAGCTGATTGCCTTTTTACTGGTAGTGTAGAAAAATGCAATTGATTAACAAAATACAGTTAACATTATCTTACACGTTTGCATATCTAATGTATTAATTTGAGTAATTGTTTTTGGATTTTTTTCCATGTACAATCATAGGGGTATAGAGACAATATTATTTTTTCCTTCTGTTCTTTGTGTTTTTACTTTCATTTTCTTTTTTTTTTATATAGCTTTATTGCAATTTCTAGGACATTAACTACAATTTGACAAGAAATGGTGCATGTAGGTATCTTTAGCTTTTTCCTGTACAAGGCGTTCGGGGGCAGTTTTTCACTGTTGAGTACTACATTAGTTGTAGATGTTTTATATGCCCTCTATCAGAATGAGAAAGTTTCCTGCTACTCTTAGTTTGTTGAGGGTTTTTGTATGATTGGGTATTAATTTTTAAAAATTTTATTCAATTGAAATGGTTATATTATCTTCCTTATTTTGTTATTACAGTGAATTGCATTGAATAACTTTTGAATTTTAAGCCAGTCTTACACTCATGGTGTAAACCCTACTTGGTTATGTTGTATATATTTGCATATACACTCCATTCATCAACTGGGTTTGCTAATATTTACTTCAGGATTTTTGCATCTATGTTTAGAAGAGATACTGGTCTATACGTTTTTTGTGTGAAGTCTTCAGCAGGTTTGGTATTAGAGTTTTGCGTGCCATATAAAATGAGTTGCGCAGCATTCTCTATTTTTTTAAAATAAAAAGCTTTATCTCTATTTTTAGCAGTTTAGCTAAAGATTGATCAATTTTGTTGATCTTTGCAAAGAAATATTTTTGGCTTTCTTAATTTTCTCTCTTGTCTGTTTTCTATTTTAGTAGTTTCTACTTTTATCGTTATTATTTCGTTCCCCCTACAGTTGACCCTTGAACAATGTGGAATTGAACTGTACAGATCCATTTATACACGGATATTTTTCAATAGTAAATACTACAGAACTACACCACTGGTGGTTGGTTGAAACCTGGGGTGTGGAGGAGTGGCAGATATGGAGAGTTCACTATAAGTTATACGCAGATTAATCCCCACATTGTTCAAGGGTCAACTGTATTTATTTTGGATATATTTTACCCTTCTTTTCATAGATTCTTAAGGTGAAAGCATAGGACATTGTCTTAGACACTTCTTTATTTTTTTTTCTAAAATAAGCATTCTACACACTGCTTTAGCTGCATCCCACAAATTGACATGCTGAATTTTCATTACTATTCAATTAAAACTATTTTCTAATTTGTCTTGTGATTTCTTCATTGATACTCAGTGAGCATCTTTATGACTGTTATTTTGAACTCCCTTTTGCTTAAATCCCTTATCTCTGTTTCATTAAGATGGATTCCTGGAGATTAATCTTGTTCTTTTGTTTGGGATATATTCCCTTATTTCTTCATTTCCATTGACTCTGTTGGTTTCTGTGCATTAGATAAAATAGCCACCTCTCTCCATCCTGACAGACTGGTCTCTTGGAGATGAACCTCGTCAATCAGCCCAGCTTGAGCTCCAGGTTGCTTCTCAAACCTTTGTGATTGTCAAAGTCATCGTCTTTGTTTTTAGTGACTCCCAGTATTTGAAGTTGTGCCAAAGGGATGATCCAAAGGGATGATCACAGACAGCAGCTAGGTGCAGTCTGACTGGAAGCTGGACCCTCAGGCAGCAGCTAAGAAAGTGTGCAGTCAAATCCCTTCCAGGGAGAAACTGGGAGATGAGTGTTTGCCTGCTTCCTCTGCATTGAGCCTAGGCTTATAGCCGTGGGGAGTACGCCTGTGCGCATTTGAAAACGGCTTCTTCTCTTGCTATAGTCTTGTGGGACTCATGAATTCAAGTCTTGTTGCATGTCAGAGCTAGGCGATTTGGGGGTCCATCCCTTGGAAAGCAGCCATGAAAATTGAGGTGCTAGATGCCTGGACAGGTTCCTTCCAGGGAGATGCTGATGACTCGGTTTTGTTATTGGAACATGACAGAAGTGCCCACCGGCTCTTTCAGGCTCTGGGAAGGCTTGCAGTCAGTACCCAGAGGCTACTAAATAGAAGCAGGAGCCTGAGGCAGTAGCTTGTGAAGTCTGCAGTCAAACTCCATCCAGGCAAGAACTGGGAGATGGGTGTGTTTGTTGCTCCCTCTGTGCTTAGGCCTGCTGGGAAAGCCCGCCCACTCACTTCACCTGTTAGCTGCTGCTTCTTCACTTGCTGTAGTCTTGTGCATTCATGAGCACAGCTCCATTGGCTTTCAGAAGTAGGTGATTTAGGGGCTTGTCTTCCCTGTGGCAGCCTTAAGAGTTGGGGCACTAGATGTGTGGTCTAAACCCTATGGTACTTAGGAGAAACTGGGAATAAGGGTCCTCTCCCAGTTGTAGGCCACTGTGCCAGGGGTGGGGTTTTTGTGAGAGTGTGTCTCAGCCCTTCCTGCCAGTTTTTTTTTTTTTTTTTGCGGTACGCGGGCCTCTCACTGTTGTGGCCTCTCCCGTTGCGGAGCACGAGCACAGGCTCCGGACGCGCAGGCTCAGCGGCCGTGGCTCACGGGCCCAGCTGCTCTGCGGCATGTGGGATCCTCCCGGACCGGGGCACGAACCCGTGTCCCCTGCATCGGCAGGCGGACTCTCAACCACTGCGCCACCAGGAAAGCCCTATGCAAATTTCTTTTTTTTTTCCTTCCTGCCAGTTTTGATGTGAGTATTTTCTGAGTCACCCGCTGTATGGGAGTCATTCATTAATTTCCGGATTTCTCTCAAAGGAAGTTGCTCCATGTGTAGCTGTATATTTGGTGTATCTGTGAGAAGAGGGAAATTCAGGAGACTCTTAGGTTGCCATCTTGGTCCAGAGTCTCCTTTACCACTTCTTGTAATGCAGGTCTGTGGGAGACAGTTTTTTTTTTCTGAAAATGTCTGTATTTTGTTTACCTGATGGACAAATATGTCACTACTTTTCCCCCCTAATTTAATTGCCTGCACTGTCCCTCCCACCTCAGGGCAAAGCCACAAAGAAAGGGGGAAGGAAAATTCTGGTTGCTTCTCCAATTTCGCCTGCCTTCCACAGTATACCTGCTTTTGTCTATCCTTTAGAATGCTTAGTTGTTTTTTGTATTTGCCCAGAGTTTCTGTTTGGTATCAGCATAAACCAGAGGGTGGGTCTGAATAGGGGTTATATCACTATATCAGAGACAAAATTCTTTTCTTTAGTTTTTGTATCTACAACAGTAGCATAATAATTTTTGCATGCCTGCTACTTTTTAACATGTTTTAAATGAAATTTATTGGAAAAGATGATTAATTGAAATGTATACCATATAAAAGAGTGATACAGAGTTATATATTGAAATGTAATTATCTCTAAAAATATTGAGTAACATAAGCAAGTATAATTTGTTTTAAAACAGAAACAAAATAGAAAAATGTATATTTAAGCCTTTATATCTTTTTTAAATTTTGGAATAATTTTAATACCATGTAAGACAAATATCTTCTCATTATTCTTCTCTTTATCATTTTTTCTTGAAGATGTTATAATATATAAAGAAGCTGAAAGGAGTTCTGTTTCACTGTTTAGGTAACAGGACGTAAATGAGTTTTTATCCCCCGAGTCCTACTATGATAGGATTCTTTGACCTTTGGTTGCTTAAATAATGTTATTATTAGCATGAAAGTCTGTTTTTGCCCATTGTCAGTCATGAACTTCATGATAAGAATCTGGGACAATTATAGAATTTACAACTTTGACTAAAACATGTGTGGCCTCAAATTGAAGAGGAGAGTTAAAGCCAAAGAAAAATGACAGATGTCTTTCAAGCTATTGCCTTGTGCTCAAATAATGGTAGATTCAAAGCCAGCTCAGCATTTCCCAGAGCCTGATATTTCATCACAGCTCTGTCAACACAGCTTGATCAATGTCTTCAAGGGAAATGTGGAGACAAACGGATGATTAACTTCAAGTGTTTGTCACTGAGACCAAGCTTGGAGCAGTTCTGGGTAGTGCGATGGATGTCACAGAGAAGCCTCTTTGTATCTTCCAGTCAAATGGAGTAACTGTGAAAGTATTTAATAGTATAGGAGAATCCTCATTGCTCACCTTCAACTTCCCTGAATTTTCCTGGGCAATGTTAATATTCTGCAGTGCCAAATGTATAGCCAAAAGAAGGAGAGTTAGGGACACAGAGGAAAAAGGAAAGACACACTCAGTTCAACTTACCTCTATGTTTGGATTTTCCAGAGACCATTTTCTCTTCCTGCATAATTTTACAAGATAAAACACGTATGTGTATATAATTGGATAACATGCATATGGTGGAACAAACTTAGGATTTGGATTCAGAAGACCTGGGTTTGGTTCCAGTTCTACCACTCACTAGATGTGAGACCTTAAGCAAGTTACCTATCTACATGTTCCAAGTTTCATTATTCTCATCAATAAAATTGGAATAATAAAGCCTGATTCATAGGATTTTATAAGGCTTACATGCAAGTACCTGGCACATAGCAGGAAAGGCCTTATAAAGGTTTAAAAGGAAAAACACAGATAAATGTATATTTGTACATGTATACATTTATGTGGAAGGAAAGCCTGTCTAATATAAGTCAAGCCAAGAAGAGGCTATTTGCAGTACTAGTTTTACTAATAAAATTCAAATAGTAAACAATCACAGTTTTATTATACATATATATATATATAAAGGTATTTTTTGTGGAGTGTTTCTTCACTGTTAGGCAAATGCCACATTAATTAGTACTCTAGCAGAAAGAGTGTCAAAACTAATGGTTTTTGTTCTATTTAGAAAGCATTCTGCTTTCTGGCTAGACTTTTCCATCCTTCAGGAGTAATCAGTTGACTTTTTAAATAGTACAATATGATAATGACATTTATAAACCATAATTCTTTTAATAAATAATCTTCAACTATGTTCAGTGGTTAAAAAATATTACTTGATATATACTTGATAAAATGACTAGTTTTTTTTTTTTTTTTTTGATAACACAGCCTGAGTGGCACCTGGTGTCCACATTTCATTTAGCTCTTTTCCTCATGGCTTGTGGGCTGCACCTTTGCTCAGAGAGCTTTATCCTGGGACACATATTTGATCTAGAGCTGGGCGAAGGACAAAGATCAGAGCTGTTTAACCACATTCATGGAAGAGAAAATTCCCTGCATTTTAAATAATCATCTTTTATAGCCCAAAATCCCATTCATTGATTAAATCTTAAAGTCAATGGTCTTAATAGCTTAGTGCTTAGTGTAAAACTCCAATATGTTTTCTAAAAATATGATCTTTCTTAATTTCATCCACATGCTGAGATTCCTGATTTTCTGGCAAAGTTGGCTTGAATATTTTGTGAGATGGAGACTGAGGAAAATTCAGTTCTGAAAGTAGGGGTTTTGGGAATCAGAGCTTTCAGCTCCTGGTTCAATTTCACATAAACTTTCTAAGTGGCAGCATTCGGGCATCACCCACATCTGCTGCCTTCAGTGGTGCTTTTGTACTTCCTTGTCTCCCTGGAAGAGTTTAAAAATATGAAAATCTGTAACTGCATTCTTGGGAGAATATTTTTACTATAAAGGGCAAGACAAGTCCCTTCAAATCATATATGTTTATATTTTTAAAAAATCTTTGTTTAATAAACTACTTAAGCCTATATTTCTTTCCTTCTGTAACACCATTCTTACTCTAAAAGCAATTAGGAAACTTCCTTGAATGTATTATAATGTATATATGCATATATACAAATATACATACATGTATAAATATATGTCTATATAAATTTCATACATATTTTATACATACATGTATATATGTGTATGTATAAAGCTCTCTGTATGACTTAACATGCATGTGTGTAGAAGAAGATATTAAAACAGGGCTTTTCCTTTCCTGTCAGCTGAAGCCCCAGTGCAAAATGTTGAATTCCAAGCACAAACTCTGTATTGACAATTGTCAATTGTCCCAGTAGATTTGTACTAGCAGAAAGACAAATACACTTGTTGGGTCAATCAAATAACATTTCCTTTTCCAAATAATACGGAGGGAAGTTGGTACAGTCAGCAGTGGTCCTCAGGACATTTATGGAGATGTTAGCTTCCAAATGTCAGCAGGGTTGACAGTAGTGGAGGGCAATGTCTGAGTCAGCGAGAGCCCTTCAGAATCTCAGGAGGCACAATGGCCAACCCCATTCCCCAAGGCAGCATTCTACATGTCGTATGTTTGAGGCTGGGGCATGTCTACAAACTATACCTAAGTCATCTGGATGTGTGTTGAGAGGACCGCCTCTTCTGAGTTAGCTGTATTTATCTCATAATTCTCAGTCTTATACACAATATATGAGGTGATTGCTGAGAAAAGCAGAGAGCAGAACACTCAGGCATGAATACATCTCTCATTTATTACCCTTGTGCTTTCCTGGCTGAATAAGTCCTGTCCAGGTAAGCTCCTGAACTTGAGGCTATAGAACAGGAAACAGGGCTGGTTCTCCAGAGCTCTCTGTAAGCTGTGTTAACAGAATCATAGACCGGCCATGGGGGTTATTCTTCAACCACCAACGAGGCTATACTGAGTTGTTCTACTCTTTCCCTAACTTGATGGCTTACTCTAGAGTTTCACTAATTATTTTCTTCAGCTTTCTGGACATTGTTTGTGGGAATAATTCAGAGTCCTGTGCCCTAGTAGGACAGAGAAATATCTAACACCTTCCTCTGTTTCTCCATTCCCTCACAGTCCAAGGAAGTTTATCCAGTTAGGACAAGGAGTTTGCAGTCTGGTCAGCATTCTCAGAGTTCAAGTGAAGTGAAGAGGCACAACACAGATAATTTTTAAAATAAAATAGTTGACAACCATCCCAGTAGTCTTCAAATTTTACCTTAATTCTTCGTTTGACTAGTGTTGGCAGTTAAGGGGTTGACTATTTAAAATAGATAATGAGAGTAGAAATGCCTTCCTGTATCAGATGGATAACTTCTTCAGAAAATATTGAAGAAATAAAAGTACTTTTGGATAAATCTGAGACCTAAACTTTTAACAAAAATTCAAAATGGTGTAGAATCAAGTAACTATGTAACTGTGTACAACCTCGATATTTTTACAGCTTTAGACGTAGCTAGTGGTCTGCGTTCCTCAGTGCAGCACTCAGTGGGACAATGCCAGCACTGATTTCCAGGGCAGCTCCCTGGCACGAGCGCTGCCTTGCCTTCTCAATATCACTCCTATTTCTGTGCATTCTTCCTTCCAAGTAACTTCCTTCCAAGTAACTTCCTTTCACATTTCAGCCCCTGAGTATCTCACACCGGTGGGTTGTTCATTATCCACACCAAATAGGTCAGTGAATATTTGTACTCTTCCACTGGAGTGAATCAAGCTACAAGGCGTATGAAGAATGGGAAAGGGAAAGAATGAGACAAGTTGGCCTGGACGCTCTGCCTTTGTATGCGTTTTCTTTTAGACACTCAACATGGGTCTAAACACTAAATGGGCCAAAGACTGTTAATTTTTCAAAAGATTCCCAGCTTTTTCAATATCTTCTACTTTTTTTATATTATAAAAAGCAACTGAAGGGCAGTGGTTCACATGATTTTCCCTCTGTTCTTTGGCAATGACAGTTTTTTGCAGGGCTGGTTAAAGGTAGAGTGAAGAAAAGAGGAAGGTTTCTTTATTAGGCTTCTGGGCTTTGCCAGTGCCTACCTACTGTGTGATTTTGATCAGCTGTATAAAACCTCATCTATAAAATGTGATATTGCGGCTCTTCAGGATTACAGAGTCAACGAGTCGTTTGTGACCTTCTACTTTGTGCTGTATGCCGGGGTTGGAGCAATGAACAAAAGAGATAAAGGCCCTGGCTTCGAGGTGCTTAACATTTCAGTGAGAAGAGCAGGATATAAATAAATAAGTAAAATATGTAATTCATCAGACGGTGATAAGCCCTTGAGAGAAAAATTAATTGAGAAGCGGGGAAAGAAGTGGGAGGTTTGTGTGATGACAAATACCCATATCAGAGATGCCTTCTCTGAAATTATGATCACGGGATATTTGAGCAGAGACCAAGGGAAGTAAAGAAGCAAAGGAATTCTTTCCCTCTCTATCGATAAACTAATGTTATGTCACTAGAATGTGGCTCCCCTAAGTCAGAAATTTTTGTCTGTTTTGTTTATTGCTGTATTTCCAGCACCTAGAATAGTATCTGATATTCAGAGAGAGTGTCAATACCTAAAGAGTTGGTAAATAAATGAATAAATGGACAAGCCAGTAAACTTGGAATAAGTAACCAGGGAGTTAGGAGGAGAGCAGGGCAATTGTCCTGGAGCCCACATGAAGAAAGTGTTTGAAGGAGGCTGTGATAAACTGTGTCAAATACTCATAGGTTGGATAAGACGAGTGGCGAGTGACAACAGTAGCACTCTTGTGGTAGAATTCCTGAGCTTGTGCACTTCTCTCAATCCTGCAACACACCAGGTTGAGTGCTGACAGCTTCCCTTTTGCTTTCCCCAGGGCAGTGCTACAGCTTAAGTTTGTCGTCTCTCCCTAGCCTGCAGATTTGGGCTGGCTTTCTTTGCTTGCTCACTAGCCTTCTGCCAAAGTTCCCTCTAGCCGCCACTGGGAGCCTGCACAGGGAGCAGGGAGGAGAGGTGGGTGGGTGAATCACATGAGGTATCGGGGTGCCCATGGCCAGTTGGGAGGATTCACAGGAGGGGTGCCCCAGAGACTTGTGGGAGGACTTTTTGTTGGAGGCTATGACCTGGTTAGTAGGACCCATGTGTCTTTCATGCCCCCAGAGAATCTTACCTGCCACTCTCCCAGCCTCTCCCTGCCCCCTAATTATACAGCTCAAGGCTCAGCACCCTGGATGGGGTCAGAGGGAAAAGGCAGAGTCCTGCACAGCTGGGAGAGACAGGTGCTCACTCTGACAAGCTCACTGTCCCCTGTGTGAGACAGGATTATTGGGGGTGAAGAGGGCAAGGAATTAAGAGGCCAGGATTTGGGAAGTGTCAGTGAAATATCTTAGCATCCATGAATATTGTAATAATAAATATTAAAGCATAGTGTCACTGGGTAAGATATTAAGCCAGGTGTTACAATCTTCTAGGAATGAGCTGAGACTCGGTGGCCTGGATGGCTGTAGATGACTGCATCCAAATGGGATATATTCGTTTCCTATTGCTGCTGTAAAGAAGTACCACCAACGTGTGATTCTGGAAGTCAGAATTCCAAAATCACTGGGCTAATGTCCAAGTGTCAACAGGGCTGGTTCCTTCTGGAGGCTCTGAATGAAGGATCTATTTCTGGGTCTTTTTCAGCTTTCAGTGGCTTCCTGTATTCCTTGCCTTGTGTCTCCTTGCATCTTCAAAACATGTCATTCAAATCTCTGCTTCTATTGTCACACTACCTTCTCCTCTTCTTTTCTCAGATCTCTGTCTCCCTCTTATAAGGATATTTGTTATTACATTTAGGGTGTACCTGACATGGATAATCCAGGATACCCTCCCCATATAAGATCTTTAACTTACTCACATCTGCAAAGACTTCGCCATGTAAGAAATTATTCCCAGGTTCCAGGGGTTAGGACCTGGATATTTTTTTTTTTTTTTTTTTTTTTGTTTTGTTTTGTTTTTGCGGTACGCGGGCCCCTCACTGTTGTGGCCTCTCCCGTTGCGGAGCACAGGCTCCGGATGCGCAGGCCCAGCGGCCATGGCTCACGGGCCCAGCCGCTCCGCGGCACGTGGGATCTTCCCGGACCAGGGCACGAACCCGTGTCCCCTGCATCGGCAGGCGGACTCTCAACCACTGCGCCACCAGGGAAGCCCAGGACCTGGATATTTTGGGGGTCCAATATCCAGCCCACCATGCGATGGTTTAGACTGATGCAGTGGGCTTCACAGGAGCCTGGAGAGAAGTTTAATGATCTGGAAGCAGCTTATGGAGTAAGGAAGATACCCATTCCTACATGTTAAAAGGCAAGGAGAGGACACAGGCTCCATTTGAGAGGGATCGAGGAGAAGCAGTGGCATCAGGGAATCATCAAGTTTCCACTGGAGCAAGAAAGTGGAGGGAATTTTCAGAAAAGAGGTTCAAAATAGAGATTTTGCTGATAATCTACCTTGAACGCTGAACATAAGGGAAGTGTTTGGGGAGAGGGAGTGTGTGAGACTGGGTCAGATTTGGAGATAGGCTCTACTTGCTGTGGTTATAAAATGTTATTGGAAACTCTGGGGCCAATCTAACTTTTTTTTTCATATTGGTGATTTAGTGCATTTGTCTGAATGTCCTCAATTCCCTCCCTCCCCCGCCATATCATTAAAGTCCAGTGGTAGCTTTACTAAATACAGGTTGGTGTTGACTACACTGGGCCATATTTTGCCAGTGCTCAATATGTAGATACAAGAAAAAAATTTTTTATTGTACTTAAAATTTTTGTTTTGTTCAGTTGTTTTATTTGCCTTCTTTAGGTGTTTCAGTTATACCCAAATGAGCTTTGTTTGTGTATTCTCTTTATCTTCTGCTTTTAAAAAATTTCTTTTTATCTTTATTTCTTTTTCATAAGAGTAACTTCTTTCTCTTCTCTCCTCTATTTCTCTTTGCTTTCTATGTGTATATTGTGTTTCTTTGAATTTAGTCTTCATTTCCAATTTTTCATTTTCTTCTCTTTTATTCATGAGTTCTATTAGCTTTCTTTCTTTCTTTTTTTTTTTTTTTAATATTTATTTATTTATTTTGCCTGCACCGGGTCTTAGTTGTGGTGCATGAGATCTTTAGTTAGGGCTTGCAGGCTTCTTAGTTGCAGCATGCATGTGGGATCTAGTTCTCCGACCAGGGGTTGAACCCAAGCCCCCTGCATTGGGAGTGCAGAGTCTTAACAACTGGACCACCAGAGAAGTCCCAAGTTCTGTTAGCTTTCGAAAAAATTTATAGCCTTCTGCTGTCCAGTCATGTCATCTGAGATGTTCTCATCTTGACTTATGCTGTCCTTTCAGAGCTTTGATAATTTTCTTAATTTCTGTATCCCTTTCTGAAATAATATGCTACTTTCATTTTCTTTGTAGTCATGGTTTGTTAGTGTTTTTCATTATCTGTTGTGAGATAATTTGGATTTTTTTCATCTTTAACTTTATGTCTTTATATGGGTTTTGATTGTAATCTTATTTTTTATTTATTTCACATGTTTACATGAGGTTGAGTTTCCTGGATTTTAGGGAAGATGTTTCTGTACAGGAGGCATGGATGGGTGGAAGTAGCTTTTCCCCCTCAGAGTTCAAGAGCTTTTCTTTTTCCCTCCCTCCCTCCCTCCCTCCCTCCCTCCCTCCCTCCCTCCCTCCCTTCCTTCCTTCCTTCCTTCCTTCCTTCCTTCCTTCCTTCCTTCCTTCCTCTTTCTCCCTCCTTTAGTTCTATCTATCTATCTATCTATCTATCATCTATCTATCTATCCATCCATCTATCTAATGTTTTAGCCACTTATACATCTCCCAGGGCTTAGCCTGATCTGATTCAGCTAAGTTTCCTGCCTCTGTATCTATATTGTCCAGAACTCTACCAGCCTTGCTCTTTGAGCTGGTGATCTCACTGTTAAACATTCTAGGTTGCTGTCACAGTACTCTATGCTCTCTTGGTTTCTTCTGCCACACAGTATCTGAACCTCATTTCTCCTGTGATCCTCAGTGTTCTCCCTTTTCCCAGTGTGACTTCTGCTTCTGCAGTTTTACTTCAGTGTGAATAAAAGGGAAGACTTATTGGATATTTTTGCATTCCACTGGTGATTCAGCCTCTTTTGCATTATTTGAATTTCTTACATTCCTCTTAGTGGTGTCCTGGAGTTTCTGTGCACTAACCTCTTATTTGGAGCCTAAGAGGACTTCTGCAAAGTTCGTTGACTGTTCTCAGATTTACTCACATAGGGTTCCGTTCAGTGTTTCTGTGTTCCTCTCCTTATGGGGGTGAGTATTTAATTGGTGATTACTCTGTTCTGTGGCTTATAACATCTTTCTGTATTTTTCCTCATCACTGTTAACACTGGATAACAGTTGGAGCTAGAAGAGCTGTGCTGTTGTTGGTATTTTAGCCCCACCTGAATGGTTCCTTATTATCTCATTTTATTGAAGGTATCATTGGTTGTTATATTATTTTCTTGAAGTGTCTTAATTGTTCTTTAAATAATATTTTTTGCATGAAGGGATTTGAGGAGATGATCAAAAGTTTACTACACTCCTTTCACTGCCTCCAGAAGCCTGTCTTTGCATATTCTTTTCTGGATGTTTGAAGGATCTTCTCTTTGCTTCTAGTGTTATGAAATTTCACTGTGGTACTTTGTGGACTCTCTCAAACGGGACGCTCAGGTCCTTCTGCACCTTGAAAATGTCTTGAATGATGTTATTGGTTTCTTCTCTCTATTTTCTCAGCTTTTTATTTCTGGAACATCTATTATTTCGATATTGAATCTACTGAAGGTTTTCTACTATTTTTCACTTATTCTCCTATTTTTCATTTTCTTATCTTTTTGGCATACTTTCTAGACAATTTCCTTCTTCTAAACTATCCACTGAGTTTTTCATGTCTACTTTTTTTGTAAACTCTGAAAGCTATTACTTTTTGTTTTCTGAATATTTCTTTATATAGCATCCTATGTATAGGATGTGGGTTCATGGATGCAATAACTTGTTTCTCTCAGAATGTTAATGATAGTTAAGATTTATTATCTTTTCAAAGTCTTCTCCTCCCTACACAGTTCTTACTTGTTTTTCTTTTAGCCCAAATTACTTTTTTCCTGTTGTGGCTGGTTTTTACCTTTGATTTTATAGGCTTTTAAAAATGTGTAGTAATCCTTGGCTAAGAACTCATATTTAAAATTAAAACAGTGAAAAGTTGATGGGAAGCTCTGAGTGTATGGGTGGGACTTATCAATTTCGAACTTTATTGTGGGATATTTGTTTGAGGAATGTTTGCTGTCCGTATCGTAGACACTTACTCCTGAGCTATTCAGAGTGCCTGAGGATTTTTTTCTGTTCACCTGCCTGGATGATATGCACGTAGCTGCCAGAGTTTGGGGAGCAGAGTGAGAGAACAGGGTGAAGCTTTCCATATTCAGTACACAGTTTTGTACTTAATTCCTCTGTATGTGTGGACTCTCACAGGGTGGGAGAATTTTGATACTATCTCAAAAAATATATATCCTCTAAAGTGCAAATACGAATCACAATGACATACCCATGAGGATGACTAAATGAACAAGACAGACAATAGCAAGTTTTTGTGAGGATGTGAAGTTGGAGATATCATGCATTGCTGGTGGGATGTAAAATTGTGCAGCCACTTTTGAAAACAGTCTGTTAGTTTTTAAAAATGATAAACAGAATTACCACATGTCGTAAGAATTTCACTTCTAGGTATATACCGAAGGGAAATAAAACATATGTTTGCACAAAAGCATGTACACAAATATTCACAGCAGTTTTGTTCATAATAGCCCCAAAGTGGAAACAACTCAAATGGCCATCAGTGGAAAAGTGGGTAAACAAAATGTGGTATATACGGACAATGGAATGCTATTCTGCAATACAAAGGAACGAAGTACTGCTACATACTGCAACATGGATGAGTTAAAAGTGTTATGCTAAGTGAAGGAAGCTTCATAAAAGGGCATATATTGGATTAATTAATGTATATTAAATGTCTAGATTAGGTAAATACATAAGGGCAGAAAGCTTAATTAATTAATTAATTAAAATTTAATAAATTTTAATTAATTTGATTAATGATTTCTTAGAGCTGGGAGGAATGGGGGAATTGGGTAGTAGTTAGTGAGTCTGGGGCTTCTTTTGAGGTAATTAAAATGTTCTAAAATTGATGGTAATGACAGTTACACAATTCTATGAGTATACTATAAACTATTGAATTATATACTTTAAATGGGTAAATTGTATGATATGTGAATTATATCACAATAAAGCTGTCACAAAATATAACCATAGTTCTCTGTCAGTGAAAGAGAGAAACAGTAACCTTGAGCCTTTGAATAGAGAAGATCTGGGTCTTAATGCTTTTAAAGCAAGTTTTCAACCAATTCTTATGCTTTTAGTGTTCATTTAATTCATTTCCAAAAATATATTCTTCCGCCAGTTCTTCAGGTTTTTAGGGATCTATGTTTAAATGAGGTTGCTTCTTAAACTTTTCACACCAGCAGTTTCAGATTCAGCTTTCTCAATGTGCTAAATTAGTTACCATTTTTCCATCTGCCTTCCAACTTCTAAAATAGTTGCTCTGTTTTCTTCTCTTACTCTGTTGTAATAGGTTTATACCTTAAAAGACTCTTCGCTGAAGTTTTAATCAAATTTTAGGAGGAAGTAAAAATACTACATGTGTTTACTCAACAAACTTTATCTGGTGGTCAATAGGCTACATTTGTTTGATTTTAAAAAACCGTATTAGAAGGAAGTTTGAATTCTTAACATTTATCTGCTTTCATATCTGGGAATATCCTGATGTATGTTCAACTGTCATGAGTGGCATTGGTAGTTTATAAGCAGTCAGGCAAGATGGCTTAGTGGCATTTTTAAAGTTCTTGGTTCCCTCTTTTTACTGATACCTGCATGGCTCAACAATTTTACCAGAACGGAGTACAATTGGATATAATTCCCACAAGTTATTGTTTGAGGGTTAACATAAAAATAGATAAATTATTAACTAATTTACTGAATTACTTACTAATTTACTAAAATGACTAGCTAACTTAAGTAAAAACACTTAAAATTGCCTTTTTAAGTAACTCAAAAATTCTAGCAAGCTACATTAATGCGCATATTCATACATTTATATACTGAGTAATTAGCTTTTGATTTCAAGTGCTCTTTTCCTCTGATTAGCACTAAAATTCTTCTTTCTTAACTATCTGTGGTAATCATTTCTATTCTGACATGCACTATATTGTGTACAAAACCTCCTGTTTACATTTTAAAAGACTGTGGACGTAATTTTTAAGGCTTTCTTTTTACGTTCTCAAGTTTGAGAGTTTTCCTTGCCTCTATTTGTGAGGTACACACTGGAGAAAAGACTAAGATAAGTATCCAAATCATGTTTCTATACTGTGTGCTTCTATTCTTGTGACTATTTCATCTCAAAGTATTTTTTCCCTGGTTCATTAATACAATCTTCTCAATTCTTGGTATGTATAGATACCTGTGTATTGCTACCTATGTATTTTTTATCAGTCATAATTCATATATTTAATTTCAGAATTGCCTCACTTTAGAATCAAAAATCCAACACAACCTTTGTTAAAAGCTAAAATTCTCAATTTCCTTCCTCAAAATCTATTAGATAATGAGAAGAAAGAAATTTAAATAGTTATACAAAAATTGAATTTGAGGGAACCATGTCAAGTAGCAAAATTCATGCAAACTTTGATAGTTGCTTTTAGAAAGAATCACGGAGTAGTTTTTATTAAGTTTAGGAAAGATTATTATTGAAATGTCTTTAAGTTAAAATGGTAAAGTTAAGGATAAGTGATTATTTGTATGTAAGGGTCATAGAGGGATGACAACGATTCTTTTTATCTGTATTATAATACAGGAACAAAGCCTCTCTCTAGAACGGCTTTTACATACTTAGAACAAATAATGAAAATTACTTTGACTGTAACGCAAAATTCATATTTGGAATTCACTACTGTTTGGTTGTAATTGAGACAAATTCTTCATTTGAGTTTTTAAAAAGTTGACCAATATTTGTTCAGCAATCACCTTTTGCAGTTATACATTGTTGTTGCTATAGCTCTCTAGATGTACACAATCCTGTGTCATGCAGAAATAATTATTCTGAACAAATGACACCCATGCCCAGAAGAACCTAAAGTGTAGTTTTATGCATATTAGGATAAGAACAATCAAATTTCATGGTTCAGGGATAACCTAATTTCTGCATAGTCGAGAAAGAAACTGCTTCTCCAAGGACAGCTTCAAGCATTTAATGGTCAGGTGCTTTGTGGAGCTTGTCTTCCTGAGCTATATGGATTAGGCTGCCAGGTGGAACTGTTGTCTCACCTTCTGTAATAAATATACTTTCATAAACAAGTAGTTTGAATCCTAAACTTGTATAAAACCTTTGTGGTGGTTATAGCTACTATGTGAAAAGATGTATATTTACAACACAGTGTCCAAAATGCCTATTTATTGAACTCTCATTAAAAATCAGAACTCCTGTTTTAAACATTTATTACTCCCATTAGGGACTTCCCTGGTGGTCCAGTGGTTGAGGCTCCGCGCTCCCAATATAGGGGCCCCAGGTTCCATCCCTGGTCAGGGAACTAGATCCCGCATGCCGCAAATAAAGATCCCGCATGCCATCCCTCGTGCCGCAACTAAGACCCGGCACAGCCAAATAAATAAATATTAAAAAAAAAATCAGAGAAAAAAGATTAACACGTGAGGGAAAAGGTAGAGAAAGATCCAAAGAAAGGCTGGGAATTTGGGTATCTAGCACAGGAATAGGTGGAAGATTAAATAAAAGGTGTTTCAGGTAGAGAGAAGAAATGCAGGAAAGGGAGTGTCAGAAACTGAGCATGGTGGGTACAGGGCACATAATTCTCAGACACCAGGACAAAGAAAATGTGATGAAAATAAAATTGTTAATCCTGTGTTTAACCAGGGCACACCAGATCACATAGAGTGACCATGCCACGGATGGTCAGACACTGCTAATGCCTTGCCATTGCCATTGGTCCCTCCTTTTGGTGCCTAATGACGCCTCGCTATGCTGACATCATGTAGAAACTGGCTCCCTGACTTTGGTGTTTGTTACTGCCATTGTTTCTGGAGATGTTTCCTGATGATTCCTATGAATGGCCATGTTGTGCTTGGGGCATTTAGCCTGTGGTAGCTGAACAATTGCCCCCAAAGATATGCACATTTTAACCCTTGGAACCTGGGAACGTTACTTTGTATGACAAGATTGACTTTATAGATTTGATTAAGTTAAGCATCTTCAGAAAGGGAACTTATACTTGATTGTCTAGGTGAACATACGTGTAATCACGAGTGTAGTTACAAGGAGGCAGAAGCAGATGGGATGACCGAAGAGGAGAAGGCAAAATGATGAACGAAAGTAGCAGCTGGAGTTGTGTGGCTGTAGCCACCACCAGAAGCTGGAAGAGGCAAGGAATGGATTCTTTTCTGGAACATCCAGAAGGAATCCAGGTGTTGACACCTTGGTTTTAGACTTATGAGGCCATTTCAGACTTCTGGCCTCCAGAACTGCAAGAGAATAAACTTCCATTGTTTGCACTAAGTTTGTAGTCATTTGTCATAGCAGCAACAGAAAATGAACACAGAGTTGAAGCTTCCCAACTTGGCCAAAGTATTTTAAAATATAGGAATACTACAAGTAATTGCTGAGTTAAGTACACAAGACTGTTATCTGCGACTGGAGACAGTGAAGGAGCCTGAGGCATTACTGATATGGCTGTTGAAATCGCTTAGAGGAAGGCAGAGAATTTGCAAAGATGGGTACTAAACTTAGCTGAGAAGGTGGAGATGGATCTGTATAAAATGTATAAAATGATGAACACAAGGTTAGGAGACTAGCAGACGACAAATTAATGGCCTGCAGCAATAATATTTGTCTACTAAATGGAGAGCAATGGAAGAAAGTAACGATCACGTGAGAGGGCTGTCGGGGTCATGGATCATCAAGTCCTAAGTTCAGTGATTTTAAAGAAATAAAGAGAAATAAAAACCCTTAAGAAAAAAAGAGGCATTTACCAAAAGAGGTAAAGGGATACCATCCAGAACACTGAGGATGGAGGCTGTTGGTAGGGATGATAGGGAGAAAATTATGGAGAAAACTAGGCAAGGTGTGATGAGTTAGAAAATTCAGACTGAGTTACAAGTGGTAAGATGTTGGTCAGACAGAGAAAGAGAAATATCGTATGATATCCCTTATATGCGGAATTTAAAAAAATGATATAAATGAACTTATTTAGAAAACAGAAACAGGCTCACAGACTTAGAGAACAAAGTTATGGTTACCGGGAGAGAGTGTCGAGGGGAGGGATAGTTAGGGAGTTTGGGATGGACATGTACACACTGCTATATTTAAAATAGATAACCAACGAGGACCTCCTGTATAGCACAGGGAACTCTGCTCAATATTATGTAACAACCTAAATGGGAAAATAATTTGAAAAAGAAGAGATACATGTATATGTATGACTGATTCACTTTGCTGCACACCTGAAACTAACACAACATTGTAAATCAACTATACTCCAATGAAAAATAAAAAGTTAAAAAAAAGAAAAAAGATTTCTTCCATTGAAGGCAAAAGAAAGAAAAAGAGATGTTGGCTATTTACAGGAGAAAATGGGAGAATAGGAGTGTTACAGTGAAAAGGGATGATGATGAAATGACAGGAAGATGATTCTTTGTGGAGGAAGACCACAAGAATTGAGGGCCAATGTGCCATGTCCTGAGAGGTAGTATGAAGTCTGTGTGTAGGTGCACGAGTAGTAAGACTTTTATGGGTGCACGGCCACACACTTACGAGGTCATTGACAGCGTCCTCGCTTCTGGCGGCCGTGTGGAGGTGTAGGTCCGTATTCACAAGTCAGTGGTATTCCATGACATCCAGTGAGTAGGTGTGCTATGGAAATGGAAACAGCTTCTAGTCTGCTTCTTCTAGAAAACCTTCTGTTCACTTATGTTTATGAAATTATGCTTAAACACTTAAACTAAATCACAGCATCATTTGTTGTTTTCTCCATAAGCCTTCCTGTTACGATTTTGTTTATGATTGGAAAATGTAAAGTGTCTTTTTAATAATACATGCCTTATTGATTCAGTCACTATTTGTTGCTGAAATTGAAGTGTCCTGGTCAGTGGAAAAATATTAGTTCTAACTTTCTCTCTGCTGTAACTGTGACTCTAAATCCCAGTCGTATATTGGACCCTCAGGATGGAAATGCATAATGACTTTATTTTATTTTATATTTTTTATAGTAAGGATTTACTATGTTTGCTTATAAGAACAGCAATTCTGGTGCAGGAATATGCCATGCTGTGATGCAATTCCATAGTCATATTAAATCCAGGTGCAGTAAAGTGTCATAAGGCTTTCCCAGCCACCTTATCAAAAGCAGAGAGCACATAAATTCACAGTCCTGACTCTTTAACATTCCATCAGAATGTAGGTGTAAATGCCTATACCTCTCCTGCCTTGCATTAGTTACCTCTGCTTGGATGCATAATTTCAACAGCGCAGAATTGTTAGCAACTTGATTCCCAAATCACATGTAATTTCCAAGAATTTAAAACTACACAGGGCTTCCCTGGCGGCGCAGTGGTTGAGAGTCCGCCTGCCGATGCAGGGGACACGGGTTCATGACCCGGTCCGGGAAGATCCCACATGCCGCGGAGCAGCTGGGCCCGTGAGCCATGGCCGCTGAGCCTGCACGTCCGGAGCCTGTGCTCTGCAACGGGAGAGGCCACAGCAGTGAGAGGCCTGCGTACCGCAAAAAAAACAAAAAACAAACTACACAATAAAATGAGCAAATGCTCCCATTTTTATTTTTATTCCTTTTCTCCTCTGAGGTCAGCAAGCCTATAGATCTAAAAGCAAAAAGAGAAAAATGCGATATGATATAAATATATTAATACAATTCAATGTCTAGTAAATGTCTTTAGTAAAACATTTGGCAAATATGTTACCAAAAATGAGAAAAATGTCCAGGACATGTTTTATGAATTGTTTGGGAAATATGGTAGTGGCCCAGTACCCAATGAATCTATACGAAATTATTCAGTTGCTAAGGTAAGCAGTTTTACATTTATCCTTCTCTTTCCACATTTTCTTTGGCAACTCTTCTAAAGAGTGATACTCATTTTGTTTTATCAGATTTTTCTACTATAAATTACTGTATCAATCGTTTTGTTAAATTAGCCAAATATCTGTTTTAAATCCTCAGATATTGATAAATTATGATTCTATCCAGGCATCTCATACTTTAAAACACATTAGATTTCTATATATTACTTCTCTACCAACCTACATGAGAAGGCTAATTATTTAAAATTTTAGGATGATTATTTCACCTGGTATAGTAATTCACAGGAGTAGAGGACCATCTTTTATTTTTTCTATTATTTTACCAGCTGCTGTAGGCACCCAGCCTCCTACTCAACATGTAGACAATCATCTTACTCTAATCAGTCAATAAGTTCATCACAGAAGATCAACTATTCGATAGATTTTGACTATGAATTGAGTATAGAGACTTTTACACGGACTTAGCTAAGTTAATAGAATATTTCCCACAAACCTTTTGGATTCCAGCTCTGAATTTGTAGTTGGGGTGATGGGATAGTCTATTGACCTACTGGTCTGTGGTCTTAATTTTGTCCCCTCCCAAATTCGTATTTTGAAGCCCCAGTTCCCAATGTGATTGTAGTTGGAGATACAGCTGTTAGGAGAGAATTAAGATTAAATGAGGTCACGAGGTGGCGTCCTAACCCGATACAATTGATGGCCTTATAAGAGGAAGAAAGAGCTCTCTCCTCTCTCCCTCTGTCCACTTGCTCAGAGAAAAGGTTGTGTGAGGACTGCAGCGAGAAGTCAGCTGTCTGCAAGCCAGAAGGAGAGCTCAGCAGAAACCAAATTCTGCCAGACCTTGATCTGGAACTTCAACCTCCAGAACTGTGAGAAAAAAATTCCTGTTGTTTATGCCACCTAGCCTGTGGTTTTTGTTATGGCAGTCTGACACATGACCCATGCTCATCAGTCCCAAGATTTTGTAGGTATATTTGGTGACTGGTATGATCTCGTTGACACAGATTCAAATAAAATTGACAGTGAAAGTGGTCTTTCAATTGTGAAATCTCCCAGCAATTTAAATTATTGATCTTATTACAAATTTTTCTGTCTAATTTATATCGAAGTGATACTATAATTAAAATAAACTTACAGTTTAGTTCTGGGCTATTCACATATTGCTTTACTCTGATGGGAGTCAGGATTTTGTGGGAACTGAGGTGAGACTCTGCTTTGGCAGTATCGTGAAGCCACACTCGAAGTGGAATCAGCAACCTTGGCTCAGATCCATTTACTCTTATGTATTACGAGTGACTCAATTTAATTGAAAATCACCACCAGACATTGTTATTAGATAAAGTTATGAGATGATGTGCTGTAGCAGCAGGGACTTATAGGTCTTGTGTGCAATATAAAATTGTAATGAAAAGGGCATTTAAAGATTACTGTTATAGTATATCATGTAGTCCATGATTAAAACATTAAATTATTTTTACATAGTGAACCAAGATAAATGCAAGGTCTGGGATTTTAAAATGACAACCAAAGAAAGCAAATGAGCTTAAATTTTACTAACAACATATTGTAACATAAAATAAACAAATATGTCTGGTGATGACTACGTAGTGCACGCCATTGAAGAACTAAATTTTTTGTCTGACAAGCCCCAAATAAGGCAGATATTGAGAAATAGGGCATGATTTCTCCCTGCTATAGACTCTGAGATGCTTGAAGATTTGATATCTATAAGAGATCCCAAAAATATATGAGGGGTATTGGGTCTGCACGGGTCAGTCTCTAAGCATCGTCATCTCTTTCTTCTGACCAGTGATTTGTTTAGTTGTGGGAGCAGCTTGGCTCCACTAGAATGGAAGCTGTATGAAGGCAGGATTTTTTACTGTTTGTGCACTGATGTATCCCTAAAGCTTAGGACAGTGACAGGCCTATGGCAGACACTCAATAAGTGATTGTTGCTGAAAGAATGAAGGGCACAGAAAGAGAGGAAAAAAGAAAGAGAAAAGGGAAAAAGGAAGGAAAGAAGGGAGAGGGGGAGGGAGGGAAAGAAAAAGGGAGGAAAGAAGGAAAGACAGAATAGATGCAGGGAGGAAGAAAAGGAGGAAAGGAAAGGAAGGACAGAGTGTGGCTCAAGAGGAGAGGATTGCTTGGGGTTCCCGGAATCGGTCCATTGATTTCTCTTTATTACTGTCTCCCTACTTGACTTGAGCAAGGACCACTGCTGTCTTGCTTTTCGGCAGCCATTCTAGGTTCATAAAGCCAAGCAGCCATAGAAAGGAATGGACATCATGTATGTGGAACAAAGAAAGAAAAAAACCCGAGTTCTCTTCTCTCTTTTTCAGTTATGCTGGGATATAATTGACACATATCACCAAATAAGTTTAAGGCGAACAGCATAATGGTTTGAATTGCATATATATTGTGAAATAATTACTGCAGTAAACTTAGTTAGCATCCATCATCTCATATAGATACAATGAAAAATCAAAAAAAAATCTTTTCTTGTGATGAGATCTTTCAGGATTTATTCTGTTAAATTGCATACATGTCATACAGTATTAACTATAGTCACCATGTTGTACATTACATCTCTAGTACTTATTTATCTTGTAACTAGAAGTTTGTACCTTTTGACCATCTTCCTTCAATTCTGTCTCTCCCCACACTGTATCTTTGGTAATCACAAATCTGATCTCTTTTCCTATGAGGTTTTGTTTGTTTGGTTGGTTTTTTAAGACACCACATGTAAGAGAGATCATACAATATTTGTCTCTCCCTGTCTGACTTATTTCACTTAACATAATGCCCTCAAGGTCTACGCATGTTGTTGTAAATGACAGGATTTCTCATTTTTTATGGCTGAATAATATTCCATTGTGTACATATACCACAGCTTCTTTATCCATTCATCCATTGATGGACACTTAAGATATTTTCATACTTTGGCTATTGTAAATAATGCTGCTATGAACATGGGGGTTGCAGATATCATTTCGAGATATTCTTTCCCAAATTCTTTCCTTTGAATATATTCCCAGAAGTGGAATTTCTGGGTCACATGGTAGATTTATTTGTAATTTTTTGAGGATCCTCCATACAGTTTTTCGTCATGGCTGTACCAGTTTACGGTCTCATCAAGAGTGTACAAGGGTTCCCTTTTCTCCACACCCTCACCAGCATTTGTCATTTTGATGATGGCCATTCTAACAGATCTGAAGTGATATCTCATTGTGGTTTTGATTTACATTTCCCTAATGACTGGTGATGTTGAGCATCT
Source organism: Orcinus orca (assembly GCF_937001465.1). Lineage (NCBI taxonomy): Eukaryota > Metazoa > Chordata > Mammalia > Artiodactyla > Delphinidae > Orcinus > Orcinus orca. The sequence continues at coordinate 75,466,191 of NC_064570.1, forward strand.
TCTCATGTACCTGTTGGCCATTTGTATATCTTCTTTAGAAAAATGTCTATTCAGGCCTTTTGCCCATTTTTAATGGGATTATTTGCCTTTTGCTATTGAGTTGTATGAGTTCCTTATATTTCTTTTAGATATTAACCCCTTGTCAGATATATGGTTTGCAAATATTTTTTCCCGTTCTGTAGGTTATGTTTTCACTTTGTGGTTTGTTTCTTTTGTTGTGCAGAAGCCTTTTAGCTTGATATCATCCCACTTGTTTATTTTTTATTTTGTTGCCTGTGCTTTAGGTATAAAATCTGTAAAAATTAAACAGAAACCCAAATTTATTAAATAGAGTTGAGAGAGTAGAAGGGGAAGCTCTCATACTCTGCAATGATAGAGCCCAATGGGAAGAAGAAACCCTCCTTATTTTTCCTGGTAAAGGCTCAGCTAATGAAAAGCCATGGACTCTTTGTTTCCTACAGCCCTCCCAACTTCCTTTTCCCCTCTATAAGTGTTCTCCTTCCCTTGCTGTGCGGGGACTTGCAGGTGGCTCACCATGGGTGCAGACCCTGAATTGTAATTCTCTGCAGATGCTGAGAATAAACCCATCTTTACTAGGAAAATATCTGGCAGTCTATTTGTTTTAAGTGAACATTTTGGTGGCCTACAAGGGGACTAGTGAAAATGCCAGATACCTCTGGGGCTGGTGAGGAAACAGGTGCGGTACCCACATTGAACCCAATGTCACTCACTGCTCTCTCATTCGCTCTGAGGTTTGAAGTTACATCTTTCTCCTGGATCTGAGCTCATGCCCTCTGTGTTTGAAGCTCACCAGGTTTTTTTCAGGATCTATTTTAATGTTTTGTCTTTCCTGCTAAGGCCTTGTTCTGTATGCAAGTACTCCTTTGGCACTTCTGTCTGATTTTGAGATCAGACTGTTTCACTGAAGCTGGTTAGCCTTCAGCCCATTTCTTTTGGAACAGGGGTTGTTCTTTGAAACTGTGCCTGATTTTCAGCCTTCAGTCTATTTCTTTGGAAAGGGCTGTCCTCTGGAGACTGTCCTCCTCGGGGACCAAGCTGTCTCCATAGGACTGGCTGGGATTAGCTTGCAAGCTGTTTGAACTGAGCTGTTTGTGCTGAGAGCTGTTTAAGCTGTGGGAAAATTGTTCTTTACTCTAGAGGAAAACCCCTGAGAAATGGGATCCCAGTTATCTAAGTATTTTGAGGGTGCACCTCCTGCAAGGACTCCAGCTGATTTTATATTTAAAAGCCATGGTTTTTCCTTTTGCACATTTCTAATGAAATGGACTGATCTGACAAAAGGCAATTTAGAATATCAGTGGCCATTATGAGGAACTTCTAAAATCCCCAAACTTTAGTTTCTTAAAACTAAATTGGATAACAATAGCTCAAAAATGTCCAGAATTGAGTGGAATACTTAAGTTGGTTCCCAATGTTATTAAGAGTCTGAAATTGCCTCTCTGCAAAATAAGATTTTAAGATTAACTGAGGCAAACAAATGATTAAAGAAAGGTAGAAGGGCCCCAAAGCCTCAGGTTCCTCTTCCTTGACTTCATTATCTCAGGCTCCACCTCTGGCACCATCATGTTTCTCTCCCTCAGCTCCCATGATCGGATTTCACCTCCTGTACCAACTTCCTCCTTCCCTTCTATGCTGCCTATGCCTCCTCTATACCCTCAATCCTCCTATGCTAACTCTCTTGCCAAACTTCTCCTTTTCTCTGAAACTCTTCCCACTCCCTTTTCCTCTGATCTTATCAGAACCTGTCCCTTTAAAACCAAACCATCTGAAGATACAGAGGCTAAACACTTAATTTCTTATATTCCCTGGACTAAAGCTGAACTTCAAGCCATAGTCAAAGATTTTCCCAAAGTAACTGAAGATCTTCAGAAATTTTCTGAGGCGTTTAATATAGTTATTCAAACTTACCAACCTGGATTCTCTGGCTTATATCAGCTAGTTCATATGCTTGTTGGTGAGGGCCAGGCCCAGCATGGGATAAAAATTGCTAATTAGGAAAATTCTAAAAGATCTCTAGAATTACAACTGGGAGGCCAGTCTGGTAACTTATTACATGATCAGGCTCAAGCAATTGCTAGGCTACTTCACTGAGCAATTCCTAAGGCTTTTCCAGAGCCTGTTGAACAAAATTCAGGATTGCACACAAAAATCTGATGAACCTGTTCATGATTATTACAATCGACTTCAGATTGATTTTGAAGAAAATTCTGGTGTTCTTTAAGATGTTGATTTCACCCAGGTAGCTTTAACTCTATGTTTATTATTGGACTGAACCAGGACAAAAAGTACCAGGATGAAATGGGAAGCTAGGTCCACTCCAAATTTCGTTTAGCTGGCAAAGCATCTCTCTCACATTCTAGATGAGTCACCTCAAAGGAAGGCCACCAAAATTCTTAATCTTCAACGTCAACAAATGGAGGCTCCTAAATGAAACCAAAACCCTCCTAGTTTCTGCTATTATTGCAAAAAGCCAGAACATTGAAAAAGAGATTGTTACATATTTAAGCACTTTAGTGCTTTCAGCCCTCTAACCAGCCTTTCTCATATCCTTCCAATTCTCAATAATGGGGATCTGAAGAGCTACAGGAGCTCTTTCCAATCCTCTTTCTTAATTGGCTTGAGAACATTTCTCCAGATTGTAGATGAATCTCTTCCAGCCCTAAATGACACTGGAGCTCCACTCTTGGTGCTCAGCCCCACTACTATAAAGCAGCTCCTGCCTCCGAATTCTAAAATAGTTTAAATAGTGGGATCTTTAATGAACCTCAAGAGGATCCTGTCTCTGAACCTATTCCTTTTTGTTTAGGCCCTTTGAGAGATACAAACCCTTTTCTTCTTAGTTCCTCCACCCCTATCAATTTATTAGGCCGAGAATTCTAAAAGGAGTATCATGCCACAGTTTCTTTCTCTCAAAAGGGGGAAATAATTCTAGAATTTGACAGTAGTCATCAAAGTAACTACCAGGTGAATTAAATGACTCTTAGATATATTTTATTTGTTCTGTCTCTGATGATGGTACTAGAACAAATTCTGAAAACACTGGTCATTTGTCCCTATTGAATTGGCTGCCACTTTCCTTAGGGGCAAAATAGTCAACTGATTTTGGCAAAATTCACAGCACACCTCCTATTAAGATTCAAATAGATCCCTCAAAACCTCTTTTCAGAATTAATCAATACCCATAAGTAAAGAAGCAGTTCAAGGAATAAAGCCCATAATAGAAGATGACAAGGCTTATTGCCTCATTATCCGTGTACTAGCTTCTGTAATACTCCCCTTTAACCAGTGAGAAAACCTAAGGGCTGAGGGTGGAGGTCCAGGATATCTGAGCAACAAACAGCATTATTATCTCTCGATACCCTGTTGTTCCTAACCCTTATACATTACCAACATCCATTCCCACCAAAAGTCAATTCTTTTCTGTAACTGAGTGCATTCTTCAGTATCCCAGTTGTTGAGGCTAGCTAATACTTTTTTGCCTCACTTGGGAATAAAAATAATTCACCTGAACAGTAATGCCTCAGGGTTTTACTGAGGGTCCTTATTTCTCACAAATCCTAAAAGTTGATCCAGATGATATAAACTTCCCTAGATGTTCTACCTTCTTGCAATATGTGGATGATTTGCTTGTTTTCTCTCCATCTCAACCCTCCTCTGCTAAAACTTTTAGCCTTAAAGGGAGGTAAGGTTGGCAAAGAAAAATTACAGTTTGCCCAATCCCAAGTTGGATATTTAGGACATCTGATATTAGAACAAGGGTTACACCTAAATCCAGATAGACTTCATGGTGTCCTAAGTTTTTCAAAACCCCAAACTAAGAACCAGCTCCGAGGTTTTCTCAGTCTAGTTGGTTACTGCCGAAATTGAATTCCAAGTTTCTCTTTTATGGTCAAACCTTTATATATATTTGGAAAAGACACCTTCAGAAGGACTCTCTTCAACCTCACTGGAAAGGGCCCCATCAGGTACTGCTAACCAGACTTGTGCTCCCAAACTCCTAGGAATAGATTCTTGGATTCATGTGACACAGCTAAAGAAAGTACCAGACCCCTACTGGACCTGAAAATTATTTGGCAACTTGAAAGTAAAGATTTTCTGGAATTGAAACAGATGACATCTGATGAGACAGCTTTCCCGAGATATCTGTATCAGGCTTGTTGGAAGTTTGTTGCCAAACCTTTGATGATGGCATAACACTTCAGATGATCTCCAGTATCTGTGATCTTGATAACATATGGATTTTACATTAAAAGTGCCTGACAGTTCTCCCTCCTACCCCTCTTTGTTACTTTAGTGTGACCTGAACAGTTTTCCAATCTGTGCACTTTCCCTTTTATGCGAGACACTACACCAAGGAAAGGTCTTTCCTGACATTGAGGGACAAAAAGCCACTAAAACTAGAAAACCTGACACTTACTCAGTGATGCTTTCAGAGAAAGATCTTGATCAAAAGGGGAAATGTAAAAATTAATAAATAGAAACCCCAATTAAGTAGAGTTAGGAGACCAGAAGGGGAAACTCTCACACCCTGCAATGATAGCAGAGTCCAACAGGAGGAAGACTCCTCTTCTTTTCTGACAAGGACTCAGCCAATGAAAAGCCATGAACTCTTTGTTTACTATAGCCCTCCCAACTTCCTATTCCTCTCTATAAAAGCCTTCTCCTTCCCTTGCTGTTCAGGGATTGCAGGTGGCTCACCATGGCTGCAGAGCCTGAATTGCAGTTCTCTGCTGATCCCTGATAAACTCGTCTTTGCTGGAGAAATATCTGGCACCTATTTGTTTTAAGTCAACATATCAAAAAAATAATTGCCAAGACATGTCAAGGAGATTTTTTTCCTATGTTTTCTTGCAGGAGTTTCATGGTTTCAGGTCTTACATTTAAGTCTTTAATCTATTTTGAGTTAATTTTTGTGAGCTATGTACTATATGGGTCTAGTTTCATTATTTTACATGTGAATATTTAATTTTCCAGCATTGTATCTTGAAGATATTGTCTTTTCTTCATTGAATATTTTTGGCTCCCTTGTCAAATATTAGTTGATTTTATAGGATTTGGTTTATTTCTGTGCTCTTGGTTCTTTTCCATTCATCTATTTGTTTTTATGACAGTGCCATGCTGTTTTAATTACTATAGCTTTATATGTAGCATGAAATCAGGAAGTGTGATACCTCTTGCTTTGTTCTTCTTTCTTAGAATTACTTTGGCTATTCAGGGCCTTCTGTGGTTCCCTATAAATTTTAGGATTGTTTTCTGTATTGATGTAAAAAAATGCCATTAGAAATGGATAGCAATTGCTTTGAATCTATAGATTGCTTTTGGTAGTATTGACATTTTAACAATATTGATTTTTCTAATCCATGAACATGGGCTATCTTTTCATTTATTAATATTTCCTTCAACTTTTTTCATTAATGTCTTGTAGTTTTCAAAGTAGAGGTCTTTCACCTCCTTGGTTAAGTTTATTCCTAAGAGTTTATTGCTTTTGTTACTTTTGCAAATGGTTTCATTTTCTTTATTTCTTTTTCAGATAATTCATTATTAATGTATAGAAACACTACTGATTTTTGTATGTTAATTTTGTATCTTGCAAGGTTACTGAATTCATTGATTAGATCTAATTTTTTTTGTGGAGTCTTTTGTATTTTCTATATGCAAAATTTTGTCATCTGCAAATAGAGAAAATTTTACTTTTTCTTTTCCAATTCTGATACTTTTAATTTCTTTTTTCTTGTCTGATTGCTCTCGCTAGGACTTCCAGTATTATGTTGATTGAATAAGTGTGGTGAGAGTGGGCACCCTTGTCTTGTTCTGGATATTAGAGGAAAAGCTTTCAATCTTTCATCATAGAGTATGATGTTAGCTGTGAACTTGTCATATATGGCCTTTAATTTGTTGAGGTGCCTTTCTTCTATAACTAATCTATTGAATTTTTATTATGAATAGATGATGAATTTGGTCAAATTCTTTTTTCTATGTATGTTTCTTAGAAACATGCAGCCTACCAAGACTGAATCAGGAAGAAATAGATAGTCTAAATAGAATAATTACTACTAAGGAGATCGAATCAGTGATCAAAAATATCCCAATTAAGAAAAATTCAGGACCAGATGGCTTCACTGGTGAATTTTACCAAATATTTAAAGAAGAATTAATACCAATCCTTTTCAAATTGTTTCAAAAAATTAAAGGGGAGTTATAACTCCCAAACTCATTTTATGAGGCCAACATTACCCTGTTATTAAAGCTGGAAAAGGAGACTACCAGAAAAGAAAACTACAGGCCAATATCCTTGATGAATAGAGATGCAAAAATTCTCCCTAAAGTACTAGCAAACTTAATTCAACAATACATTAAAAGGATTATGCAATGGATATGATGAAATGGGATTCACACTTGGAATGCAAAGATAGTTCAACATAATGCACATCAATCAATGTGATATATCACTTTACTAGAATGAAAGACAAAGATCATATAGTCCTCTCCATAGAATTTGAGTTCTTGACAAAGTTGAACATCTTAATTAACCAAGCTTGAAGGCAGTCTTATCTCTGAATTTAATTATGATATAGCACAATACATTTTATCTTATTTAACCTGAGTTGAGTCAAAAGTTCCATTTTTTGCAGCTGAGCACTTCTTAACAGATAAAGTCTGGATTCTAGAGTTTTGGGACAGGATGCTTATGTTTAGAACCAGTAATTTCACCAGTCAGAACCTGGCATGGCAACTGTAATGAGGTTCTCTGTAATGAGTAGTAACATAGCAATAACAGCATTATTTCCTGACACTATGTTTAATCCCTGTGCTAATGTTTTACATACACTGGATCCCTATTATAACCTTACTAACTGAGTATTATTATTGCCGGCTTGCAGATTCAGAAATTGAGGATTCAAGAGTTCAAAGAAATTTTACAGTATACATACTGATTCAGGGGGTTGATCTAGGATATTAATCCATGTCAGTTGGATTCTGGAGCTCAAGCTTTGTATCCCTATACTGCACTCTCACAAACCTCCTTTTGATCTGACATTTAGAGATCTCCCTTTTAAAATTCACATGTTATACCTAGAAAAAAAATAAAAATTAAGCTCAGCTTCTCTTCAAATAATCCTTAATTCCCAACTTTTCCTGGCAATGCAAGTATACGCTTAATTACTAAAAATTTCTAGTTTTGTCACTGCCTATAGGTATTTAAATTAGGGGAAAAATGGTGCTTCAACATATATCTATATATCATAGATTTGGAAAGTTTGTGTATGGAAAACATCAGAAGTATAGATGAAGGAAATCTCAAAACCAAACACAGTGATATAGTGGTCACCTAGAAGATACATTGTTTTAAGTTTCCAAATTTCTTCTTTATTTATTTTTAAAAATTTTTTATTGAAATATAGTTGATTTGAAGTGTTAGTTTCAGGTGTACAGCAAAGTGACTCTGATATATATATATATATATACATATATATATTCTTTCTTTTACATTCTCTTCCATTATAGGTTATTATAAGATATTGAATATAGTTCCCTGTTCTATACAGTAGGTCCTTGTTGGTTATCTACTTTATATATAAAATAGAGTGTATATTTTAAACCCAAACTCCTAATTTACCCCTCCCCCCACACCTTTCCCCTTTGGTAATCATAAGTTTTTTTTCCATGTCTGTGAGTCTATTTCTGTTTTGTAAATAAGCTCATTTGTATCATCTTTTTAGATTCCACATATAAGCCATATCATACAATATTTGTCTTTCTCTGTCTGACTTCACTTAGTATGATAATCTCTAGATTCATCCATGTTGCTGCAAATGGCATTATTTCACCCTTTTCTATAACTAATATTCTATTGTATATATATATACCACATCTTTTTTATTCATTCATCTGTCAGTGGACACAGGTTGCTTCCATGTCTTGGCCATTGTAAATAGTGTGGCAATGACCATTGGGGTGCATGTATCTTTTTCTCTTTTGATATTTTTTTTACCTTTAATATATTTTTTTAAAAATTTTATTTTATATTGGAATATTGTTGATCTACAATGTTGTGTTAGTTTCAGGTGTACGGCAAAGTGATTCAGTTATACATATACATACATCTATTCTTTTTCAGATTCTTTTCTCATTTAGCTTGTTACAGAATACTGAGTAGAGTTCCCTGTGCTATACAGTGGGTACTTGTTGATTATCTAGTTTAGATATAGTTGTGTGTATTTGTCAATCCCCAAATCCTAATTTATCCCTGCCCCCCACCTTTCCACTTTGGTAACCATAAGTTTGTTTTCTAAGTCTGTGACTCTTTTTCTGTTTTTTAAATAAGTTCATTTGTATCACTTTTTAAAATTCCATATATAAGTGATGTCATATGATATTTGTCTTTGTCTGATTTACTTCACTTAGTATCATAATCTCTAGGCCTATCCATGTTACTGCAAATGGCATTATTTCATTCTTTTTATGGATGAGTAATATACCTTTGTATATATGTACCACATCTTCTTTATCCAGTCATCTGTCAATGATATTTAGGTTGCTTCCATGTGTTGACTATTGTAAATAGTGCTGCAATAAACATTGGGATGCATGTATCTTTTTGAGTTATGATTTTCTCTGGATATATGCCCAGTACTGAGAATACTGGCTCATATGGTAGCTCTATTTTTAGTTTTTTAAGGAACTTCCATGCTGTTCTCCACAGTGGCTGTATCAATTTACATTCCAACCAACAGGGTAGGAGGGTTCCTTTTCTCCACACAGTCCCTCTCTCTCCAGCATTTATTATTTGTAGACTTTTTGATGTTGCCATTCAGACTGGTGTGAAGTGATACTTCATTGCAGTTTTGATTTGCATTTCTCTAATAATTAGCGATGTTGATCATCTTTTCATGTGCCTTTTGCCCATCTGTGTTTCTTCTTTGGAGACATGTCTTTTTAGGTCTTCTGCCATTTTTTATTTCATTATTTATTTATTTATTTGTTTTGATATTGAGCTGTATGAGCTGCTTGTATATTTTGGATATTAATCCCTTGTCAGTTGCATCATTTGCAAATATTTTCTCTCATTCTGTAGGTTGTCTTTTTGTTTTGTTTATGGCTCCCTTTGCTGTTCAAAAGCTTTTAAGTTTAATTAGGTCCCATTTGTTTATTTTTGTTTTTAATTCCATTACTCTCTGAGATGGATCAAAAAAGTTATTGCTGCAATTTATGTCAAAGCGTATTCTGCCTATGTTTTCCTCTAGGAGTTTTGTAGTGTCTGGTCTTACATTTAGGTCTTTAATCCATTTTGAGTTTATTTTTTTGTATGAGTTAGAGAATGTCCTAATTTCATTCTTTTACATGTAGCTGTCCAGTTTTCCCAGCACCACTTATTGAAGAGACTGTCTTTTCTGCATTGTATATTCTTGGTTCATTTGTCATAAATTAATTGACTATAGATATGTAGGTTTATTTCTGGGCTTTCTATCCTGTTCCATTGATCTGTATATCTGTTTTTATGCCAGTATCTTTGATGACTGTAGCTTTGTAGTATAGTCTGAAGTCAGGGAGCCTGATTCCTCCAGCTTCATTTTTCTTTCTCAAGATTGCCTTGGTTATTCAGGGTCTTTTGTGTTTGCACACAAATTTAAAAATTTTTGTTCAAGTTCTGTGAAAAATGCCATTGATAATTTGATAGGAGTTGCACTGAATTTGTAGATTGCTTGGGTAATATAGTCATTTTTAACAATATTGATTCTTCCAATACAAGAACATGGTATATCTTTCCATCTGTTTGTGTCATCTTCAATTTCTTTCATTATATAGTTTTTGGAATACAGGTCTTTTGCCTCCTTATGTAGGTTTATTCCTAGGTATTTTATTCTTTTTGATGCAATGGCAAATGGGATTGTTTCCTTGATTTCTCTTTCTGACCTTTCATTGTTAGTGTATAAAAATGCAACAGATTTCTGTTTATTTTGTATCCTGCAACGTTACTAAATTCATTGATGAGCTCTAGTAGTTTTCTGGTAGCACCTTTAGGATTTTCTATGTATAGTATCATGTGTTCTGCAAACAGTTACAGTTTTATGTCTTCTTTTCTAATTTGGGTTCCTTTTACTTCTTTTTCTTCTCTGATTGCTGTAGCTAGGACTTGCACAACTATGTTGAATAAAAGTGGCAAGAATGGACATTCTTGTCTTGTTCCTGATCTTAGAGGAAATGCTTTAAGCTTTTCACCATTGAGTATGATGTTTGCTGTGGGTTTGTCTTATATGACCTTTATTATGTTGAGGTATGTTCCCTCTATGCCCACTTTCTGGAGAATTTTTATCATAAATCGTTGTTGAATTTCATCAAAATCTTCTTCTGCATCTATTGAGATGATCATATGGTTTTTATTCTTCAATTTGTTAATGTGGTATATTATACTGATTGATTTGCAGGTATTGAAAAGTCCTTTCATCCCTGGGATAAATCCCTCTAGATCATGTTGTATGATCCTTTTTTAAAAAAAATAAATTTATTAATTTATTATTTATTTTTGGCTGCATTGGGTCTTTGTTTCTTCGCCACTTGGAGGGAGGCGGGGCTGGGGGGGCTACTTTACATTGCGGTTGCGCGGGCTTCTCATTGCGATGGCTTCTCTTGTTGTGGAGCACGGGCTTTAGGCACGCGAACTTCAGTAGTTGTGGCTCTCGGGCTCTAGAGCGCAGGCTCAGTAGTTGTGGCACACAGGCTTAGTTGCTCCGCCACATGTGGAATCTTCCCCAACCAGGATTTGAACCCGTGTCCCCTGCACTGGCAGGTGGATTCTTAACCACTGCGCCACCAGGGAAGCCCTGTATGATCCTTTTAATGTATTGTTGAATTATGTTTGCTAGTATTTTCTTGAGGATTTTTTCATGTTTGTTCATCAGTGATAATTGCTTATAATTTTCTTTTTTTGTGGGACCTTTGTCTGGTTTTGGTATCAGGGTGATGGTGGCCTTATAGAATGAGTTTGGAAGTGTTCCTTCTTCTGCATTTTTGGGGAATAGTTTCAGAAGGGTAGGTGTTAACTTTTCTCTAAATATTTGGTAGAATTCACCTGTGGAGCCATCTGGTCCTGGACATTTGTTTCTTGGGAGTTTTCAAATCACAGATTCAATTTCTGTACTTGTAATTGGTCTGTTCCTGTATTCTATTTCTTTGTGGTTCAGTCTTGGGAGATTGTACCTTTCTAAGAATTTGTCCATTTCTTCTAGGTTGTCCATTTTATTGGCATATAGTTGCTTTTAGTCATTTCTTATGGTTCTTTGTATTTCTGTGGTGTCAGTTGTAACTTGTCCTTTTTCATTTCTAATTTTATTGATTTGAGCCCTCTCTCTTTTTTCTTGATGAGTTTGGCTAAAGAGCTTATCAATTTTGTTTATCTTTTCCAAGACACAGTTTTTAGTTTCATCAATTTTTTCCATTTTTTTTTTTAGTCTCTATTTTATTCATTTCTGCCCTGATCTTTATGATTTCTTTCCTTCTACTAACTTTGGGTTTTGTTTGTTCTTCTTTCTTTAGTTGCTTTATGTGTAAGATTAGGTTGTTTATTTCAGATTTTTCTTGTTTCCTGAGGTAAGCTTGTAAACTTCCCTTGTAGAACTGCTTTGGCTGCATCCCATAGGTTTTGGCTTGTCGTGTTTTGTTTTCATTTGTATTTAGGTATTTTTTGACTTCCTCTTTGACTCCTTTGGTGATCATTGATTGTTTAGTAGTAGATTGTTTAGCTTCCACATGTATGTGTTTTTTGCATTTTTTTTTTCTTCAGTTGATTTCTAATGTCATAGCATTGTGGTCGGAAAACATGCTTGATAAAATTTCAGTTTTCTTAAGTTTACTGAGGGCTGCTTTGTGGCCCAGCATGTGATCTATCCTGGAGAATGTTCCATGTGCACTTGAAAAGAATGTGTATTCTACTGCTTTCAGATGGAATGCTCTATAAATATCAGTTAAGTCCATCTGGTCTAATGTGTCATTTAAAGCCTGTGTTTCGTTACTGATATTTTGTCTGGATGATCTGTCCATTGATGTAAGTGGGGTGTTAAAGTTCCCCTCTATTATTTTGTTACTGTCAATTTCTCCTTGTATGTCTGTTAACATTTCCTTATATATTGAGGTGCTCCTATGTTGGGTGCATATATATTTACAATTGTTATATCTTTTTCTTGGATTGATCCTTCATCATTTTGTAGCGTCCTTCTTCGTTTCTTGTAACAGTCTTTATTTGAAAGTCTATTTTGTGTGATATGATTATTGCTACTCCAGCTATCTTTTGATTTCCAGTTGAATGGAATACTTTTTCCCTCCCATGACTTTCATTCAGTATGTGTCTCTAGATCAGAAGTGGGTCTCTTTTAGACATCATATATATGGGTCTCATTTTTGTATCCAAGGTTCCAGTTTCTATCCACTACTCAGAAACAAAGAAACAAAAAAATACAGAGATTAAAAATTGTCTTCCAAAGCAAAATATGTCCATCTAGTTTTCCTTCAAATTTAATCAATGGATTTTGATGTAAGTCAGAGTTCCAGATAGCTCCTGATCCACCACTTCCACAAATGCCAGCAATGGGAGCCCCCTGTACAGTTCGGATGCAATACTGGTTCTGAGCTGGCTGCATCCCCTTAAGTGTGCACTCTCCTTGGCCACAGCAGCCTTTGCCCTAGTGGGGAACTGAATTGGAACTAGAGAGGCCAGAGCTGGTGCTTGCCAGGGGTTGAGTTTCACAATGGGGCAGCCATGGGAAATTGGCTGGAGCCCCAGGCAGTTTCAGTGTTTCCTCCACCTTGTTCCTGGGAGTAAGCAAGCATGTGCATGCTCTTCAGGAGTGTAGTCTTGCTTTCTTACAGTCCTCCTGTAAGTCTCACTGGTTTTCACACCAGCTAAGGAGACTCATATTCCATGCATTGGACCCAGGTTGGGATGCACAGTATGTGGTGTGAACCCCTCACTCCCCAGGGAGAATCCCCATGCCCATGATATCCCCCCCTTCTTCTGTGTTCTCTCCTAGAAACATGGGTCCCAACAGGATTACTTCCCCCTCTCTACCCGACTCCATGTGGATCTTTCTTTACAGCCTTGATTGTAGAAGAATCTTTCTTCCAGTTTCCATTTTGTTTTCAGTGAGGATTGCTCCGTGTGTAGTTGTATTTTTGATGTGTTCATGGGGGAAATTGAGCTCAGTATCCTCCTTCTCCACCATCTTGATCTCTTCCTCAAGAATATCATTTTTAAAAAAATTATTAATTTTAACATAAGTTTACATGTTGAATATTGGTCCCAACATGATTAGAATTCATTTCAAAGCAATTCCACTTGTGAGACCAATTTTAAAAACAAAACCTCTCTCAGTAATTCAAAAAGGAAATTGATTACAGAATAGTTAGAAGGTCTAGAAGAGCAATAGGAAGAAGAGAGTGACTTGGCATGTAAGAAGAATAGGGAGGAGAAGGAGGAACGAGAAGAGAGTGAGAGGAAGAATGAAGGGGGAAGAATGAGGAGGAGGAGAAATGTTCAGAGATTAGAAACTGCCAGTGAGGGACTTCCCTGGAGGTCCAGTGGTAAAGAATCCACCTTCCAACACAGGGGATGTGGTTTGATCCCTAGTCAGAGAACTAAGATCCCACATGCTGTGGGGCAACTAAGCCCACACGCCACAACTACTGAGCTTGCGTGCCTCAGTGAGAGAGCCTGCATGCTGCAAACTACAGAGCCCACGCACTCTGGAACCCATGTGCCACAACTACAGAGCGCATGCACTCTGAAGCCCACACAGAATAGCTAGAGAGAGAAAACCTGCACACCATACTAGAGAGAAGCCCGCGAGCCACAACTAGAGAGAAGCCTGCGCACCTCAACGAAGATCCAGCGTGCCACAACTAAGACCCAATGCAGATTAAATAAATAAATAAATAAAAGTAAATTTATAAATAAATAAGTAGAAACTGCCAGTGAATGTCTTTTCATATATTCATATACCATTTTGGATTTTCTTTTTGTGACTGTAAAATGCCATCCCAATAATTTGTCCATTTTTCTATTGGGATTCTGTCTTTTCATATTGGTTTACAGGAGTAGAGAAGTACTTTATTTTCCATGCCTACTTTTTTTAGTTGTGTGTTGCAGATCTCTTTTCTTACTCTGCCTTTTAGCTCCTTTTTGGTAGCTTGTTAAATAGAATTTCTGAATTAACTGAAGTAGAATTTAACAGTCTTTTCCTTTATGGTTCAGGCTCTTTTTTTTTTTTTTGCGTTATGTGGGCCTCTCACTGTCGTGGCCTCTCTCGTTGCGGAGCACAGGCTCCGGACATGCTGGCTCAGCAGCCATGGCTTATGGGCCTAGCCGCTCTGCGGCATGTGGGATCTTCCCGGACCGGGGCACGAACCCGTGTCCCCTGCATCGGCAGGTGGACTCTCAACCACTGCGCCACCAGGGAAGCCCCAGGCTCTTTTTATCTTGTTTGAAAAATTCTTTCCTCCCTGAGGTTATAAAATATTACTCTATATTATATTCTAAGAGTGTTATAGGTTTGCCTTTCAGATTTTGAAAATTAACCCACCTATGGTTAATTTTTATTTTGGTTGTAGAATATTGTGTCAGGGTCCATCCTGGAAAATAGAAATCACTCCAGGTACTTAAATAGAGCATTACTTAGAGAATCTATTAGAAACATTTTGGAGGGTCTGAAGGAGCAAAAGGCAGGAGGAGGAGGTGTCTAGAGAAGCAAAAGTGAGGAGTTGTTACCCAAAGATCAGGAAGCTGCCTAATACACTTATGGCTCAAGCTTACAGTCTATTACCACTGAAACAACTGAAGGTTATGCTGCCAACAACTGCTGTTGGAATAGAGCAAGACACTAGGAGCTTACCCTCCTTCTCATGCTGCTGAGACCTGCAGCAGCTGCAAATCACCTTGTTTCCTGCCATTGCATTTATGTCATTGTTACAGGAGATGCAGAAGAGAAAAATAAAGTTTCTCACTTCCATCAGTGCTTCTCATTGGGAGAACCTCACAGAAAGAAAATTGACAAGAGAGTTTAATACATGGAGAGCGTAGGTGAGAGACAATGTACACTACCTGACACTCAGATGGATGCCCAGGCTCCATTACCATTTATTGAAGAGACTGTCCCTTACCCACTGCTCTGCTGTGTCACCATTCTCCCACATCATGTTCATATATGGGTGGGTCTGTTTTGGGGTTCTCGTTTGGGTTCCATTTGTACTTTTTTCCTATTTCTGCTTAATCATTATGGCTTTAAAATGCATTATGATACTTGCTTGATTAAGGCCCCCTATCTTGTTTTACTTCAGTAGTGTTTTGGATCTTAGTTCTTTACATTTTTATATAAATTTTAGAACCAACTTCCCACTCCTCCAGAAGAGATGTTGGAATTTTGATAGAGATTTCCTTGACTCTGTACATTAATTTGGATAGAATCGACATCTACTTTTAAGTCTTTCAAATGATGAACATAATGTCTCTATATTTATTTCTTTTATTTTCTATTTCTTTGTAGAGTTTTGTCATTTTTCCTTGTAGTGGAGTTACACACATTTTCTTAAGTTTCCTTGGATATACTTTAAATTTTTGATGCCACTTAAAATATCTTTTTTTAATATTTTTTCATTTGTTACTTTTATATAGAGATATAATAGATTTTAATGTTTTTATTGGATCCAGTAAACTTCCTATATGCTCCAATTAATTCTAGTAGTTTACTGAACTTTTAAGTTCTTCAAATAAAAATTTAAAAAGTTATAAAAAGCTGTTCAATTAATTCAAATTGTTTACCTAACTTTTCAGCTTTTTAATACTATTGACATGATTTAAAATATAAAAACAGCTTAACTACCTTTTGTTGTGTGGTTTGTATTGGTCAAATTGATTTGAGTGACCTAGTCTGCCTTTACTGGAAATGACATTTCTGATATTTTATTTAAGTAACTTTTTATGAATTGTAAATGCTTGATGACTTATAGTCTTAATCAGAAATCCCATTTTCTATTCTATTTGGAGGATTATAGAAACATCATCACTCTATTATTGGTTCAAGTTCTATTTTTTTATTGAGTAGAGTAAAACATAATTTTAACAGAGTATTATGCCATCTTATTTTACTAGACTTTAATTTATTCTGTTTTATTGTCTGCTTCCATCTGTATCTTCCTAATCTCTCAATTTCCATGGTATCAATCTATGGTCCTAATCTTAGGATATATATTGTATTTGATAAATACCAATAATTGAGACAGTTGTAAAGATATGTTCTGAACTACCACTGAACCTAATAAAAGTCAGAGATGCACCCGTATCCATTGGTAGAAAAAGCCCAATTGAATTTTATATTGCTTCCATACCAACCTTTTTATTCTCCTGTTTCAATTACTTTTAATACTGATACATTTTTTGTCCTGATATATTTTTGACATTTTCTACCTTTAGTTTATCTCCTGAGATATATCAGCAATCCCTCAATGTCATTTTATCATGCACCTGAGATCTTTGCATTATCTCAAGAAATTGAGATCTTTAGAAAGAGAAATGCATTATCAAGAAATACCTAAGAAAATTTCATTTTGATTAAAGTTTATACTAAAATATGGTGTGTTCCTTCATGAAGTACTGAAATAATGCAAATACAGCTAGCTTACTGTTACCATTCAGCTCTCCACAGTTTGCTTTAAACACCTGTCAAAGCCACCCATTAGTTGTCACATTATGACAGTCTAGAAAGTAATTCTTTTTTTTTTTTAGAAAGTAATTCTTAAGTTAGCAAGAGTTCTTCTGACATATCCTCTCTTCAGCTTGTTATTAATCCATTCTCACAACAGACTTGACATTGACATCATGAGAGATGATGGACTAGCTGTGATCATTTACTGAAGCTTCTGAATTAAAAGTAATAACACCCTGTAGAGAGGAGAGAACACGTTTCATCTAAAGATTAAGATGAGTTATAAAAAAAAGTACCCTCTAAATACCTTTAATTCTTCCGAGAAGAGTTTATCTTGTTTGAAAGATTGTTAGATTGAATTATCTCCTAAGAGAAATAGTTTTGTGTAGAATATCACAAGTGTGCAATATTGGATATCACTACCCACTACCATCAATTGTTTGTTATGTTTCTTTTAGCCTCTCAGTTCTGTTGCTTAATGTAATTAACATAATCTGTACTTTAATAAAAGACTTCCTTTCTTAGACTTTCTGGTGCAATTTCAGTACTTAAAGTTCTGTTTTACTTATTAGGCAAAGTAAAATAATTTTATTAATTTATTTACTGCATACTAAAATACCAACTTATAGCACAATTTGCTTGTTTATGAGTGAAATTTCATCAGCTTTAGCTGAATTTTCACCATTAATAAAGTGCAACTGATTTGTTCCTATTGACACTTGCACCCCAAATTAACTGCAATGTAAAGAAAGGTTAGCTGGCATCACAAATGGATTGGCTTGGCTATATTTTCTTCCTGAATTTCCTCAAAGTATGTATTCATTGTAGACAGGTATCTTCTTGAAAGCACAACTGGATCCTTCATCCTGTGCATCTACAGGAATTGTGAGAAACGGGGAGTAGCAATTTCCTACAGTGGTGACGTGGCACCAAGGACTATCTCAAGTTGTCAAAGAAGCATCAGAATATTTTTCCCAAATTCTGAGATTAGAATGAATTTCAATAAGCTTTAATAGATGAACATATGAAATTAAAATTTTGGTTAAGTTTAATTTACTAAACTATTTTGTCTGGGTGTTCTAGGATGATTTTAGAAAATTTTACCTTATTTTGGCTATTTATTATACTTTCTCAAATTCAGGGTGTGTTTCCATTTCTTATATGACAAATATATGGAACAATAAAAGAGCATGTCTTCTCTGAGTGAGACTAATTGTGCAGGTAATCACTGTTAAATATATCTCAAAAGTGCCCACTTCACAATAGCACAATATTTTAATTCTTCTCCATCAGTGGAGGAGAACTGGATAGCCATTGTTATCTCTCTAGGCCCGTGGTTCTCAAACACGGGTGATTTTACACCACCCAGGGGACAATTTAAAATATCTGAAGACACTTTTGGTTGTCACAAGTAGAGATGAGGTGGTAATTAGAGATTAGAGACAAGGGATGCTGCTAAATATTCTGTAAAGCACAGGACAGTCCCCCAATACATGCTATTAATGTCAAGGTTGGAAAATCCCACTCTGGGTTCTTCAGCATTATGCTGAGCAGATTGAAGACCACTGAACTACTGGAGGCTGTTTATAAATTATCACTAGGAAACCATTCAATAGGAGCATACTTTGATGAGTTCTCAATGTAGTAGATGAGAGGGGCAGGAAGTATGTTTTCATCATCTGTGTCACAGCAGATGGTCCCTTCTTACTAGCCAAATATACACAGGAGATTTCTGGGTAGAGAAAAACATTCAAAGTGGCAGAACGAAAGTTGAAATCTAAGTCTGTGTAGATCTAAGTCCATGTACTTTGAAAATTCTTGTTGCTATAGTCTATTCTTTGGGTGTGTTCCTTTAAGGGTCTTCCCTGCATATAAGTGACTGAACAATTTTCTAGGTCCTTATTTTCTTCTCTCAGTTTAAAACTATGATTCACGATTAACAGTTTTTCTATTAAACAAGTTCACTACCAAATCTTATGTTGCACATACTTGGAAAAGGACATAGAGAAAGTATCGGAATAGAAGTAAATATAACAATACTTTTTAAAGATAAAAGTATTAAAAGTAGTTTCAAACAAGGAAATGAGAATAAGATCATGTTATTTCTGCTACCTTTTCTGGTAACAATTGTGCTATAAATGGGGAAGGTATCGGAAGCTTCCAGCTACTAACTCAGAATCAAGTCTGTCTTTCTGCTTGCAGATGTGTTGGCTTATACTCTGTATTTGGCAACTGGGTCGCCTGTCTCTGAAATAGAATTTTCCCACTGGGAGAATACTTGATCCCTAAGCTCAATCTCTCTAATGCCTGAATTCTGCTTGTTTGTGTTTATTGATTATAGGCTCCTGGATTTACATGCTAAAATCTTAGACACTGCTTTGATCTCTGCTTATTTGTTTCTATCTTTTTCTATCCTTTTCAGCTGATTTTTCTGTCACATACCCAGTTTTTATAATTACATCCTTAGTGGCCTTTTCTCTAAACAGCAATCTTCTACACTTACTTTTATGCTGTATACACATTTAGTATCTTGTGCACAAACACACACGTTTCTTACCCATAATCTATATTGGATCTTTCAATAGAATAGGTGCTAAAATTATCAAGTACTGTGTCACAAGAAAATCATAATAAATTCCAAAAAGTTGGACTATTGCAAGCCATAGTCTCTGGTCACAATAATTCAATTAATATAAAAATGAACAAGTTAGAAAAGATTAACCCCTTTAAAATTAAATTCCTGGATCAAAAATTAACTGAACATTGAATTTCAAATTGTATTGAAATTAATTAATTATATTGAAAAATATGAATAATTTGATGAATACCAATGTGACACAGTTAAAGCTTGTACTTGGACTAAAATGTATGACTTTAAAAGCCTTAATTAAAAAACAGATTGAAAACAAGCCAGTGATCACCTTAAAAAACTAGAAAATACTAGAAGTAACACAACTAAAAAAATTTTGGAGAACACAATCAGTAAAGATAAATGCTGAGATTAATTAAATATAAAGTGAAAGAGTAAATATTATTGGCTAAACTATAAAAATAATAATTCTCTCAAGAAAGACAAAGAATACTAACAGGCAATTTATAAAAGAATGTATTATAAATGTAAATATAAATGTCACCACTGCTCAGGGAACTATGAATGCAAATAGTGAAGTGTTGGTTTTCAACCATTAGTTCAGCAAAATATTAAGAAAAAGCATCATTTTTTATGAGGTTCAAAGGCAGAGGCTGTCATACATTTTCAGTTTAATATAAATAGCTAGCAATACTTGATGCATCAGATAGGATTTTTTTCCAGATAAAAAACGATCATAGTGTTTTATCCATCAATTCTACTTCTAGGGATCCATCTTACAGAAATGAATGCATGACTATGCAATCAGTACTGTCCTTATATGCAGGTCACAGTGGGGCACTCTCCTGGCCCCGTTCTTTAGAGAGCTCAGGCCTGCCTGCCTTTTCCTATGGGGTGGAAAAAGTCATGGCGTCCTGCAGCCTATGATCCCTGGCCCCCAACCTGGATCACATTCCATATTCTGTATCCTCATGGCTCAGAATTCTCTGCCGAATGACCCAAGTCAGCTCCCAAGTTCTGAATGGGCTTTCCCCCCAGTTTGTCTTCTCTCAGCACCTCTAAGCTCAAGGAGTAGCCAACTGGAGGCTATTTGCAGGAGGAGAATCTGTAAGAAGAGTGCAGGTGGGGTGAAATGTTAGGACTGCAGTGGAGTGTCCACAGGGAAGAGTACTAGGCCTTGTGTTATAGGACTGTCCTCAGAGTGGACTGAGAAGTGGAGCAGGTGGGGGGCAAATGGCCAGGGACCAAAACATCTGAGAATTGGAAATTTCAAGCTGGACTTCCAGGTCATTGTAAGTGTATATTTGTCAAAGTAGGAAGGTAGAACTTATATAACAGCTTTTTAGCCTGATTAATAACTTTAAATATTTAGACAGATGGTATGTGACCCTCTACTTGTACTCTTTCCTCAGGCCAATAAATGTTAGGGGAGGACCTGTGTGCAATGATATAGATTTGATAATATTTTTTTCAGCACTGTTTTAATTAATAATCTAATTTGCCATTAAAGGAGCAGTGGTAAAATAAAGTGTGGAAGGCATATACTATGGGATGCTATGCAATCATTGTAAATAATTTTAACTTTATGAATATCAGCTTGGAAAATCACATAGTAATTGACAAAACTGTAGACCCAATGATTAGTGTGATTGCATTACTGTCAGAACAAAAATAAAAACAAATGAATGAAACAAGTGTATGCTTGGATACACATAAAACATAGTGTGAATGGTTTCATGCCTACCTGATAATATTGGCTTCCCAGGAAAATGACCTTGGAGTAAGGTAAAAATAGTTATTTTTTTATTACCCGAACTTCTATATTTATTGAAATGTTACAACAACTATGAATTCTTTTTAAAATAATTTTAATAATATGTAAAATTCTTCTTAAAAATCAAGTAAGAAGGACATTATATGCATGCAGTTTAAAGACATGTTGAAAGAGAGTTTATTAAAGTTTCCTTGCAAATGGGGGAGACAGGGCAGCAGCACAGTTCCATTCTCACTGTGGTCCTTTAAGGTAAATACTGACTCTAACCAAGGGACTATGAATTATGGATATCCTGTTTCTTACCTGGTTCTTCCTGTTGGCTTATAGAAATGCTCCCTGTACTCCTTAATTGATTTTGAACAAATATCATTTACTTCATACTGGATTTTCCATTTGTACTATTTAAACCTATTTCTTTTTTCTTTCAAAACAGCAAGGGCGGGGCTCAGGGATAGTTTATTGAATGCTTGGTTTCTTTTTTTTTTTTTTAAGAAGATGTTGGGGGTAGGAGTTTATTAATTAATTAATTAATTTTTGGCTGTTAGGTCTTTGTTTCTGTGCGAGGGCTTTCTCTAGTTGCGGCAAGCGGGGGCCACTCTTCATCGTGGTGCGCGGGCCTCTCACTATCGCGGCCTCTTGTTGCGGAGCACAGGCTCCAGACGCGCAGTCTCAGTAGTTGTGGCTCACAGGCCCAGTTGCTCCGCGGCATGTGGGATCCTCCCAGACCAGGGCTCGAACCTGTGTCCCCTGCATTGGCAGGCAGATTCTCAACCACTGCGCCACCAGGGAAGCCCTCTTTTTTGTTTGGAAGACCAATCTTTATTGGTTTTCAGCGTGATTTTACAACCTTTCTTTGATCCTCATACTCTCCCTCACTTTCCCCAACCTCAGGAGGTGACCCTTTCATTGTCGTTAAGAAAGCAGAACCTACCCGATGGGCCCTCAAAAGGCATTCTATCAGCAAACCCACAAACATAATGGTGCCTCCAGTTCCTTCTCCTCCCCTAACTACAGAGAAGTCCTTCCTTCTACCCACAACCAGTCCTTGCATTTATGCCCTGGATCAATCTGATGCCTTCGTGCCTTCAGAAAGGCTTTCCTCTTTCATCTATTTCCTCTCACTTTTGCATTATCATATTTTCTCCATTTTCATTATACATGTATGGTCAATACCTACCATCTTAAAAAATGATCTCAGCCTCTACATCCTCCTCCAGCTCTTTTCTCCATTTCTCCACTCCATTTCTCCAGTAAGTTTCACAGTCAAGCTTCTTGAAAGTATTGTGTACACATCTATTTCTACTTTGCCTACCTGCATTCACTTCTCAGCTCACCTCCTTCTGGCTTCTGTTACCATGGTTCCTCTAAAACTGCTCTGTCATGGTTACAGACTAACTCCCTGTTGCCAAATCCAAAGAACACCTTTATGTCCTTATCTTTCTTTTCCTTTCAAATAAAGTTATTTATTTATTGTTGAAGTAAAATTGATATGCACTATATATGCTTCAGGTGTATGACACTGTTTTGACATCTGTGTTTATTACAAAGTGATCATCATCAAAAGTCTAGTCACCACCCATCACCATACACTTGACCCTTTTTATCCATTTTGCATACCTCCAACCCCCTTCATTTGTCTGTGAGTTTGTTTTGTTGTATTTGGTTCCGGTTTTCTGTTTGTTTTGTTTTGTTTTTTTAGATTCCACATATGAGCGAAGTCATACTGTTCTCACCTTTCTTGACTGTTTAGCAGCATTTGATAGAGCTCACCACTCCATTCTCCCTGAAACACATACTTTTTCTTTTGGTTTTCTTTTTCTCTCTCTGAAAATTCCTTTTTCATTCCTTTTGCCAGTTTATCTTCCCTTATCTGATGTTTAAGTGTTAAAGTGCCATGTTGCTTAGTTCCTCAGTTCTGGTTTTTGAGCTGCTGTTTATTCTATATATACTCTCCCTGGTCAGTCTCATCTGTCCCCATTTCTTTTGAGTGATATTCGTATGCTAATATGTCCTAAATTTGGAACTCCAGTACAGACCCCTATTATTGAGGTCACCTTAGCATTGGACAGCTTCATTTGATGTCAAAGCCACTTCACACATAAGTACCTAAGATTAAACTCTGATCTTTCCACCCCTCCCCCAAACATCTACTCCAGTATTACATATCCTGGGAATCAGCAAAATCATCCACTGTGTTATTCAAGTGAGAAGCCAGAGAGTCTTCCTTGATTATACCTCAGTACTAGCAATTTTTCTCTATCTCTGCCACCACACAAGACTAAGTAACCATCTATTCTCATAAGGAACATTCAAGAGTCTCCCAGTGGGTTTCCTACTTTTTTTTAACTCTCTCCAATCTATTCTCAAAATAGTAGCTTAAGTGCTCTTTTGAAGATGAAATCAGATCATGTTACCCATTGCTTAAAAGTCTTCTTTGGCTTCCCATTGTAATGAGCACAATATCCAACCTTTAGGGTGACCTAAAGACCCTGGGCAATAGCTCCCTGACAATCTCCTCAACTTAATCTCCCTTGTCCACTTTGCTCACTGTGTACAAGCTTAATTGGCCTCATTGCAGTTCATCACACATGTCCTTTCCTATTTCAGAAGCACACACTCTTCCTTTTGCCAGGAATGCTCTCCCCACAAATCCTCATATGGCTTCTCATCACTCCAGTCTCACTTTAAATGGTACATATTCAAAGTAGCCCCTGTCTGTTCTCCCTTACTAATTTTATATTTAGCATTCTTCTTAGTTTGTACTCACATTATTATTTACATGCTTAAGTGCTTATTAACTCTTTCCCTCACTAGACTTAAGATTCATGTCTGTATCATATATCGCTATCTACATAGTGTCAAACATAGTGTCTCACCCAAAACAGGTGGCCAGAAATGTTCATTGACTTATGAATGTAAGATGAGACAGTTAACGGTATTCAGGAGAAGTATCACACGTGTATAAAAGATTTCCACAGTTTTGCATAAATAGTGCCTCATTAGAATAGTTATTAATGCCTTTTATAAACACTGCAGTTCAATTGACAAAATATAATCACTTGGAAAGCATAGCGGAGAAGATCAAAACAAACAATTTCGGACCCCATTAATAGCAGCTCAGTGAATTTTTTCCAGAGTTACTGTATTCTCCTAGCTACCTGTCTTAGATGATAAATGAGCAAGGACTACCCTGGACTGAAGACTACCTCCCGTGGCCTCTGGAAATGGGGACAAAATTGTTAGGGCACGTGTAAGGGTAATCCTTCCTTAACTCCCTCCTCCCTCCCACTCTCTTATTTTTCTCCTTTTCTCAAATCTAGGTGAGTCAAAGAAACACTCTTCCCATTGTTTATAACAATAGAGCATGTTCATAGGTCACAAACCCAAGTAGAGTCCATATTTGAGCAAGTGCCTGTCTAAGGGTCGTTATTGCCTATCAAGAATGAAAACAGGATGTCTACATTTACAAGACGTTTCTGATGTGTGATTTAGAACAAGGAGGCTTTCAGTAATAGAGGAGAGGAAATGACAAAAACACATTTGACTATTGTTTCAAAGAGACTTGGAGACTCATTACGTATAAAAAATAAAGGTGAGGGCTTCCCTGGTGGCGCAGTGGTTAAGAGTCCGCCTGCCGATGCAGGGGACACAGGTTCGTGCCCCGGTCCGGGAGGATCCCACATGCATCGGAGCGGCTGGGCCCGTGAGCCATGGCCACTGAGCCTGTGCGTCCGGAGCCTGTGCTCCGCAACGGGAGAGGCCACAGCAGTGAGAGGTCCGCGTACCGCAAAATAAATAAATAAATAAAATAAAGGTGAGAGAACTGTTAATGATGATTCTAAGTCTTCAAACTTGAGGCACTAGGAGAATGGCAGAGAGGTTGAAACGCAGGGCTGTAGGAACCTAGTGCTGAATACCTAATGCACGCTTAATATAGACCATTTGATTGCATGTTCTTTAGTTTTACTAAAGTGATATTGCATTCTCTCTCTAGTTGTTATATGAGGAAAGAAAGTCAGGGACATAAACGGTGATGCCCAAAATGAACTCTTAATGTAGGAAGCAAAAATGAGCCTGACTGTCAGGACGGAGAAAAATTTTCCTACTTTAGACACGACACCAAAATTACATTCATGGGGACAAGGAATAAGAGGAAGCTCCACTTGCTGTGTATCTTTAATAAATGCAATGATATCATGTGGCTTATCTTAATGAAAATTAAATTTCACTAAATATGCACTTTATATTAGGGGAAAAACTTAAAAACAAACCATTTGACAAAATGTGAACTGCCTTTCTTTTAGGACTGTTATAATCTAGTTTTTAGATTTAGCTGAATGTCATAAGATAACTGAAAAACGGTCTATTGATATTACAGCATCAGCAGCAATGTCAGGAAGCTTAAGTCATGAGAAATGAGTTCCTCTCATTACTGCAGCTTTAGAAATTAACACAGACATATCCATTTTTCTACATTACTTCAACATCTGGATTACAGGAAACATTATGATTTGTCTGTTTTGCCAGTAGACACAGCCCATCAGTAATTTAAAACTAATGAAGGAGAAAATTTGAAATATCACAATAGTCTTCCATTTTCAATAATGCTTCTCATAACTTCTAAAAGCAAATTTTCACTTACGTTTTATTGCATGAAACATATGAATTTATGTGAGATATGCTTATACTGTTATAAAATGTATTTTTATTATGTATAATCTATGGTTGAATTCATAGATTAATTCATGCCTCTAAGATCTCTGTGTCTCAAGTGACTTGGATTCCATTCTTGGAATTTATTACATTTCTCCCAGTTTAAGCCCTAAACTTTGGGCAATTGTATGCTTCCATTTTGCAAGTATTTGAAGACCAAACCACTAAGGAAGTTTTAATGCTCAAGATTATATTAAACTCAGTGTAAGTCCTTGACAATGATGACAGTGGGTTATTCTCTGCAATCCCTTCTCACCAACTTGGTTTTTGTTTCTGGAATCATTGGTGTGGCCTTAGAATTCACTTAGAACTAGGGTGACCATACATTCCCAGTATGTCCTAGAAGTTTCTGTTAATATATCCTGTCTGGGATCCTGTTTAGTTAGTGCTTCTTTTTATTCTCAGAAGTGCCTACTTTGGTGATAAGATATATATGGTCACTCTATTGATAGCTGAAGTTGGGGTTTCTTTGGTCTGAGACTTGAATTGGAAAGTTCTCAGCCAAGGCAGCCAGTGAAGTGAAAAATGAAGAAATGAGAGCTAAAACTGTACAGGAAAGCTAAGATACAAAAAGCCAACAGGGGAGTCTTTAAGACATAAAAAACCTAACTCTAAATGAAATTAAAGTCAATAGTCCAGAATTTGGTCCCAGAGATGAAAACAAATGCAAAACAGATGGTGTTTTCCATGGTTTTTGGCTAGAAGGAATGCGGCATTTGAGGTCTCTTTTTAAATGACCCTGACGATGTGCCACTCAGGGCTTCATTTTTATTTAAAAGGCAGGGAGTGTCTGTGTGATGTTTGTCTTAAATGCATCATCTCCCTGGTAACTCCAAGTCTTCTTTAAAAGCCTACAAATTTTTTTCTTGTAAAACTCTCTTAGTGGGCCTCATTTTCCAAAGTATTCTGCTATATGTTTATTCAAGTTATAATTTATCACCTTTGTTACATTGTTTAGTTATCCTTGGTCAAAAAAAGCAGAGTTGTCAGAGCTAGGAATGAAGAGCTTCTACCTTATAGAGCTCCCTCTCATTTTGATGTTAATTGTAGGTTGATGAAGATGATCATTTATCTAAATCTAGTGACCTATGCCTGCCTTCAACCCTCCATGTCCTATTTCTAATACCACTTGTTCTTAGCTCATGTAATCAAAGTCCCAGGACTTGTACATAGAGAAGGATATGAGGAGCTCTTTCTGAATGCCAGCCCTTGGTATGTTCCTTTGTTTTCATAGTTACTCCCCAAAACTTCAGTTTCCTTCCTTTCTTCTTTTTCTTTCTTTCTTTCTTTTTTTTTTTTTAAATTTTAAGCTTCTGGATTGAATATTTTTCAACCTTATATTGGTTAGGGCAGCTAGAATTAAAAATTTTCTCCTGTGACTACAAAACAGGGTCAGAGTTTGTATCCAGTTGTCACACTTTCTTTGTGCTTCTTTGCCCTCACTATTAGCTTGCTTTTTCTGGGACACTCATTCAGGTTTTCTCCATTTTGGTTCCTTCACAATTATCCTGTACAAAGAGAATACTCTTTGAAGTGTAGGATATGACATATTCAGTGGGTACAGATATTTTTTTAATTTCTTTTATTTTTTAATTTAAAAATTTTATTGAAGTATAGTGGACTTACATATTATATTTGTTTCAGGTGTATAGCATAGTGCCTCAGTATTTCTACAGATTATACTCCATTAAAAGTTATTACAAGATAATGGCTATATTTCCCTGTGCTATACAGTATATCCTTGTTGCTTAGTTTGTGTCTCTTAATCCTATATGCCTAACTTGCCCCTCCCCCTTCCCTTTCCCTTTTGGAAACCACTAGTTTTCTATATCTGTGAGTCTGTTTGTGCTTTGCTATATACATTCATTTGTATTATTTTTTTTGGGGGGGCCACACTGCGCGGCATGTGGGATCTCG
This sequence comes from Orcinus orca, assembly GCF_937001465.1. Classification (NCBI taxonomy): domain Eukaryota; kingdom Metazoa; phylum Chordata; class Mammalia; order Artiodactyla; family Delphinidae; genus Orcinus; species Orcinus orca. The sequence continues at coordinate 75,493,897 of NC_064570.1, forward strand.
GTTTCCCCATCAGGGGTTGAGCCCAAATGGGTACAGATTTTTGATGGCCACTTTTATTTCTAACTCCTCCCATAAATAATATAAATGCTGGAGCTTTTATTTACATACAGCTCTCTCAACCTCTGCCCAACAAACAGGTAAATCCTCCTCTCCAAGTCAATAGAACTATTATATGAGTTTTGAGATAATGACAGCTACAACTGAATTTTTGAGTTAATCTTTGAAAGCATGGTTTTATCTGAAGCATAAATGCAAAGTTGTGCCTAGAATATAAAAATAATACAGCAGCTAGAATGAGAAAAATCTTTACATAAATATCCTATTGGCTTAAAATATGTAAACTTTCTAGCTCAAGTTCTAAATCCTCATTCTACCAAATTTCAATAATATGTTTCAACATAGTGTGGTGAGCTCACTAACTCTGTCTAGGATGTATTACAAATAGAATTTATGAAATTTAGATTTTCTGTCTATTTCCATATGACATTTCTGTAACCAACATTTCATATAAATTTGTTTGTATAAGGATCAATTGAATATACAAATATAATTTCTCAGTTAATGAGAGTAAACACAACAAAATACAAATTTAGACTAACTGATATTCTTGTTAATTAAAGGTTGGTTAAAGTGTCACAGAAAATTGTGGAATATTTGTCTTGTACATATAGTATGGTTTTAAATCAGTTTGAGGACAAACAAGAGTAGAAAATATTATATTTTTGTCACCCTGGAAACTGGGTATGGTGGCTTGATAGCTTGAAAATTTACCAGGCCTGTTTCATGAAAGTTACCTAAATCTACCCTGAAGACAAAGATCTTATTTTGCTACTTATTAAACAAATAACTTAATCTCTTATATTTATCTTTTAATTCTGCATATTTACTAGTTAGTACAGCCAGTAGGGAATAAAGAAAAAAATTAGATTTCTATACACCTGCTCTGCAGTGTTTTGTCAAATACCAATTTAGTTGCCCTGGCAAAAGGAGAAACTTTATCTGGTGTCCACATAACATACACCAAAATTTTATTTGGTGAAAGATCTGGTCAGGGGTTAATGGTCAAGGAAATATTAACTCAGAATGGAGTAAAGACTTAAAAATACTTGGCATGTTCTGCATTTCTAAGAATTTGTCCATTTCTTCCAGGTTGTCCATTTTATTGGCATACAGTTGCTTGTAGTAATCTCTCATAATCTTTTGTATTTCTGCAGGGTCAGTTGTTACTTCTCCTTTTTCATTTCTAATTCTATTGATTTGAGTCTTCTCCCTTTTTTTCTTGATGAGTCTGGCTAATGGTTTATAAATTTTGTTTATCTTCTCAAAGAACCAGCTTTTAGTTTTATTGATCTTTGCTATCGTTTCCTTCATTTATTTCTGATCTGATCTTTATGATTTCTTTCCTTCTGCTAACTTTGGGTTTTTTTTTTTTTGTTGTTCTTCTTTCTCTAATTTCTTTAGGTGCAAGGTTAGGTTGTTTATTCGAGATGTTTCCTGTTTCTTAAGGTAGGATTGTATTGCTATACACTTCCCTCTTAGAACTGCTTTTGCTGCATCCCATAGGTTTTGGGTCGTCATGTCTCCATTGTCATTTGTTTATAGGTATTTTTTGATTTCCTTTTTGATTTCTTCAGTGATCACCTCGTTATTAAGTAGTGTATTGTTTAGCTTCCATGTGTTTGTATTTTTTACAGATCTTTTCCTGTAATTGATATCTAGTCTCATAGCGTTGTCGTCAGAAAAGATACTTGATACAATTTCAATTTTCTTAAATTTACCGAGCCTTGATTTGTGACCCAAGATATGATCTATCCTGGAGAATGTTCCATGAGCACTTGAGAAAAATGTGTATTCTGTTGTTTTTCGATGGAATGTCCTATAAATATCAATTAAGTCCTTCTTGTTTAATGTACCATTTAAAGCTTGTGTTTCCTTATTTATTTTCATTTTGGATGACCTGTCCATTGGTGAAAGTGGGGTGTTAAAGTCCCCTACTATGAATGTGTTATTGTCAATTTCCTCTTTTATGGCTGTTAGTTTTTGCCTTTGTATTGAGGTGCTCCTATGTTGGGTGCATAAATATTTACAATTGTTATATCTTCTTCTTGGATCAATCCCTTGATCATTATGTAGTGTCCTTCTTTGTCTCTTCTAATAGTCTTTATTTTAAAGTCTATTTTGTCTGATATGAGAATTGCTACTCCAGCTTTCTTTTGGTTTCCATTTGCATGGAATATCTTTTTCCATCCCCTCACTTTCAGTCTGTATGTGTCTCTAGGTCTGAAGTGGGTCTCTTGTAGACAGCATATTTATGGGTCTTGTTTTTGTATCCATTCAGCCTATCTGTGTCTTTTGGTTGGAGCATTTAGTCCATTTGCATTTAAGGTAATTATCAATATGTATGTTCCTATTCCCATTTTCTAAATTGTTTTGGGTTCATTATTATAGGTCTTTTCCTTCCCTTGTGTTTCTTGTCTAGAGAAGTTCCTTTAGCATTTGTTGTAAAGCTGGTTTGGTGGTGCTGAACTCTCTCAGCTTTTGCTTGTCTGTAAAGATTTTAATTTCACCATCAAATCTGAATGAGATCCTTGCTGGGTAGAGTAATCTTGGTTTCAGGTTTTTCTCCTTCATCACTTTCAGTATGTCTTGCCACTCCCTTCTGGCTTGCAGAGTTTCTGCTGAAAGATCAGTTGTTAACCTTATGGGGATTCCCTTGTGTGTTATTTGTTGTTTTTCCCTTGCTGCTTTTAATTGCTTTCTTTGTATTTAATTTTTGACAGTTTGATTAATATGTGTCTTGGCGTAGTTCTCCTTGGATTTATCCTGAATGGGACTCTCTGTGCTTCCTGGACTTGATTAACTATTTCCTTGCCCATATTAGGGAAGTTTTCAACTCTAATCTCTTCAAATATTTTCTCAGTCCCTTTCTTTCTCTCTTCTTCTTCTGGAACCCCTATAATTCTAATGTTGTTGTGTTTAATGTTGTCCCAGAGGTCTCTGAGACTGTCCTCAGTTCTTTTCATTCTTTTTTCTTTATTCTGCTCTGCAGTAGTTATTTCCACTATTTTATCTTCCAGGTCACTTCTCTGTTCTTCTGCCTCAGTTATCCTGCTATTGATCCCATCTAGAGTATTTTTACTTTCATTTATTGTGTTGTTCATCGTTGCTTGTTTCATCTTTAGTTTTTCTAGATCCTTGTTAAATGTTTCTTGCACTTTCTCTATTCTACTTCCAAGATTTTGGATCATCTTTACTATCATTATTCTGAATTCTTTTTCAGGTAGACTGCCTGTTTCCTCTTATTTTGTTAGGTCTGGTGGGTTTTTATCTTGCTCCTTTATCTGCTGTGTGTTTTTCTGTCTTCTCATTTTGCTTATCTTACTGTGTTTGGGGTCTCCTTTTTGCAGGCTGCAGGTTCATAGTTCCCGTTGTTTTTGGTGTCTGTCCTCAGTGGCTAAAGTTGGTTCAGTGGGTTGTGTATGCTTCCTGGTGGAGGGGACTAGTGCCTGTGTTCTGGTGGATGAGGCTGGATCTTGTCTCTCTGGTGGGCAGGTCCACGTCTGTTGGTGTGTTTTGGGGTGTCTCTGGACTTATTATGATTTTAGGCAGCCTCTCTGGTAATGGGTGGGGTTGTGTTCCTGTTTTGCTAGTTGTTTGGCATAGGGTGTCCAGCACTGTAGCTTGCTGGTCGTTGAGTGAAGCTGGGTGCTGGTGTTGAGATGGAGATCTCTGGGAAAGTTTCGCCGTTTGATATTATGTGGAGCTGGGAGGTCTCTTGTGGACCAGTGTCCTGAACTTGGCTCTCCCACCTCAGAGGCACAGCACTGACTCCTGGGTACAGCACCAAGAGCCTTTCATGCACATGGCTCAGAATAAAAGGGAGAAAAAAAAGAAAGAAAGGAAGGAAGGAAGGAAGGAAGATAGAAAGAAAAGAAAGGAAGAAAGAGAATAAAATAAAATAAAGTGAGATAAAAAAGTTATTAAAATAAAAATAATTATTAAGAAAAAAAATTTTTTTAAGAAAAAAAAAGACGGATGGATAGAACCCTAGGACAAATGGTGAAAGCAAAGCTATACAGAGACTATCACACACAGATGCATACACATACACACTCACAAAAAGAGGAAAAGGCGAAAAATTAGTAAATCTTGCTCTCAAAGTCCACGTCCTCAATTTGGGATGATTCATTGTCTATTCAGGTATCCCACAGATGCAGGTACATCAAGTTGATTGTGGAGCTTTAATACACTGCTCCTGAGGCTGCTGGGAGAGATTTCCCTTTCTCTTCTTTGTTCCCACAGCTCCCGGGGCTCAGCTTTGAATTTGGCCCCGCCTCTGCGTGTAGGTCACCGGAGGGCGTCTGTTCTTCGCTCAGACAGGACGGGGTTAAAGGAGCCGCTGATTCGGGGGCTCTGGCTCACTCAGGCCTGGGGGAGGGAGGGGCACGGAGTGCGGGGCGGGCCTGCGGCGGCAGAGGCCGTCGTGACGTTGCATCATCCTGAGGCGCGCCGTGCGTTCTCCAGGGGAAGTTGTTCCTGGATCATGGGCCCTTGGCAGTGGCGGGCTGCACAGGCTCCTGGGAGGGGCGGTGTGGAATAATGACCTGTGCTTGCACACAGGCTTCTTGGTGGCGGCAGCAGCAGCTTTAGCGTCTCATGCCCGTCTCTGGGGTCCGTGCTTTTAGCCGCAGCTCGCGAACGTCTCTGGAGCTCCTTTAAGCAGCGCTCTGAATCCCCTCTCCTCGTGCACCAGGAAGCAAAGAGGGAAGAAAAAGTCTCTTGCCTCTTCGGTAGGTCCAGACTTTCCCCCTGACTTCCTCCCGGTTAGCCGTGGCGCACTGACCCCCTGGAGGCTGTGTTCATGCCGCCAACCCCAGTCCTCTCCCTGCGCTCCGACCGAAGCCCGAGCCTCAGCTCCCAGCCCCGCCCGCCCCGGCGGGTGAGCAGACAAGCGTCTCGGCTGGTGAGTGCCGGTCGGCAGCGATCCTCTGTGCGGGAATCTCGCCGCTTTGCCTTCCGCACCCCTGTGGCTTCGCTCTCCTCCGAGGCACCCTATAGGTAAGTTTAAATGCTCAAATTATAGTTTCAGTGAGCTATTAAATGATATAACATTATCTGTCTTTTACGTGAGACTATAGGTAAAAATTATTGGAGGATTATTTAAAAGTGGAAGAAAATCTTCAGTGGTCCTGTAGAATCTTTTGGACTTTCTCTCTCCATTGAAGCAGAAAAATATGCACTATCTTAAACTGTCCCCTGGAGAGGAGGTTTTCTCTCTGCCAGAAACTCATGCCATTAATGAAAAGTATTCTTGTCTAACCTCCTGCTATTTCTTTTTCAGGATTTTAATATAGAGTGTATTGACAAATTTTCAGAATAGTGTTCATTTTGTTAATTATATGTGGAGAACAGTGTTTAAGACAAATTGTTCAGGAAGAATTTAATAAAAGGAAGTGTTGAATTTAGTTTTCAGTTATATCCATTTGCTGAATACAACTAAGGGAGTAATTTTAACTGGTCATTAATTTGAATTGCTCAAGGGCTGCTTTTCATTGAAATAATGAATCTTCAAAACTAATCCTTTGTCCTCTCCACCCCCCCACCCCATGCTCATACAGTCCTTTTTATAGAAGCTGGATAGGGATGTCTTGTTATGAATACTAATTACCATATTAAGTTGTCAAATAGTCACTTCATGTAGAAAGATTTTGTTATTATTGTCATTATGTGCTTAATCCTAATTTAAATTAATTTTCTCATCCTTTGATAAAAACCAGATGATTAAGTTACAGTTCATTGACTAACTCAAAAATTAAAAAAAAATACTATTACAAAATAGTATTAGCCTCTCATAAAATAAATAGGTCTAAAGTGTTGCAGGAAAAAAAAAAGAGATCCTAGTATTTATAAACTAAAAATAGTACTTACTGAAATATAGTCATTAGATCATATCAGAAGTTGGATTCTTTTCCTCATGTTGAATATAATTTATCTTTATTTTAATTTGATAATTATTAAATATGGAACACAATCATCAAAATCAAGTTTTAGATACAATGCCATTCATACCTCTTCAATGAATATTTACAACGTGAAAATTGTTGTCTGTCTGTTAAGTGAGATTTTCACATATATTCATTTTGTGTTATATATATTTGCTAGACAAATGGAAGAGCATATCAGCCTGAATTTATATATCCTGCTTCTGAAAATTTATCACATGAATTGTTAACAAAATGAAGCTGATATCTGAATTTTATAAGCCAATGATTCTGGCAAAATCACAGGCTGCTAATTAGAATTTGCAGTCTGGATTTTAGAGTATCACTTTGAATTATATGGTGTTAAAAATATTTTTCATCCCTATTAGATTACTAGCCTAAGTAACTTTAATTTAATAACATAAATCACATCAGGAGTGCCACACATACGTTTAATGCTCTTGTATAAATTCATGTTAACAAGCGTTATTAATTGAATCATTTTGGTTTTTTGGCAAGTCACGTAAGTAAGTGCTTGGTCAAGTACAGAGAACACCTTTAAAGACAGGAAGCAAACAGTTGGGATAAGAAGAATTTTAAAAGTGTTTACAGTGAGATACTTCAGGGATGGGCATGATGCTTTATAATACATTGTTATGAGAAGATCCAAAAGAGAAGGCACACAATGAAAACCTGAATTTGTAAATAACTGTTCAAGACGATTGGGGCATGCTTCAGGGTGCATGTAAGATAAGCATTTGACAGACAAAATTTTATGCCAATAAGTGAAAATGTGAATGTTCAGAGAAAATACGATCCAAACACATGAGGAATTCGTTGGTGTCTGTGCTTACCACTTCTATTAGTTTTGCAAGGCTGCCATAGTAAAGTATCACAAGCTGGCTGGCTTAAAAGAACAGAAATTAATTTTTTGAAAGCCAGAAGTCCAAGATCAAGGTGTCAGCAGAGTTGGCTCCTCCTGAGGACTCTGAGGGAGAATTGGTTCCATGACTTTCTCCTAGATTTCGTGAGGGCTGGCAATCTTTGGTGTTCTTTGTCTTATAGATGCATCGCTACAATCTCAGCCTCTGTCTCCAACTGGTGTTCTCTGTTTCTTCACACAAACAGCTCAACATGATGGGGAAAAACACATACATATGGACTCCTAAATTCATGGCTAAATATAAAGAGGTCCTTAGTGCTGCCCAGAAATCCTGCCACTTTTTCCTAATCAAATCACTTTTCTTGACAATGAGTTCACAGTTTCTCCTCTTTCCTTAAATCTCCAACTCCACTTGCACCTCCTGACTCTCAGTTAATAACTTTGTTATTTCACTGAGAAAACAAAAGCAGGAAAAAAAAAAGTTCCATCTCCTATCACTACATGCAGTTACATACTTTTTTATTGTTTCACTTTTTACAGGTTTTTATCTTTATTTTTATTAGTAACATTCATTATATGTGCAAGTTGAAAGACTATTTGGGTAAGAGGAAAAAATGATTATTTATGATCTCATAATTCCAACCTAACATTATTTCTGGCATTTATATAATTGCTTTCCAGTATGTTTTCTCTGTACTCATCTCCCTTCATCTAGTTATAATTACGTAGTTGGTAATATTTGATAGTCCCCTCCACTTAATATTAAAGAAGAGGATTTCTCTTTATTACATATTCTCCATAGCCGTCCGTGCCTTATAATGGAGCATTACACTGTGACCATACCGTAACTTAATCATTCCATATTTTTGAAATTTAGATTGTTTCATCTTTTTTATGCTATTTTCATGTACCACTGCTGTGAACCTCTTTAAGCATAAATACTTTTCATTATTTAAAATTATTTCTTTAGATTAGATCAAAAGGATGTATTCATTTAAATACTGTTGACATATGCTATTGAACTATAACATTTTTAAATGGTATTACCAACCTGTACTGCATACATGATACTTATTTGCCATATTTCACCAGTGTTATGAACCATTATTAATTTTTTTGGTAATTTACAGGTAAAAAATGGTGACCTGTTTTTGAAGTATAGTTGACTTACAATATTATATTAGCTTCAGATATACAGCATAGTGATTCAGTATTTTTACAGCTTATACTCCATTAAAAGTTATTACAAGATAATGGCTATAATTCCATATGTTATATAAATATCTTTGTTGCTTATCTATTTTATCCATAGTAGTTTGCACCTCTTAATCCATTACTCCTAACATGACCCTCCCCCCTTCCCTCTTCCCACTCGTTTGTTTTCTATATCTGTCAGTCTGTTTCTGTTTAGCTATATACATTTGTTTGTATTATTTTTTTAGATTCCACATATTAGTGATATCATATGGCATTTGTCTTCCTCTGACATATTTCACTAAGTATAATATACTCTAGGTCCATCCACATTGCTGCAAATGGCAGAATTTCATTCTTTTTTAATTAATACTCCATTGTGTGTGTGGGGGGGTATATATGTATACCCACATCTCCTTTTTCCTTTCCTCTGTTGATGGACACTTGGCTTGCTTCCATATCTTGACTATTGTAAATAATGCTGTTATGAACATTAGGGTGCATGTATCTTTTCGAATTAGTGTTTTCATTACATACCAAGATACCGGATACATACCGGATACATACCAAGAATGGAGTTGCTGAGTACTATGGTCATATGGTAGTTCTAGTTTTAGTTTTTTGAGGAAACTCCATACTGTTTTCCACAGTGGCTGCACCAATTTACATTTCTACCAGCAGTGTACGGGGTTCTCTTTTCTCTACATCCTCACCAGTATTTGTTATTTGTAGACTTTTTGATGATAGCCGATCTGACAAGTGTGAGATGATATCTCGTTGTCTTGATTTACACTTCTTTAATAATTAGTGATATTGAGCATCTTTTCATGTGTCTTTTAGTCATCTGTATGTCTTCTTTAGAAAAATTTTTATTCATGTTTTCTGTGCCATTTTTTGATTAGGTTGTTTGTTTTTTGATATTGAGTTGTATGAGCTGTTTATTTATTTTTCATATTAACCCCTTATTGGTCATATCATTTACAAATATTTTTCCCATTCCATGCATTGTGTTTTTGTTTTGTCAGTGGTTTCCTTTAAACTGCAAAAGCTTTTAAGTTCAGTAAGGTCCCATTTGTTTATTTTTCCTTTTATTATTTTGCCTTAGGTGACAGATAAAAAAATATTACTATGTTTTATGTCACAGAGTTTTCTGCTGATGTCCTAGGAATTTTTTATTGTGTCATACCTTACACTTAGGTCTTTAACCATTTTGAGTTTATTTTTGGACATGGTTTGAGGAAATGTTTTAATCTTATTCTTTGCCATGAGGCTGTCCAGTTTTCCCAGCACCACTTATTGAAGAGACTGTTTTCTCTCCATTGTGTTTCTTGCTTCCTTTGTTGTAGATTAATTGACCATAGGTGTGTGGGTTTATTTCTGAGCTGTCTGTTCTGTTCCATTGATCTATGTGTCTGTTTTTGTGCCAGTAACATGCTGTTTTGGTTACTGTAGCTTTATAATATAGTATAAAAGTCTGGCAGGGTGATACCTTCAGTTTTGCTCTTTTTTTTCTCAAGATTGGTTTGAAATTTCAGGGTCTTTTGTGGTTCAGTATAAATTTTAGTATTATTTGCTGTAGTTGTGAAAAATATCATGGGTATTTGATAGTGATTTCATTAAATCTCTAGATTGACTTTGGTAGTAAGGACATTTTAACAATGTTATTTCTTCCAATTCAAGAACATGGATTCATTCAAGAACATGGATTTCATTTGCCAGTATCACTTTCAAATTCCTTCATCAATGTTTTACAGTTTTCAGATTATAAGTCTTTCACCTCTTTGGTTAATTTTATTTCAATGTATTCTATTCTTTTTGATGTGATTTTAAATGGGATTTTTTCTTGCTTTCTCTTTCTGATAGTTCATTATTAGTTTATAGAAAAGCAACAGATTTCTGTTATTAATGCTGTATCTGGCATATTTGCTAAATTCATTTATTAGTTCTAGTAAGTTTTTGATGGAGACTTTAAGGTTTTCTATATAGAGTATCATATTATCTGCAAATAGTGACAGTTTTACTTCTTCCCATCCAATTTGGATGCCTTTTATTTCTTTTTCTAGTTTGACTGCTGTGGCTATGACTTCCACATTCTGTCAAGTAGAAGTGGCAAGAGTGAGTGTCCTTGTCTTGTTCCAGATTTCAGAAGAAAAGTTTTCAACTTTTCACCATTGAATATTTGATAGCAGTGGGTTTGTCATAAATGGCCTTTACTATGTTGAGATATGTTCTCTCTATACCAACTTTGATGCGAGTTTTTCTTATGAATGGATGTTGAATTTTGTCAAATGCGTTTTCTGCATCTATTGAGATAATCATGTGATTTTTATTCTTCCTTTTGTTACTGTGGTGTGTCACGTTGATTCATTTGCAGGTATTGAACCATCCTTTCATCCCTGGGATAAATTCCAGTTGATCATGGGGTATGATCCTTTTTATATATTGTTGAATTTGGCTTGCTAACATTTTGTTGAGGGGTTTTTTGCATCTATATTCTTCAGAGATATTGGCTGGTAATTTTCTTTTTTTGTTGTATATTTGTATGGTTTTGGTATCAGGATAGTGGTGGTCACATAGAATGAATTTGGGAGTGTTCCCTCCTCTTCAATTTTTTGGAAAATTTTGATAAAGATAGGTATTAGTTCTTCTTTATATGTTTGGTAGAATTCCGTGTGAAGCTGTCTGATCCTGTAGTTTCGTTTGCTGGGAGTTGGTTTTTTTTTTTTTTAAATTACAAATTCAATTTCACTACTTGTGATTGGTTTGTTCAGATTGAATCAGGAATAACTAGACAATCTTGGCAGGTTATATATTTCTAGAAATTTGTCCATTTGTTCTAGATTGTCCAATTTGTTGGCATGTAACTGTTTGTCATATTTTCTTATGATTTTTTGTATTTCTGGCATCAGTTTTTATTTTTCCTCTTTCATTTCTTATTTTGTTTATTTGGGTCCCCTCTCTTTTCTTCTTGGTGAGCCTAGCTAAACACTTATCAGTTTTGTTTATCCTTTTAAAAAATCAGCTCTTGGTTTCAATGATCTTTTCTATTGTTTTTTTAATCTCTATTTTATTTATGTCCTCTCTGATATTTATTTTCCCCTTTCTTCTGCTGACTGTGCACTAGTGCACATCTGGTTTAACCTATGTTGTTCTTACTGCTCTCCTTGCTTTCCTCTCATCCTTAATTTTCCTACCCTATCAGTTCATTCCCAATGACGTATTTACAAACTACTAACAATCACCTAAATATCCACATATGCTCTTTGATCTCGTCTCACACCATCTACTTGTTTCATTTCTCAGATCCCATTTAAACTGAAACACTCTGAAGAGCTGCCTATACTTGTTGCTTCCATTATTTCCTATCTTATTCTCTTTTGAACCTACTCCACTCAGGATTTCATCTCAACCATTCCATTGAAACTGCCCAATGACGTATTTACAAACTACTAACAATCACCTAAATATCCACATATGCTCTTTGATCTCGTCTCACACCATCTACTTGTTTCATTTCTCAGATCCCATTTAAACTGAAACACTCTGAAGAGCTGCCTATACTTGTTGCTTCCATTATTTCCTATCTTATTCTCTTTTGAACCTACTCCACTCAGGATTTCATCTCAACCATTCCATTGAAACTGCCCTTGTCAAGCTGATCAGTAACCTCCAAATTACCAAATCCAGTAATCCCTTCTCAGTATTTATCTTAGATTACCTGTCAGTAGCATTTGAGGAAGAAGTTGATCGCATCTTCCTCTTCGAAACTGTTTCTTCATTGGATTCTGGGACACACACTCTCCCTGTTTGTCTCCTACTTCTCTGGCTACTTTTTCCTCATCTTTCTGGCCTCTTAATGTTACAGTGCTTTAAACACCAATGATATGCTGATGACTCTAGTATATTTATCTCTAATCTTGATCTCTTCCTTGAATATCAGTCAGGCTCATGAAATGCCTGTTTGTCAATTCTTTGTGAACATTTAACAGCCTCTCCTCAGTCTTAATTTGATGAATAATACTTCTGATTCCATCCCTACCCTCCTGTAACACACACCCATCAGCTCTTCCTATAGTCTTCCAATGTCACCAAATGGCAACTGTATCTACCAGTTGTTCTGGCCAGAAATGTTAGTGTCATCTTTGACTCCTCTCTTTATCTGTCACCCTGGAAGATCCTTTCTGCTCTACCTTCTAAATGTATCTGGAATCTATCCTAGTCTATGCCACCATTACCGTTTGCCTGGATTATTCCAGTAGCTTCCAATGGTCTCCTTATTACTACTCTTGCAAAAGAAAGACATTTTCTAAAACTCATACTGAATAAAAATTTTCCACTTAAAACCTGAAGTCTTTACTATGAGCTGAAAGACCTACATGGTCTGGCCCACTAAAAACTCTCTTAACCTCATTTCCACTCCCACCACGCTGTACCAAGAAAAAATCAATCATGTCTCATCTCAGGGTTTATGGATTTTCTCATTTTCTGTCTGTAATGTTCTTACCCTGGATGTCTGTGTGATTAGTTCCTTTACATCCTTTGTATATTTACTTCCATGTCTCTTTATCAAGAAACATTTATTGCAACCCCTCAATCACTTTTACCTGGTTTATTTCTCTTTATAGGATTTGTTACTAACATATTCTGTATTAAGTTTTTTGTTCTTTTGTTGTTTATTGTATAATTTCCCATTCTAGAAGGTAAGCTCCTGAAAATAGGACCTTTGCCTGTTGTGTTCACTGATGTGTCCCCAAAAGCCTAGAATAGTGCTTGTCCATAGCAAATGTTCAATAAGTGTGTGTCGAATTAAGGAAAGTTGGTTCCTGGGTTGTCCTTTAAACTTAAGACACAGAACCTCTTATGGTGGTGTCAAGGGTCTGCATTGTTAACAAGGCCTTCTAGTGTGACAGTTACTGTTCTGGATTTTTAAAACAGTTGTAATGTGAAATCAAAGTGGTATATGAGGTAACAGAACTTTAAAAAAGAGGAAATTTTAAATGTATTCAGCAGCAGTGGCATGTATATTGATTAGGTAGTTGAGGTTAATGAGGAAGTACATTCTTAATTATTATCGAGTTTAACTTTATAAGAAATATTTCCTACTCTCTTGTAGTCCACGCAAAATGCCAAAGAAATTTGAGTTATATCTTGCGTGAAGAAATCAGAATTAGCTGCTTTTAGACCAAGTATCTTTGTTTTCTATGAGTTTTCTTTTACTGTAGGGAAACTATTAAATAAATCCAGTGATAAAATATTTTAAAAGAAAATATTAAAATTTAATAATTAAAATTTTAAAAATGAATTCTAAATTTTATATATGTTAGAGGAATATGGTGTCTGTGTATCCTCTGACATATCTTAAATTTTTCTGTGATTCTGCAGTATGATTCTGACAAAGTGGTAACAGTGCTATATTTAAATATCTGTAAATTCTTTATAATATTCAAAATGGATAAGTTGTCCTTATTTAGATCCATAGATAAATTATGGAAACAAAATAGAGTCATTATTCTAAATTAAGCAACATGAAACAGAGAATATATCAGGAGACCACTGTGAATCCAGTGATCTGTCCCAGCAAATAGTATGTTTTTCAGATTTTTCTGTTCCTAATGACTCATCAGGCAGTATTTAAAAAAATGAATTGATGGGCTTCCCTGGTGGCGCAATGGTTGAGAGTCCGCCTGCCAATGCAGGGGACGCGGGTTCGTGCCCCGGTCTGGGAAGATCCCACGTGCCGCGGAGCGGCTGGGCCCGTGAGCCATGGCCGCTGAGCCTGCGCGTCCGGAGCCTGTACTCCACAACGGGAGAAGCCACAACAGTGAGAGGCCCGCATATCGCAAAAAAAAAAAAAAAAAAAAAAAATGAATTGAGTTGTAGTGTATAAACAATAGAGCTTCCTGTCAGTCATAAAGACACTCTTCAGAGAGAAATGAGATGTGCAGTTCTATCTTTTCTCGGCGATAACAGATGACACATACATTTTGGTTCACATTTTCCAACCATAATCTCCAAAGCAAGAAACTTTATTGAGAATATGTGAGTTCCATGATCTTAAAATAACCTTTGGCCTCAAATCTGCAAATGACATTAAAGTCATTACTTTTCTTGAGGCTGTGCTTACAAGGAGAGTGGTTAAAATATAGACCTGTAATTATCATAATTTTGGTAATTGGCAAATCTAGGCAAGAGGATGCTAAGCCATAAAGGAGGACTAGAGAAATCTCAGACATTGCTTTCATTTTCATCCTTGATGTGATTTGAATCATTTTTTAAAAAACAAATTTTATAATCGTGTCTTTTCCTCTAACACATCCCTGTGCATGGTGATGTTGGTTCATAGTGGTTTGAGAGTCAAGGCTTGGGAATCAGAGACCTAGGTTTAGTTTCTGCTCTACCAATTAGCCCAGTTAGATGAAGTGACCTGCAGAAAGTCTCCTAATTTCTTACATTCAGTTAACACATCTAAATGTTAGGGTACTAACAGACTTTACTAGGGTAGTGATGTCAAAAAATGGCCCCAGACTCTCCCTTCCCCCAGGGAGACATGGATTCAACAACAATACACAGACCAATTCCTTTTGTGAGAAATCCAGATGCTAGTTAATAGAATCCTGCAGTTGCACCCCATATGAGTGCAAAACCAGCCACATCAAAGCCAATAGGAAAATTCGTGGCAGTCACTTGCCATAGTACCTCTCTCTTCCCAGCTCAGAGCAGTGTGATCATGAGAAAACTCTCAGCTTCTGGCATCTCCCTGTGTAGGGAAAGAGAAGACTGAAATATACATCGAACTTGCAAACTTTTCAGAGGGCTGCCTGAGGGACTGATTTTAATCTTGCCTGAATCTAAATGCTGACAGGAAAGGGCAACAAATTTGGGATCACTGAAAACAGAGGCACACACTCACTTGCCATGGTCACTTCCCCCAGCTCATCATGGAATAAGTAGAAGAAACCCCCCAACTCCCAGCTTCTCCTTGGAGAGAGAAAGAGTTGGATCATTTGTCCAACATTCTGGCTTTTTGAGGAGCTACCCCAGAGGGACTGGTTTCTGTCTCACCTGTGTTGGAATCTCGTTGGGAGTTGGTATAATCTCAGTGCTTAGGAGTCCCTGAGAACAAAAGATAGCTGAGCGTTTTGCTGCTGCTCCAGAGAATACACGGTACAGCAGACAGAGGGTGATAGAGCTTGGCAGTCTTCCTCTCAGGAGGGAAGAGAAGAGTGGGGCCAACATTAAACATTCCAGCTTTTCACTTTCTACCATAGACTTTCTTCACCTACAAACCCATCCTTATTCTGAACCAGCGTTCCTAAAGCTAACTCTGATTATGTTCTTGCCTTGTTTAGAGATTTCTTTTATATTCATGTTGCCAAAGATAAAGCATGCATTTCTTAACATTGCCTCTAAAGTTCGTTCTGTTCATCTGGCTAAATTTCCAGTCTCCCTCCTCTCCATCGCTGGTACCCTGTGCTCCAAAGAGAGTAGCTCCTTATTCGCTACATCTGCCTGGGTTTTTTAAAATGACTTCTTGGTACACATTCTTAAAAAATTTGCTTCCTGCCTTCTTTACCTGGAAGAAGCTGCCAATCTGTTAAGCTCAGACATTCCCTTTTCTTTGAATCTTTCTCAAGTCACCAGCATCAGTCACTAAATACATGTTTCCAGATTTCTCTGTTCCTGTCTATATAATAGCACTTACTGCATTGCATTGTAATTGCTAGTTTTTGTATTCTGACTGGTCTTTGAATTTAGGGCAGACTGTATCTTATGTTTAAAAGAGACCTAGTACCTAGCACCATGCTTGACACATAAGAAACACTAACTAAATGTAGCCTGGATTAATGAACATCATAAATTGGTGTGAACAAAAGATCAAGTAATGATTTTCTGAAAACGAAAACAAAACAAAACACTCCAAGTGTCTTTATGTAAAACTAGGGGAAGCTGTTGTTAATGCAAAAGTGTTGCCTGCCACATCATTAAAAAAACAGAAGATGTAGCAGCCATCAAGCCATCACATTTCAGCCACCCTAATGGTGAGCCTTGAGGGAACTCAGGGTAGAAACAGGATGTCCACCATCAAGCCATCAGTCACTACAGCCATGCCCCCAACAGTCCACCCAGGATGAGACAGCACAGGATACTGGCCCCAGATAGCTGAGGTACATATCAAAGGAATGATTTCAGTGAGCCCAGACTCTTGCATTTTCACATACATAGAAAAGCATTAAACTCCTTAACTTGAGATATCTGGTTTTCTTTAACAGTAATCTTTTGATGTTTCAACTACCTGGTCTTCATTGCAAAGACTCCTAAATATCCTGCCTTCTCCCATACCTCTTTGGAGTGGTCCCTCAGAGAGATCTTAAAGTTCTGTCTCCCGGGCTTGAAGTCCTCAAGTAATCCACCAAATAAAACAAAACTCTCAACTTTTAGATTGTGCATTTTTTTCAATCAACACTGTGAGAGAAATGATTATTAAAGGAAGCATATTTGAGTTGATGTGGCAGTGAAAACAACAGTTCAAAGATTTGATGTTCCTTGTCAGGAAGGTCCTTTACCTCTCCTTAGGTGGCACACACAGATGAATAGAATGGCATCCGTGTTCTCAAGACATTACAATCTGTAAGGAAAAACAGTTATGTGAACAGTTTGGTGGAATAAGGGAGTACAAAAGCTATGACAGGTGTGTATACTGGATATGTATAAAATGGGTGTGGTGAGTTCTTTATGAGGTTAGATAAGGCCTCCTAGAGGAAGTAATTAAATTAAATTGAAATGTAACATTTTTGAGAAAAAAAGGCAAATATTAATACCAGAACTTGTCAAATGTCAAATGGGTAATGAATGAAGTAGAGCCTCGGTTTTTGCATTCCTCTTGTAAGCCAGTTGGACATGTTGTATTCATGTGTATTTATGTATACTCAAAACCTGTATTCTAACTGAAAATTTTATTTATTACTAATTGGTGTGTATTGTTGATTTTATTAAGCAACCATATTGAATTTACACAAGAGGAGAAATTGAAATATTTCATTATAAGCACTGATCTAATTATGTTGCGAAGAGATCAAAGCATGGAGTCAGGTGAAGTGATAGAGCTCCTGTTGGGCCTGGCATCCTTTTACAGAAAGTTCAGGCTTTGTTCTTATTCCCATGTTCTTTAGGAATGTGATCAAAGGCATTTAGATCTCTCAGGCCACACAGTTTGAAATTGACAGTCACCTCAGAGAACAGACTCTGAATCGTCTATGGGGACATCATCAGAATAACACCAGTCAATTATTTTTCTAAGTTAAACAAATATCTCTGATAACAATCATTAAAATTCAAACAGATAATTAATAATTATACTCTGTAGTTTAGTCCCATTGAGAGAAAATTAATTTACATGCTAACAGTATTTTTACTAGTTATTTGTTGCAATTTTGCTACACAGTGAGGCTAAGATGTCCATATGCATTTGATATTGAATTTTTTCCCCAAAGGGTACATTTGCTTAAGGAGAAAGGTAATCATTATACATATTGAAAATCATATGGTTTTGAACTTTACTAATGTCTGGATAAGACAAGTTCCCAAAACTTATTTGTCTTCTCTGTTAGGAGTGTCTTAGCTATTATTAGGATTTCATACATTCATATTAACTCTATAATCGGCTGTTGAAGTTTCTTTAAAAGATTTTTATTGGAGTTGCAATTAATCTATACATTAAAGAGAACTGAAATTTTTTGTCAGTTGATGAACATTGTATACGTCTCTCTTTGTCTGTTATTTGTCTCAATGCGGTTTTAAATTTTCCTGCAGAAAGGTCTTATAAAATTCTTGTTAAATTTATTCCTAGGTATCTATTTGTATTGTTGTTATTGTTATTACTGTAAGTAGTGTCTCGACCTACTTCATTCTCACTCTGGAAAAACCTGCCCAAGATGTTTTTAGCATCATTACTTTTAATTACAATAAGAACTGGAATTAAGTGTTGACCAGAGAAAGCATAAATAATGCTGTATCCATATGATGGGATATTGTAGATAGTTTAAATTGAGTGAAAAACAGTATATACAAGAATACAAGTGAATCTTAGAAATAAAGTGCTTTTTGGAAAAAAAAAGAATTTCAGAGGACTACATGTACACTCAAAAAGAAACAGATTGAATACATAATGCCATAGCAACATTCACATATATGGTAAAAGTGTTTTAACAAACAGAATGATAAGCTCAAAATTAATGATAACAATTACCTTTGGGAACAGTAAAACGGAGGATAGGTAGGATTAGGGAGGAACAAAAAGTAGCTTCAAAGGGGGAGATAATATTTTAGTCTTAGATTTGGATGGTGGTTCGTATATGTTCACTTTATTATTATACTTCATTAGTTTCATATATCTTACCTTCATTATTTTGTATGCATTAAATATTAGATATTGTTTTTTAAGCAATAGGAATAGCTCAGGTTTTTCAAAACGGTTAGGAATTCACAAATAAATAACAGATCCCTAAAAATTACTGTAAATCCTTTTAGTATTAACTTGTAGTCCTCTTATACAAGGCCTGTGAACACGAAATCCTTAAAAGAGGCTTTTATGAGCTTCATATGTAGCCTAAGACATAACAAGAAATATGTTTTCTTAATATATTAAATTGATTCTGTGATTGAAAATATGATACTCTTTGAAATAAAATATGGCAACATATTAATAGAATATCAATATTGTAATATTACTTCAGGTCTTTACAAAACTATCATTTTATTCAATGAGGCCTACTCTGACTACCCTATTTATTACTGTAAACTGCTCTCCCAGTCCCCTAACCCTGATCTTCTTTTTCTTTCTTATTCATAACACTGCACATCTTTGATCATATTGTTTAGCTTACTTATGATATTTATTGTTTAATATCTATTTCCTCTCACTAGAAGGCAGTATGGAAGCGAGCTTCTGAAATGGTCCTCTATGCATTACCTCTTCTGATATTTGTGTCTTGGTGTAGTACTTACCCACTTTGAATCATGGATGGCCTTTGTGACAAATAGAATACTCTAGAAGTGGTTTTGTATGACTTCCAGTACTAGGTCATAAAAACATTTCAGTTTCTAACTTGTCCTCTCTCGGATCATTTACTCTGGTGAAATCCATCTGTCATATCATGGGGACATTCAAGTAGCCTTGTGGAAAGAGTTACCAAGGGATGAAGTGAGGCTTCTTGCCAGCAAACAGAAAAAACTTGCCAGCCATTTGAGTGATCCACTTTGAAAGTAGATTTTTCCAACCCCAGTTATGCCTTCAGATGACAGCATCTGGCCCCCATTTTGACCACAACCTTAAGAGAGACACTTAAGCAGAATCACCCAGGTCACCCATAAATACTTGACCCACAGAAACTATCAGAGATAATAAATGGTTATTTTTTAAGCCAGGAAATTATGATTTAAAAATAAAGCCATAAATGTGATTATAAAATCCTCTGTTAAAACCTCAGAAAGATATGAGGTGGTAACTCAAAGAACCATTCAGTTAAAACAGTTGGGCTTTGTTCTCACAGCCTCAGCTTAACCCGAAGGTAGAAAATATGCTATCTTGAAGATGCTTATGGGTGTAGCTTTGTCAAGTGAAATGAACCCCAATATAATTCACAAGGGACCAAAGAAATTTGGTGAGAGTTTCACAGACAGAAACACAGCCAGCTTAATCTGCAAGGGGCAGAGACAGTACAGAATAAAAAGAGAAATTTGGATCCTCAATCATTTTACATACAGGAAGCAAACTGATAAAATTGCTTAGCTGTAAACACATGCCGCATTTCCTGACAAAGAAGAATGATTGGAAAGGCAGAACTAAGGGCCCAGAGTATGGAGGCCATTAGGACTGGCCTTCAGTCCTAATGAAGGAACTGACAACATGTGCCTTGTGGGATTTCAGAATTGCTGTGGACCAGTGAATTTTATATGCCTCCCATTGTTTTAATTTTTCAATGAGAACGTTTACAGTGGTTATCCTTTGCCTTTCCCAAAAATTGTTTGTTGGGACTCTGGTGGATAGATACCTTGTCTATTTAGTTCACAGATCTTCATATTGAGAACTCAGAACTGGATCCACGGAGCTTAATTTGCACCTGACTTGATTTAGATGGTAAGTTGCTACCTCCCCAAGACAGCTGTTTGTCTCCTCACTGAACGTAAAAGTACTTTAAAGTTCTTTTACTACCATCAAAGTCAAGGTTAATGGCTAAAATTCACCATTGACTGTTGCCGTAAGGGACTGAGACCTTCGAGGGGCTTGGGGGGAAATGACCACTTGGTATATGAGAGGAATATGAATCATTGCAAGCCAGGGAGCGCACTGAGATACCTAGTCTACAAATTTGCTCACACTATTCTTCATATTCTCGTCATCATGCTTTGTGGAATCCCACCCAAACTGAATCATGGCTGGCCTATGTAACCAATAGGGTGTTATTAAAACAACAGATGGTGTGTGACTTCTAACGTAGGCAAGTAATGTCGTTTTCTTTGCCAATTTTAATCTCAGGTGCCTAGAAGAGTTCCTGGTACATAACAGACGTTCAATAGATATTTACTGTAAATAAAGGATAAATACTGATGACATACATTTTGGTCATTATAATAAATTATATTGAAATAATTTGTATTTTGTTACTCTTTGTTCATGCTATCTGTGAATTTTAGCCATTACGCTTGACTTTGATGGCAGTAAGAGAACTTTCAAGTTCTTTTACATTCAGTGAGGAGACAAACAGCTCTCTTGGGGAGGTAGAATCTACCTCTGTATCATCAGCACAACTTACTTTCTAATATACAATCATCTCTTCTGTTTTCAGCTACCGCTTGTGTATATCTAACTCCTATCACTTACTGCAACACTGAAGCCTTCTGTCTTCTTGAATTATCTTACTTGACTATGTGGTATTGAGATACAGACTTTTTTATATACAACTGCATTGTGGGTTCAGCTGCTATTCCTGGCAGCCAACCATTGAGCATTTACCATGTGTCATATGTTGTCATATTTAATCCTTACAGTTCTATGAGTCAGTGCTGTTAACTCCATAGTAAGAAATGGAGGAAAATGAGGAAAATGGGGCATAAAGAAGTTTGAGAGATTGACAGTAAGAGACAGAATTTGAACTAAGGCAATTAGACTTGAAAGACTATGTTCAGTCAACATCAGTTCTCTGTGCTATCCTGCCTCAGATTTCAAGTCTAACACCTGATTTCAGATGAAAGGCCTTTAAATGCAATGAAAACAAGAAGGGTCCCCGAGGCATACTTGTTGACTTCTGTACTCAAAATGTAATTGTCTTTCATATCCATTAGCATGTTCTGAAGAGGAAACTTTGACTTTTAAATAGAATACCTGCTAATATTTTACAAAAATGCATATTTATTTTAATACTACATATAGTCAATGAAAAAATTAATCCTAATGGGCCAATTAACTGAATAAATTTCTCAGTTTTTACTCATAAATATATACCAAAAGAGCTTAGCTTTTATAGAGATACCAACTTGCCTGGATAGTAGTTAGTTTTAATAATGTTGCCATGATCAGAATCAAGGGCCAAACCAAGCCTTTGCTATATAGCTACAGAGCCCAGTAAGAGAGGATTTATAAAATCTTTCACTAACAAAAGCTTTTACTAATCCCAGTCAACAAACTGATTTAGTACGCAGATTAAATAAGAAAACAAACGACAAAACCAATCTTGACTTCCAGATGGTTGGTCATTGAATATTGTGAGCAACCTGGTTTAGTTTATACGTCTAGACTTAAGAGGCAGTCTGATTTATTGAGCAAAATCATCAGATTTCATCTACTAATTTTCTGTAGATCACAGTTATATTTACTAAGTTAGGCCTTAATAACTACCACATTAGAAAAACAAAACACGACAAAACAAAATTTCGTGACTTTAAAAAGGATTATTTCTTCTGTGAGTTTCATGTCCCACATAGGGAGTTATGCGGAGCTCTGAATGACAGAATCTCTCAGTGACCCAGGTTGATGGAGACTTCATCTCCTGTGGGTGCAACATTTGGACACATGATTCAGGAGCTATCATAGAAAGGAAGAGGGATTCAGATGGCACACTAACGCTTACCTGCCTGACCTCATTAGAAACACATGGCACTAGTACAAAGGAAATATAGACACACACGTGCATGTTTTATATTGATCTATCTGAATTCATTAATCTTGTCTTCTTTTGGCTGTGTCTTTCTGGTAAATTCATCTAACGAATTTAGATTTGTGTTATTTTTAGATTTTAGATTTGCGTTATTTTTCTTCTGCGATTTCCAGTTGTTTTTTTAATAGATTTTAATTTGTTAAATTGTCCACATTTTAATTTATTTTTTCAAACTTTCCTTTATTTTCTTGAACGTATCAATAACAATCATTTTAAAAGTCTTCAACAATAGTGAAAATATCTGGATCACCAGTGGTGTGCTCCCATTGTTTATTTTCTCTCTGCTTCTTTTGTCTTGCTAAGTAATTTTTTATTTAATGTTAGACATTGAGGATAAAAATCTATAGAGGTTTCTGATTATGTTTTCTCCTTCCAGAGAGATTCTCTGTGTCTCTTGGACAGAGAGATGGGTAGCTGATTATCCATCAACTAACTTCAACTAGGTACTGGGTACAGTCAGTGCCACATTGCAGCTCTGAAAAAAATCCAGTCTCTATCAAGCTCGCACCTGTCCCTATGGGGTTTTCAAGTAGGAGTCTGGTGTATTTTATGTAGTTCATCTCCCTAGTTAAGGAGCCAAACTCTAATTTTTGTCTTATGAATCGTTTACTTTTCAGAGGCTTTTCCTTTTAGGATTTTAGCCTGCTGACCCGGTTTTGGTCATACTAGCTACATGCTTGAGGCTCTCTAAATCTGTTTCTACTTTCTAAATCTCTGCTTCCACATAGCAACCAGAGTTTTCACTGGATTTTTTGCCTCCTGTCAATGCAAGAATCATCAAAAGATCCCAAATAAAAGCAGCTGCAGAAGCAGCTTACTTTTTCAATATTCTTCTATCTCCAGAGTCTTAGCCCTTCTATTTTTCTGCCTCAGAAGCTTCTTGCTACCTTCAGGCAAATGAATGCTATATTTTATTTTGCGTTCCTAGTTGTTAGAAACACTAGTCTACTGCTCAGCTGTTCCATCACTTCCCAAAATAGAAGTCCTAGGGAAACATATGACATATTTGGTAAGCACGAGCTATCTCTGGCACTGTCCGATAAATTTTCCTTCCTCTCTCATATAGAAAACAGACAACTCCTCTTTGTTCAGTAACTCCCAATGTTCCATCAAGTCACTGAATCGAATTCAAGTCCATGGTCTCCAAGATACATACAGTTGCATTATGAGTCATCTTGAGCTGGAGATGTATGAACAAGTTACCCATGCACTGTATGCATCAGTTTACAAAAATGCAGTAGGAACAGGATAAGGGTAATAAACAGTCCCACTGGGAATAAAGAAGACTGGGTGGCACATAGCCGTCACTAGTCTATAAGCAATTCTGGAATCCCATTTGACAGATATTTTAAGACCTCCTACTCGGAGAAGGCAGAGGTTCTTTGATTAAGTTTCTGGTTCCGCTCTGGAAGACTTCTTCTATCTATTATTCTCCCTCTTCTTTGGCTCTGCCTTCTGGAGTGTTTCTTCTTTTCTGTTATTCTTGGCTTATCTGAAATAGGAATTGGAAGCTATGCCAAATAAAAAGCTTTCTTAACTCATTTTCCCTCCATGGTCTTGAGGATCCACAGCTTTTTCTTGTTTGTTAATTTAAGTCTGGAACAATCCAAGGTGTTTTGCAGTCCAAGCTGGTGATAAGCATTCCTTTGAAAATGCAGTAAGCTTCTGATTTATTTGCTTCCAGACAGTTCCATGAGTCATGATTCTGGAGTCTGCTTTAATGTTTTCTTCTTTCATGTGTTTCTCTTCAAATTCTGGAAGCTCTCTTGAGGTTCTCTAGAACATATGTGTCAGCCACACCTGTAATCTAATCTTTTCCCCATTTTATTTTATCTAATAGAAAATGGATACATACCGGCCTTTGTCTCTAAGACAGTTTTAATCCATTCTCTTACTGTCTGTCAGTTTTTCCAGTCATGTAAGGCCCAGATTTCTGCTTAAAAACTGACTAATTCTTCCTGTGATAGTCACTTTCTTAAAGTATATTGTCAAACACAACCAATAGCTATAATATACATTATTTCCCTGGAACTACTGTCGGTTGCAAATTGACTCATGTACACAGAGGGTAAGAAAAGACTGAATAAAGAGGTAGACCAGATTGGTAGGTGGCAGTTTAATAAGCAAGGGAACTTACTCATGAGGCCTGTCTTGGGCAGCTGCAAAAGGAGTAAATCTGTGCACCCACTTCCAGAATCTTACAGCTTATATAGAGGCTTTAACTGGGTTCAGTCATGTGTACCACTCAGATGGTCTCAACAACATAGTGCTCTTTCAAGACTGTGTCCTTAAAAATGGCTCCCACTGTGGGAACGGTGGGCAGAATATATATTCCAAAGACTGGGGTGGGGGTATGAGGAGCCTCTGATTGCCCAGATCCAGCTCACGTCCTATAGATGACCTCCTGTGACAGCTACAAGTTTAGTAGTACATCATCTTTCTCTTACTTCATCAGCATTAACAAATATACGGCCTATGCATAACCCTGTCTCCATCTTTCCAGCTCCTGATGTTGGTTACCTTGCCTGTGACCATAGGTCAATGTCGAAGAGTTTAGGTTTTGTTACACCAGAAACACATTTCATGTTATATGTGTTGGATAAAATAATGTTAACTGCCACAACAGACAGACTGCAGAATCTCAGTCATTCAATAGAACAACATTTTTTTTTCTCACTTACATTTCTTTTCCAATCAAGTGGGCAGGAGAAGGCACTCTGCAAGTCAC
Organism: Orcinus orca; assembly: GCF_937001465.1. Lineage (NCBI taxonomy): Eukaryota > Metazoa > Chordata > Mammalia > Artiodactyla > Delphinidae > Orcinus > Orcinus orca. The sequence goes on from NC_064570.1 coordinate 75,518,896, forward strand.
CCAGGGACCCAGGTTACTACAGGAGGAGTAGACATAGGAGGCACATTGATCTTAAGAGCTCAGCTGAGAAGTAATGTCACACTTTCATTCACAGTCCATTGCCTAGAACTAGTCACAAGGCTCTAAACTAAGTGCGAGGGAATCTGGGAGAAATTGAGAAGCACACAGAACAAAAAGAATGTAGATGAGATAAACTTTTAGGTCCTCCTAGCTCCAAAGTTTTATGAATCTCTGCTTAAACAATAATCTGTGCTTTAACAGGTTCTGTACAGACAATATCTTCAGAATATTAGAGGAAACATGATTTGTCCAATACAGATCACCTATTCCATTTTAGAGCAATGAAAAGTCCCCCTCTCCCACACCCCACCCTCCCCGCAAAATCCCACACAGTTCTATCACATACTGAGCATTTACTGTAAATATTTGGATTGCACTTTTCTAACAGGTACTGCTTACACAGACAGTGAAGCGGTTAGATTAAGAGCAAATGAAACAAAATGGCCAACTATTTTCCCCACATTTTTGAAAAAACTGCTAGGTAACAACTAATATAATAGAATTTCTATGAATTCAGGGACTGAAATTTCTTCATTAAACCTCTTGATTGTGTTTACATTTTAATCAAAATTGTTCATTTTGAGGAAAGAGTAAGATTGATTACCACTGTTATAAGGAAGGCTAATTTAAATATCCTTTATTTCTATTTTCAGGTGTTATGTTGATATAAAAGAACGTTATTTTCTCACTTAAAATGCAACATTTTGTATTTCTCTACAGAAAGAAGGCAATCATTTTATATTCTCTAGCTGGTGTCTTTAACTGTATTTACTTTGTATTTCTTATGGTGATAAATTTTTTTCTATGTAGCTTAAGTGTTTAGGGATAAAAATGGAAGAGAAAGGAAACTTTCCTCCTAGTGTTTTATGCAATTTGTACAATTTGGGTTCTGGGACAAAGGGGGCAGTTTCCAGATTGATTAATTGAATGATTGTGTGACTGAAATATTACCTACAAGGAAAAAACAAATTCGTTTCTAAATGAATAAGAACAAAATCTAAGTGCGATATTTTTTTTCTGGAAATGGGACACAGTGATTGTTATGAATAATACTATTATTTGTTTAGAAATATTTTTAAAACATAGAAATTCCTAAGTGTATAGTTTTGTAAGTCATTTGCCAACGTTGAATAATTACTTTATTAAAGGGGAAGCCCAAGATAGTGGATGTGCGCGTCACCTACAGAATGAAGTCCAGATAACTCAGCAGGACGCATTCTGGCTAGTCTCCCTCCCCAACCCCATTTCCAGTTTCTCATCAGACCCAGCTTTGTGTGCTAGCATTACTAAATAGCTTGCACTTCTGCCAAAATGCCATACTACATCAGAACACCATGATAATGTCTGCCTGGCACTGTTTTCTGTCTTTTTTTCTATATGAGGAACATGTTCTTTACATTATGAACACATTCAATTTATTGTTATATATTTATTATTTGATCCATGCCTGTTTCCCCAAGTAGACTGTGAACTCTCTGTTATCAAGGACATCACTGAGTCCCTGCATGTGGTATGGTAGGCACCCAGTAATAGTCTAAAGATCAAAAGAATGAACTGTCTTTGTTATCTGTCTTTGAGTATAGGCAATGAAGAGCTAGAATGAAGATTACTATGAGATAGTTGCCAGTTTCTGAGGGATCTGTTTTTAGTTTTCCTGTTTTCCATTTTTTACTTTTCCAAATAAATAGGAGAGACAGCATTGTTTATTGAATACTTATTATGTGCAAAGTATTGAACCATGTTTCTACAGATGCATGAGGATTCACTTCATCTTTTCCTTTGGGGAAATTACAATCCAAACAATGACTAGAATTAAAAACATGAAAAATACACAAGATAAACATAATTTTCCAAAAACTGAATTTGTCTTACTGCCCAGGACCCAAACCAGTAAGTCAGAATGGTCTTTTTCATTGGGTTTTGATTTTATTTTTCTTTCCCCAAAGGCATTTTATGGTACCTATTTGGAATGGTTTACTGTAAAGACTAACTTGGAAATGTAGCTTCATTTCTGCCTCATTCAATGAGTGAGAAATCCAGAACATGTAGCTATGATGAGGAAGGGGAATAGAAAGAAACACTCCCCAGGAGAGCTTCAGGAGATATTTACTCCTGATTCCAGATGGGTCTCCTGACAAGTCAAGCCCCCACCATGTATTTCTAGTCCTTCTCACCCTCTACAGGACAGCAGGTCCATCCTCAGCACATGCTATCACCTTAGTGCCATTTTCTGAACCTATTTTGATTTTCTTACCTAAATATTCCTTCAGTGAAAGTGAAAAAAAGGTAGCTAGAAAATGGTACATGAAGATACAGAAGACTTTGACCACCTTTCCCCAAGTATGCCCATAATGCAGTAGGCAAAATTTGACCGAGAATTTACTGATCCTTTCTACTGTTGGATCCTTTCTACTGATCCTTTTAGAGTACCTGTGAAGTATTGGAACTGTTCTAGGGAATGGGGTTGTAATATTGTCAATCAATAATTCCTACCTTCATGGATTTTACATTGTAGTAGAGAATCTTACTTTCTAATGTCTACTTTTTACATTGCTATAAAATTTACTTTTCATGTAAAATCCACTCCTGTTTATGCTTTGAATCAAACTTCTAAAATAGCCTGGTGGGCATAAGAGGACCTAAAAAGTTTAGTCTCTACTTCCCTCTTTAACTTCGTATTAGTGTTTTGAAAATAACACAGATTTGTTTTCTCATAGTTCTGTAGTTCCAAAGTCCTGGTTGGCTCAATTAGTTTCTCTGCTCTGGGTTTCACAAGACTGAAATCAAGGTGTCAGCCACCTTGGGCTCTCTAGAGGCTCTGGAAAGAATCCATTTCCAAGCTCATTCAGGCTGTTGGTTGAAGTCACTTCCTTGGGGTTATAGGACTGAAGTGCCCATTTCCTTGCTGGCTGTCAGTCAATGCTGCCCTTAACTTCTATAGCCACGTATCTTGCTTATGGCCTTCTTCAACTTCAAAACCAACAATAGTGGATTGAGGCCTCTCTTGAGTTGAAGCTTTCTGACTTCCCCCTTTCTCTTCATCTAGCCATAGTTCTTTGGCTTTAAGTGTTCATGTGATTAGGTCAGGCTCACCTAGATAATCCAGGATGGTTTTTCTACTTTAAGGTCAGTAACTCAGTTTTATTAGCAAAGCCCTTTTGCATGCAATTTAACACATTCACATATTCTGGGAAACAAGTCATGGGTATTTTGGGAGCCATTATTCTGACTACTACAAACTTCGATTCTGGTCCTCCTATTCTTCCTCATAAAAATATTCTTTCATACATTATAAATCCCTAATCAGGTTAAATAAAGTTCTTACAATGACTAAGTGTCTCTGTCTTCTTTAACTCACATGCTCTTCATTCTTTTAATTAGGATATTTTCTATCTGTGCTTCCTCTACGTCTCAGCTAGAAGTGCTTTCTTTATGGAGTCCATGGTACCTTTCCTGGATCTCTCATAGAACTTTGAGCCTTATCTAAGCATATGTATTATAATTAACCTTCTAAATTACCTCTTTCAGTAGGCCAGTGGTTCTATATTGTAGGAGAGGAAATTGTCTAAGTCCAGTATTAGCCCAGTGCCTGAAATAACTTAAATAATCAGGAACTATTTGTTGAATAAATATATGACTAGGCACTGTTTTGTAAGCCACTGTTTATTTGTTTCTTGAATCAGCGTTAAATTCCTTAAGGAAGTGATTTTGTCCTAAGTGTCTGTGTCTCTGATGCCTACCACAGTGTTTACATACCTGTAGTGGTTCAATAGAATTTACTGATTGATTGAGAGCAGCCAAAAGAACACTTGGTTTTTCATGGAATAATCAACTAGTAAATCAACTGTTATCAATTTATAGATTTCATGTTAATCAATACATTTATAAACTGAACATTTTGAATGTTTGTTTAGAGTATGTGAAACTAAATTCAACTTACCCAGAGGGTTTATAGGCTTAAGTTTCCACTTTATTATTAATTCAACTCTTTGCATCTGGGTATAACTTGTGTTTCCTTACAGTGAATGTCTATTTCTGTTCAGATTTGCTATACTTTCAGTCATTTGTTACAAATTTGTATCCACATTTTCTTACAAAAAGGATTTTAAGTTGGCTAACTTGTTCTATTTGTGTTAAAATGTCAAGCAATGCACAGTGGGTTCATTCAGTTATAGAGTTCTGGCTCAACCAAGTGGGTCACATCTCACAGATATAGTTTTTGTTGTTCTTGGAGTTACTCCATTTCTTTACAGAAAAAACTTTCTGTTATTCTGCTTGAACTTAACTTTAGCTAATACTGCCACATGTTTCAGGTAACAGATTATAGTCATTAAAAGCCATAAATAATTCTGTATTGCCTTCTGAATGACTAAGAAAATGAGAATTTTGCAAAACCAATATTTATTTCATCTGTATTAGATCTAATTTGTGAAAATTAGAGAACCATATACTATGGAGGTTATATGAACTCTGGATTAATAAAATTATATACTTAAATAGTATACTTCATTTGCTAACTATATGAGATAACGGAGTTAACTATGTTTATTTTTTTAAAGTAGTATCATTGGGTCATTTTAATGCCTTTCCTATTTATCAGAAATTCTACCTTCGATGCCCCCAGATCTAGTAAGAAGAAACTGCTCACACTGTGAATCCAGAATCTAAGGGTCCTCAGGGATCACTCAGTTTCTTGATTCTTGGTCGTTATGTGCTCATTGCCTCAGGAAAGCCATGCAATAGCAGAAAGGAAAGGGAAAAGAGAGTCTTTCAGGCTGTCTGTTTCACTAGCCCAGTCAGAATGGAAATAGAACAGAGAATAAATAAGAATTGGGGGACAAACATCATGGGTAAGAGCAGAGCATCCTCATATCTAGCTTAGGCAACATTTCGCTTTTTGGGGAAGGGAAAGACATCAGGAGGCACAACTTTTGGTGCTTCTGAAGGGGGTTTTCTATGCTCTACCCCTGGATCAAGCTCCAGAGGTGGGCCAAATGGCAGCTGGATTTGAGGTTGCTGCGAGCAATGAGTACCTGTTCTCTATTTCCCGGGGTAGAGTCTCCAGAAGCTATGAGATCGCAATGGAAAAAGGCCTATATGGGGAAGCTTCCCAGAGTTCCACTGGACCAGTGTGGCCTGGGAACATAGCAATGATTCCATCTAGCCTTGAAGGGCATGGCAGTGGCCAACAGCCTCTGGACTAGAGACAGTTGCATGGATATAAATAAGTGAGGTCTTACAGCAAGCTAGGAGGAATAGCTCACAGAGACACACACCTACAAACAGGTAAGAGTAATTTCAAGACAATTTTTGGCCAGCTTACTTCAAGATTCTGATGAATCCTGTGATCAGCAGTGTTTGTGTCCCTCCCAAATTAATGTGTTGAACCATAACTCCCCATGTGATAGTGTTTGGATGAGGGGCTGTTGGGAGGTGATTGGGTCATGATGACAGAGCTCTCACGTGTGGGATTAGTGTCCTTATAAAAAAAAAAAAACCCAGAGAGCTCCCACACCCTTTCTGCCATGTCAGCAAACAGCTGTCTATGAACCAGGAAGCAGGTTCTCACCAGACACCAAATCTGTTGGAGTCATGATCTTAGACTTTCCTGCCTCCAGAACTGTGAGATATAATTTCTGTTGTTTACAAGCCATCCACTCCATGGAATTTTGTTATAGCATGTCAAATGGACTAAGACACACCTCCACATCATGCCTTCTCCCAGATTACACACACACACACACACACACACACACACACACACACTCCATGACTTGACCTATGTAAGACTTTTGAAGTTTAGGTGCAACCTAGGGGGAATTGAGAGGGGAATATACAAATACACTAAATTTTCACTAATCCAGTGGAGTAGAAATTAAGCTGATTTAAAAATAAACAAGTACATAAAATTACATTTCTTGAACACAATACATGTGAGGACTTTGATTTTTACTCACTATATTTTAAAAATTAAAAAATGTGACCCAAAAGTTTTATGTAGTGTGCCCAATATTATGCTGCAAAGTAGAGCCAAGTAAGAAGCTAAATTTCTGACTTTCATTTGAACACTTTTCCATGACATGTCACTGACACAATTGCTAAGTGTGAAGGTAAGCTTAGTTTTTAATTGTAATATAGCCAACTCTCAGACACCTCTTGGGTGACTCTGTATGCTCTTAGCATTATGTGCACTGAATGTTTTTAATTTCAGTTTACTTATCTAATACTACATATCAAATCTGCTGATCAGTCCATTTTAGAATATAGTCAAGAATAGAGTCTAAATTTAATATTCACTTTTCTAGATGTAACCAGAGAAGTAGGGTGGATACTATACTTCGTTAAGCTTCTAATTCTGTATGTTTATTTTAAAAAGCATTGCTAACCTGTTAGCTTTTTGTTTCCATTTGTAGTTTGTGGTTTGTTTTCTTAGGATAATTTACTGGTCAGTACAACACACATGGCTACCAAAGGATATAATGAGAGGTTCTTTTTCATTAAGCTACCTGGACGTTTGTTGTCCAGGGAAAATGTAATTCCAAATAACTGCTGCAGTGAAAGTCCCAGCTGTTCCAGTTTCATTTTTTGCATGTGACTGTCCAGTTTTTCCGACACCATTTGTTGAAAAGACTGTCCTTTTCTTGTTGTATCTGGGCAACTTTGTTGTAAATGAATTGGCCATATATGGGTGGGTTTATTTCTAGGCTCTGTATTCTGTTCCACTGATCTATGTATCCATTTTTATGCCAATACCACACTGTCTTGAATACTTTAGCTCTGTAACATAGTTTGAAATCAGGGAATGTTATGCCTCCAGCTTTATTCTTCTTTCTCAAGATTGCTTTGGCTATTTGGGGTCTTTTTTGGCTCCAAACAAATTTTAGGATTGTTTTTTCTATTTCTGTGAAAAATGCCAATGGAATTTTGATAGGGATTGCATTGAACGTGTAGATTGCTTTGGGTAGTTTGGATGTTTGAACAATATTAATTCTTCCAATCAAAAAGCATGGAATATCTTTGTTTATTTGTGTCTTCTTCAGTTTCTTTCAGCAATGTCTTACTGCTTTTAGTGTGCAGGTCTTTCACCTCGTTGATTAAATTTATTCTTAGGTATTTTATTCTTTTTGATGCAATTGTAAATGGGATTATTTTCTTAATTTCTCTTTCTGGTAGTTTGTTATCAGTGTATAGGAACACAACTGATGTTTGTGTATTGATTTTGTAACCCGCAACTTTAATGAATTCATTTATTAGTTCTAACAGTTTTTGACAGAGTCTTTGGGGTTTTCTATGTGTAATACGTCATCTGCGAGTAGTGACAGTTTTACTTCATGCTTTCCAATTTGGATGCCTTTTTCTTCTTGTTTTTGCCTAATTGCTCTGCTAGTGCTTTCAATACTATGTTGAATAAAAGTGGCAAGAGGGAACATACTTGTCTTTTTCATGATCTTGAATATGATGTTAACTGTAGGCTTGTCATATATGGCCTTTATTAGGTTGAGGTAATTTCCCTCTCTACCCACTTTGTTGGAAGTTTTTTTTTTTATCATAAATAGACATTGAATTTTGTCAAATGATTTTTCTACATCTATTGAGATGATCATATGAGTTTTATCCTTCACTTGGTTAATGTGGTATATCACATTGATTGATTTGCAGATGTTGGACCATCCTGCATCCCTGTATTAAACCCTGCTCTGGGATCTTTTTTTTTTTTTTGCGGTATGCGGGCCTCTCACTGTTGTGGCCTCTCCCGTTCCGGAGCACAGGCTCCAGACGCACAGGCTCCGGACGCGCAGGCTTAGCGGCCATGGCCCACGGGCCCAGCCGCTCTGCGGCATGTGGGATCTTCCCGGAACGGGGCCCGAACCCGCGTCCCCTGCATCGGCAGGCGGACTCTCAACCACTGCGCCACCAGGGAAGCCCTGGGATCCTTTTAATGTTAAATTTGGTTTGCTCAAATTTTGTTAAGGATTTTTGCATGAGCCAAATTACTAATGCATCCAAAAATTAGAGGAAAACGTTTTCCTCAAGAGTGCATGAATCACTTATGAAAACTGACCATGAACACTCCATAAAGCAAATTTCAATGCATTTCAAGAAATGAGTTTCAAACAACTATCACAGATCACAAAGCATCTCAGTTAGAAAACAAAAACAAAAATATATAATATAAAATAGGAGTATAAACACATTTCTAAATAAATAATGAATAAAAAGGAAATTATGGGGCTTCCCTGGTGGCGCAGTGGTTGAGAGTCCGCCTGCCGATGCAGGGGACACAGGTTCGTGCCCCGGTCTGGGAGGATCCCACATCCCGCGGAGCGGCTAGGCCTGTGAGCCATGGACGCTGAGCCTGCGCGTCCGGAGCCTGTGCTCCGCAACGGGAGAGGCCACAAGTGAGAGGCCCCCGTACCGCAAAAAACAAACAAACAAAAAAAGAAATTATGATGTAACCTATGAAATACTTAGTATGGAATGATCACAATAGTATAAAATATCAATTAGGAAAAGAAAAAGTGTGCCCAATAAACTTCAGGGTTATAGAGCTATATTTTATGTCAGGTTCTCACATCTGTGGGGTGTATCTGCTTTTTGCATAAGTGAAAATACGTTTGAGAATTACTAAGAGTGAATCAGAGATATAAAAATGAGAATTAAAATATTGATTTGGGTATTGTAAAGGAAACTAGCCACAATGTGAAGGACAAGACAATTAGACTTTGAACTGACACAAAGGCTACCTTACCAATGTAGAAGGAGAAAAACAGAGCTTGTAGGTGTTGCATGAAATCTCTCACAGAGGAAACAGCTCTCACACTGTCCAAAATGGGACCCAGGTGCAGGCTTCTAATGAGTGCTTTCTTCAGTGATAAAAAGGACTCATTTATTTTTGCAGGAAAAAATGGCTTCCAAAACAAAGCCGTTCCAAGAGCTACAGTGTGACAACAAAACCTGAGAAACAGGGACAGGTATGAAGACCTAAAAGACGAATTACTGTCCCTTAGGTGGCCAGCCAAAATGCTCTTCAAGTGACAGTGACAGAGATTAAGAGGCTGTGGAGCCAGGGCACAAACAAGGACAAGAACGAAATCACCCTGTGGATGGGTTTCCACATGATAGAGTGGAATCTAACTGCACATATGTTCTCAGCCCCAAAATGGGAGCAGTAGTTGGCAATTTCATTATTGCAGACAAAGTATTATTAAAATGGAATATAAACAATAATCATTAAGTTTATGTTGAAAACATGATTCATATTCATGCATTTCATATTCATGGACGGTGCTGCTGCTAATGGCTGCATTAAATGTGGATAAATGAAAAACGTGTAACCAACATTTCTTTAAAGATAATACACATACTGCATACTGTGAATGAACGCACAATAATATAAAATGTTCAGACTCTACCTTAGCCTTCCCTAAAGGAGTACACATATTATTGGCATAGTAATTGGGGCTTTTTATAGAAATGATGAAAAATTTAGGGATTGCAGGCTGGAAAAATATTTTTGTTGTACAGAGATTTCTGTTGTAATGGCATATTTTGAAATGGGATTTGACTTGTAGGAGAAATAGCCTCTATAAAGTCATACCCTGAATCCAAACAACGAAGAAGAGAATATAATTTTCCCATGTTGAGGGAGGGCAGTCATTCATCTTACTTCACTTTTCCCTGTGAACAGCTCAAATCTCAATTGAATGAGAACTTCCATAGTGAACCGTTTGATAGGGAATCAGGGTTCTCTTCTGTCCTGTTAAATGACTGGTTCCTGGGGGGACATCTATCTTCTCTGCTTCAGAAATCATCAGACATCTGTAAGTGGGTCTAGTCCTGTTGGCTGGTTCCCAAAGCTTTCATTCATTTTTCACTTAGGGAATGTACTATAAATGTGATTTCAGGCTACATGAAACAAGTGAAATAGAGTACGATAGTGCAGTGTGTGTACAATTGGTATTCCTGTTTGGGTATATTGTCCTAACTCTAGCCTCACCCTCTTACTGCTATTCAACAAGGTACATATTACGAGCAAGACTGTTAATCACCTCTACATTGAAAATGTAGAGAGCTATGTATCATTAAAAAAATATTGTGGGAGAAATTTTCCTTGGTTAGCTCATAAGGAACTTGAGTTTCAGAGTAGTAAAGAGGTTATCTATTGCAGAAATTTTGTAAAATGTATTTTAATGAGGAAAATCATTCCTAATTCCACCACATGGAGCTAGCTTTTGTTACTTAGCAACTTGATTTTCTTTTTAAATGGGGAAGTAGACTTTAACAGTAAACTACATTTTTAAAAAAATTTATTTTATTTATTTATTTGTGGCTGCGTTGGGCCTTTGTTGCTGCGCGTGGGCTTTCTCTGGTTGCGGCGAGCGGGGGCTACTCTTCATTGTGGTGTGTGGGCTTCTCATTGCAGTGGCTTCTCTTGTTGTGGAACATGGGCTCTAGGCACTCCGGCTTCAGTAGTTGTGGCACGCGGGCTCATTAATTGTGACCCACGGGCTCTAGAGTGCAGGTTCAGTAGTTGTGGCTCACGGGCTTAGTTGCTCCGCAGCATGTGGGATCTTGCCGGACCAGGGCTTGAACCCATGTCCCCTGCATTGGCAGTCAGACTCTTAACCACTGCACCACCAGGGAAACCCACAGTAAACTTTTTAATTGAGTTCATAATGAACATTTGTTATTGTTCTTCACAAACACTAATGATTTCATAGTGTTCCATTGTATAAATGTACAGTAATTTACAAATCTAGTCACATTTTGTTGTAAATTTAGCCAATGTCCTTCTAGATAAATATTGAACCTGTCCGAATAAATTTTCTTAGTTTTTCCGTAGGACATATTTTTGAAGTTGGACACTAGATTTAAGGGTACAAACATTTAAAAATATCACTGGTACACATTTCAAAGCTCTACTGATTTGAAATGTCTTTATATTATATTTATTCATTCATTTATTGCTTCTTCCAACAGATATGAGGTCTTCAGTGTACAAGATGCTGTTTTCAATTCTTGGAATACATCCCTGAATATGATACTGTCTCTTACATCAAGGGGTTTACATTTTACTGGGAGAGACATACAAGTAAACAGCCAATTACAATTCAGACAGAAAGCAGCAATGTTAGGGTACCATCATCCATGAGAGCAAGTGGGTAAATGCAAATAGTTTTAGGCCCAGGGTTACAGTCTTGAGAAAGAAACAGTCTTCATGTGAAGGGAAGTAAGGTCCTCCAGAAAAGCCAGGTTTCAATTAGAGAGATTAAGAACACAGATTTTTCTGAGAGTAGACTATGAATTTCAGTAGGCACAGTAAGAATTTCAGGATTTGAAGAGGAAAGGGGATAAAGAGAGAGATCGTGCAGCCTCTTTTGTATAGAGAGGGAGAGATGCGGGTGATTGAGGGTCTGTGGATTTTTGTGTCACAACATAAACAGGATCAAAGGGTAGTGCCAGTGGTGAGCAGACTGTGATTGTTGGGTAGAGAGAGGTGGGTTTTCATGGAAGGACTCTCTTCATACCTGAGGAGAAAAGTAATTTTCTTTAAAGAACATTAAATATTGGAAAAATAAGAATATTTCATAAAAAGGAAAATATTCTTTCCTTTTAGGGTTCTCTCCCCAGCCTGTCCTCTCCTCCCAGGGTATATTCCCTACCTTTGCTGTATGTGGAGGCACCTTGTTGCTCTGGATGTAAAGGAGGAGGGGCCATTCAACAGCAGCAGAATCCTATGCTTCACTTCCATTCTGGGACCTTTGCCCTACCAGAACTGTAGAGCCCAAAGGTGACTTCCTCTGATGAAGCTCAGAGCCCCCAGTTTTTCACTCCATCTATCATAATCACAAACACCATGGGCGGCAGTAGCACGGCTGATGTCCCCAGATGGGGTCCGCTATAGCCTGTGGCCAAGGAAGAGGCAGAGTCTGGTTTATAAAAATATTTAAGAAGTGAACAAAATCCATACTGACATAACTTCATTGTTAACCAAAATATAATTTTGCATTGCAGTTTTTAATGTAAATGTCAGTACATAATCAGCTTGGGAAAGGGGTACCAAGAGATCTCCAGTGAATCATCCTGCACCACACAAGGTCCTCCCTGTTGCCATTGTGTAATAGCAGCTGTACACCTTCCTCATAATTGGGGTCATTTCTCTCTGCCGGGATGTCACTTTTTCTTGTATGTTGCTCTCTTGTTGTGTCTATGGTAGAAATGTTCTCTTTGGTGAGTCTTAGGACCGACCTTCACATCTGCAGAGCATAGAGTTGTAGGGATGGGAATCCAAATTCTCCAAGTAGGCCACTGAAAATGAAGCTAACCAGGGCCTCTCCAACTTCCACCTCTGGGATCCTGGTCTTTTGTATTCTACTTAATGGTAAAACCCAAAAAACAGACAAACAGAAAAACAACCAAAAACAAAAGCCTGTTGTTGATTTAGGACACATACTTCATCTTGGAGACTATTTCCCTATCTTTGCATGGTATCTTCTTCAAGCTGGTCCCCCAGCTGCTCCTTGAAAAGGCCATTCCATTGTTCTATTAGGTGGTGTGGTAGTAGATCCTACGTTCATACGCCTGCTTGTTTACCTTCTGTTCTGTAAAGTGGGTTACTTGGTCCAGTACAATGTTCGATGGGATGCAATGTCAGAAAATGAAACACTAATCCCCGAGACAGTGGAGCTGGTTCAGTCACTATAGAAGGAAGAGTGATATGTGCTAACAAATCACTGCCACTTCCAAAGTGGAAAGAGTTCAGTGTCATCAACTTGACTCAGAGGGGCCATTGGCCTACTAGAGGGATGGTGCCATTTGGAAACTCTGTCTTGGTCTCTCCAGATGTCAGGTTGGACATTTAGCAGTGGTAGCAGCTAGCTAAGCCATGATGAGTGAAGTCTCATGTTTTGGGGCAAATCTCCATCCCTGCCCTCATGATTATTACTCCATTTATGTTTCTACTGTGTAAGCACTAGTGCAGACGATGACAGAGGTTGGCTAACAGCAAATGGTTGAATCATTATTTCTACTTGGTTATTTAGTACTTTTTCTGGTGGGGGACGCTCTCTGGTAGGGAATTGCATGTGACACAAGATCTTCATATTTTGTCCACTCCTGTAGATTATCTACATGTCTCTTGTCCCCAGTCTTTCCATTTTTTTCCTTCCACACTCCTGATCAGCAAGCCAAGCCATTCTCTCTTGTCCATAAATCCATATATATTCTTATTTCAGGACACTTCTGTGTACATAAAATTGACGACCAGATGCATTTCCCAGTGTTGACCTTTGGGAGAGTTGCCCCTACTGCTTTCAGTTTTACACCCCTGAGCAGGGTTATAATGCAGCAGGACTTAATTTTTGGCTTATAGCAACATCAGAGCTGAATCATCTGTGAACCAGCCTAGTTCTTACTCCACTTCCATCAGTTGTGAACTGAGGGAGAGAAACTAGTGACTCAGTGGATGACATAGGGGTCTATGCAGTTTACTTGTGCTCTCTGGTCCTATTATGCCCAATTCTTTGTATACCATTTCCCTTTATGATGGATTGCTACTAGCCTGCCCAAACACATGACTAGGTGGGCCTATAAAAAATCCACCTATTACAGTTCTGGCTGGTTTCTGTCCACCAGGACCCAATAGTATAATAGTAATGGTTTATTCAATGGTGCATATTTTCTGCTGAAGCTGATATGGTCTTGTTCTAGAACCCTAAGGGCCTCACTTGTAATTTTTCTATTGGAACTTGCCATAAGTTCTATGCAACAAAATTCTACACCCCCAGTACCCCTAAGACTGGTGAATTAAATAGGATTTCTATGGGGAGCACCATCCTTGTATCCTTTAGGTGTTTAAGAGTGATATTAATTTTTGCCATTTCTCCTGAGATACAATATTGTTTAATTTAGTATCTTGGCCAACGAGTGAGGTTTCCACTTGACTTGCCTGTGATATAACTCTTACCCTTCTGAGTAAGAACCCAATATGAGGATTTTGCCAACTATTAAGTACTTGCATTCCAACCACATATTTGGAGACCAGGCAAATAACCACCAAGTAGGTCTGTAGACCTGATGGACCCACTGTGAGCTGGATCAGTGCTAGGACTTCATATGATTTCCATAGAAATCCTTTCCCCCATTACTCTAGTGGAGGACCATGATGGCATTTCAGGTCCTTAGGTCAACTTGGACCATATTTTCAGTAATCTTTGATGTGTCTGAATATTCTCTATTCTGCAGTGTATGTTCAACCAAGGAAATGACCATAGTACCATTTGTGGGAGCATTAAGGGAATCATTATCATGTAAACCTTCCGTGGTGCTATAGAGTCCTTTCTTCCAAGGACTTGGACTCTCTTCCAGTTGGTGGCTTTCAGGTCTAAAAACTGGTCTCAATCCAGAAACTGAGCAGGGATCGTGACATTTTATTGGAGCAGCTACTCTCAGATTTCTGATTGTTTATTCTTGATTTCCATTCATTGTATAGATTAAGAATTCCCTAGTTGGTTGCACATCCATTTTACCCTGAAACATTGTCCTATATCATTTACTGTCATATACAGAGCTCCCAGTGAGTCTAGCACCTTAGTTGCCACTCCCATCTTGCTTCTCATTAAGATAACTGAGTCCTCCTTACTTGTGATGCTTAAACACTGCCAACTGACCTCTAAGATTTAATGATGTTATCATCCTTATTGCTATCAGGAAGTATTTTCTTAGATAGCTCCTGATGTGATTCCAACGTGCTACCAAGTTTAGGAACTGTTGATTTGACATACTAATATGATTTTGACTTAGCATATGACATTGTATCTTGTTAACATATGTCAAAGGAAAAGACTGTCTGTAAAATTGTACTAATCATTTTAGATCAACTGTTTTAAAAATAGTCCCTGATTCAGGACTTATAACGGAGTCACCTGCTGATCAGGAATACATTATTTTGGACTGTGTTTGAATTATCATTTGTTTTTGGTTTGGTTTGTTACAATAAGTAACCTTACACTAAATAGTACAATTTGCAAACTAAAAATATATAGAGAGCTTTATATTCTTATATTCAAAGCGCTTTTTCCCTATCAGGTTCTCCTCCATGCTGTATGTGTATAATATACATTTTAAATATAAATCATCTTATTAGGGTCAGTCCATTTCCTCTTATCATAGATAACATTTATTTACCATCTGTTTATTGAGATCACATATTCTGTCATTTCACATTTACTTGTTTCCCTTAACGTTGGGCAATGTATAACTTAGGTAAGCGTGTCCATGCTTTTCTCCAACTTTATTGATGAAACTGTTGAATAGGAAAATGTGGAGGGCAGAACCTGCAGTGTGCCTCCTTCACAGTGACCAAGACCCATTAATCAATACTTGGTGGCTGGAAGTGCTCAACCAGCATATTCCACATTATTGTTCTATCATTCGGCTGACGTTTCATTCTGTCCACAAAGGGATCATAAGAAAGTTTGTTAATGCATTGCTGAGAGATACTAAGTCTATAGCATTTCCTTTGTTGTACTAAAACAATCATAATAGTTACCCTTTGATTAGGAGCTTTCTGAGCACTTTACTTAAATTACCTTATTTAATGGTCATCACATTATTTGAAATTCAATACTGTTCTTATATTTATTTTACATGTAAAGAAACTGTAGGTATAAGAGATTAAGTGATTTATCTGTTGTAGTTCAGCCTTTGGATCCTTCTCACTCCAAAGACTGTTGCCAGAATAGCAATTGTATAAAAACAATGAACTGATAAGTAAAAATCCAAAATCATCATTTTGTGCAACTTAAAGTTACCATTGCCATAGTGCTGTACCTTCTCTCTGACTTTCTGAGAGTTTCTGACTTTCTAATTTATATTCTTAAAATCTTTTCAGGAAAAATTGTTTAAAAATAGAGCTTCCCTTTAGTTAGTGCCAATATTTTAAATAAACCATTCAGAGAGACACCACTGGGGGGAAAATATCTTCTAAAGAGATTCTGGAAATTCCAATAAAAGCAAAATAGACTTAACTTGACAAGTATTGCAATACTTACACTTCTCTGGATATGGGTACGAAGAGATAGATAATGTCACATTCCAGTGACATTATCATGTATATTAAAAATTAGGGCTTCCCTGGTGGCGCAGTGGGCTTCCCTGGTGGCGCAGTGGTTGAGAGTCCGCCTGCTGATGCAGGGGACACGGGTTTGTACCCCGGTCTGGGAAGATCCCACATGCCGCGGAGCGGCTGGGCCCGTGAGCCATGGCCGCTGAGCCTGCACGTCCAGAGCCTGTGCTCCGCAACGGGAAAGGCCACAACAGTGAGAGGCCCGCGTACCGCAAAAAAACAAAAACAAAAACAAAAATTAAGCATTTGTCATCTGCTATGTCATTTTTATCAGGTATTTAACATAAATTTTATTAGGTATTTAAAGGATATTTTATAATACTGCCACATAAAATAATTTCATTATTCAATTCATTTAATACTCATTGTGTAGACTGTAGCATCCCTTCCATTTATTTTTATGGAGTTGTTAATATATGTTTAGTCAGCATGTTTTCATATAGACAAAAAAGATGTAGAGAACAGGGTACATAGGTGTTAAATGTTTTTGTATTCCTCACATCCTATTGTATGATGCTTTGCCATAATAGCAGTCAAAAAATAAGAGTACTGATTTGGTTTGAGACCACATCTATTCTTCTGCCATGTAAGATTTATGTTAACTTACTAGTTGGAGTGCTTTTTAAAACTATAGCAATAAACATACTTATTTCTATTTAAAAATTGAATTAAATTATTTTACTCATTCAATATGCAGAGGGAGCGCCATAGCATTTAAACATTTTAAAATTTTAATACTGACTAGTGAGAGAAGTCTATTCTGTATGCAGTCAGTCATAATCTCTAAGATATCATGAAGTATATTTCATAAAATTGAGAGAAAAATATATGTATGTGGTTATAGTGTTAGATATTTTAAAGGGAAGATATAACTAAATAAGGATGGGAATTCAAAATTAAAATTTTGTAAACCGACTTCCCCAAACTTAGAAAGTCTAGGTATTAGAGATAATAAATTAGCTTATAAAGTGAATTCTCCAAGTTCACATATAAAGGAAATATAAGCAAGATGTGGACGGAATATCTGCTATAACATTTTCTATAGGGATTTTCTTGAAATTCGGAAGAATATATATTTTCATACCTGGAGTATTTAGGACAAGACTTAATGGATCCTTTCATGTGCTAATATGCAGTGTAATTTTCTAAGGGAATTACATAGTATGCAGTAATCCTCATATTTATTTGACATTGGGAATCTTATTCTCAGATCGCTTTTACAGAGCAGTGCTCCACCTTGGGAAATGCTGTCCTAGTATGACCATAAAAGAGTAACATGAACATATAAGAATGGTGTTAGTGTGGTCACAGCATATGTACATGTAACAACATAGCTTGCTTTAACAGCATTACATAGGAATAATAAAGAGGGAGAGATGGATTTATTTCTTGGGGCAGGCAGTGAATATTAAGGAATGACAGCAATACCCGTATTTTATCACCTCTGCGGGTAAGGGGTGATTTTCAAAATGACTCAAGTAGGACACACATTAAGAGGAAATGGAAGATCCAAGAAAAGTGAGAAATTTTCAGAGAATAGAGTATGTTTAAATCCTGGGACTTTCAAAGAATTTTGAGATAAAATCTTGGTGCTAGTATCAGTAAGTTTTGAAAAATCATGGAGAATATAAGAGGTGAGAAGTGGGTCAATGTTGGCCAGATACTTGAAAACAATAAACAAGTGAATTTAAGAAAATGACCTTGTATAAATCACTTAATCTCTCTTGACTTTAATTATGAAATGAAGTAATTATTCTAAATGATTCCTAGAGTTTCTTCCAGGACTGACATTCTATGTTTTTGTGTTTCTAAAATTCCTGTAAATCTCTGGCAAGAATTATGACAAATTTTAAACAGATGGAGCCTGTGTTTGTGTGAGTAAGTGTGCACTTAGAAAGTCATGGGTGGATGATGGGGAATTTCTGGGTTAGCTCAGTGCCAGACTAGACAAGAACATTCTGCCCAATCTCCTCTAAAATGCCCATGGGAACACACACACACACACACACACACACACACACACACACACACACATAATAGCATTAAGGGAACTTGAAACTGAATAAAATGAATATCATATACAAAATCCAGGGGACAGTCTACTGGCTGGATTAGAGATGTTGATGAATTTCAAAGCACAACCTTGGACTTCACACAGCGTATACCAGTCTCAACTGAAGTAGGATAAATGGCTTGGCAGAGAGTTAAGTGAAATAGGAGTCCACCTCCAGTTGACCACATAGCTCTGAGCCACAGAGATAATAGGGTTTTTACATTTAAATTTTTCAATCTCAGTATGTGTCCATTAGAAGAATCAGGGATTTTTTTTCCTTTTTTTCTCTAGAAAAGAAAGGAAGAACTAAAGGAATACACATTGAAACCCAACATGAGGTAGAAATCTTCTAAATCTTTTGAAATTACCCTTCGGGCCATCCAGAACCAGAGTCATGTCCCATCACTTGCTTTCCTTTATCTATGTCTCTTCATCCACAGTACGAGACTGTCGCTTGCGGAAGGGGGAATAAGGGGGCTAGTTGTATTATGGGATATTAGCTTAGTGAAGGCAAGTGTTAAAAACAGGAAAAGAGACTGAAAAAAAAAATCATCACGTGCCACAAATGTTCACATTGCCTGTGTATTAGAGGGTTATAGATCTTGGAAATCCTTGTACTCTATGTTAAAGACTTAAAAAAATCTAGATCACTTCCTCCTTTACTCAAAACTTTCTCCTTTATGCTTAATGTTTACCTTTCACTGAAACAAAGCTCTTAGGAGCATGGCTCCCTGGAGAATTCAAACATAATTTTTATATTTAAAATTTTAAATGGCTATAGTCAATGAAGGAAGTCTATAAAAAACTGTATTTAGAATCCAGATATATACTGAAACACAATAAGGAAATTTATCTACTTTTCTTTCTGCTGCTGAAATGATCTGGGATTAGTTCTTCAGTCATGATCTCTACACATTGAAGACAAATTTTGTTTGTTCATTGCTAACCTGATGATAATATCTACATTAGCTGATTGCTTACTTTGTACCAGTTTTTCTCTCAGTATTCACAGCAACAGGATGCCATGGTCCTCACTGTATTACAGATGATAAAACTGGGGATTAAATAGGTTCAGTCACTTGGTCAGAGTCACACACAGTGAGTGTCAAAGTTATGTCTTGAAACCAAGTCTGTACAGAACATTAACTCTTCACTAATACTCTGTACTGCTATGCTCTTTTTAATACTCCAGCAGCAATTTAAAAAAATAAAAAGACTGAAAACTGGGGTTTACATTAGGAATATATATTTTTATCTTGGTAAGTAATGAGTAGCAAGGAAATTTCTGGAATCCTGATGACCATATCAGAATATTCAGAGTTTATCTCAATGCAGGGCAGACCTCATTTGCTCTGCATGAGAATGGAAGTAACACTGTATTTTTAGATGTCTTAGTGGTAGTTTAACATTAGCTCTCACTTTCTAAATCTCTCCACTTTCCTTAATGTAACTGGCAATCCCTTCGCCTAGAGTGCTGTTCTCCTTGCCTCTCTTGGACTATATCCTACCCTTCCCCAAGGTCCATTTTATACACCACCATCTCCATTCACATTTCCCCTTTTTCTCTTAAATAAATGTAAATTTGCCTCTACCCCAAATAGAGAATTCCTACTTCTTTCACTATTTTTAATTAATTGCCTACTACATGCCAGGCATGTGCTAGAGGCAAAGGATTTCCAAAAAATTAAAAACATGTTTTTTTCCCTCAAGGAAATTACATTTTAGTGGAGAAATAGATCCATAAAATCAAAAACGCAATGAAATGGCATGCATAAGCATTAAGGTGAGCATATAATTAATTGCCTAATCAGGGTCATTTTTGCGGATGAAAAGGAAAAACTAGTAATCATGCTTGAACAACTGCATGACTGGGGACTGTGCTGGGAAGTTCAGATCATACCCAGAAGGGACCTGTGCTTATGGTGAATATGATCGTAGAAAGAGGAGGGAGGGAAGATTGCACTGTTTATTGGTTTCTGTCTTTTATTACTTTCATTTGTACATGAACCTTATTTTACCACCAGACTGTAAAAACTTTGGAGGTGGGATCCATATCTATTCATCATCTCGTATCCCACAGTGCTCACAGAACACCTCCTTGTAGGCGGTCACTTACTTTGTGTTGAATGGATGCGCTCGTTTTCCTCTAATGTGTCAGTGCTCTCTTTCTGCCAGTTTCAGAAATGTGCCTTCATTGTTCTCAGATACATTA
Organism: Orcinus orca; assembly: GCF_937001465.1. NCBI lineage: Eukaryota > Metazoa > Chordata > Mammalia > Artiodactyla > Delphinidae > Orcinus > Orcinus orca. The sequence goes on from NC_064570.1 coordinate 75,539,347, forward strand.
CCACTGTCTGTGCATTTGGCCAGCTTTTATGTTTTAAATTCATTTCTTTATTTGTAAAGCAGTTTAATTATAATGTGTATTATGTAGTCCCTGATAAATTCTATAAGGTTTACCTGCTACCAATTAACTCTATGTGGAAGAAACAGAAAAGAACCAGCAACAGATGGTGAAGTAGTCAGAGGAGCAGGTGGGAGGATGGATTGTTTCATCCTCAAAAATGAGGAAAAACGCAATAAAAGAAGCCCATTAGTGATGAGCTCTGGCAGTCACTCAGAGAGTCTCTGGAAATGAACACTCCTAATTTTAAGCTTGAGAGTGATCATCTGCTTGTTCCATCCCAATGGGAGAGAGCCCGAGCTCTGTGACAAAGGGAGGGAAAATTTGGCTTCCTCATCCTTTCCCTACAGCCTCAGAGGGACATGCCACCGTGTTTGGAGCAGCCCACCTTCCTGTTACACTGGGTGTGAATGAAACCTGCTCTGTGTGGAATGAGGCAACCTTTTCAGGATTCCACAGCCATCTATGCTGGAAAGATCTGGAAGGATGACCCAGTGTACCTCGATCTCACTAGAGGTCTTGGGTGGGAGGGTGGGGGGAAGGACTGAGGACCAAAGCAAGGAGGTCACTCAGCCAACATGAAGTGTGACTTTCCAGCAAACAAACCTTGGGAGTAAGTGTGATAGACTTATACATGTTTTGACAAATTAACTAGTCAAAACGTGTTGTTTTCTATAATTAATGACTGTAGTTTAAATTCTGAACAACATTTGTATGCTGTCAGGCATCCTGAGCCTTTTTGAGCCCCTCTGTGACCTCACAGAGCAGATCTCTGCAATGCAGAGGATTGAAGTTTGGATCTGGTACAAGATCTCAGCCCTGACTCTGGGTGCTGGCAATGTTTCCAGCAACTCACTCAATATCCAAATCCAAGAAGTCACACCAAGGAAGGGCTGCAGTCAGTTGAAGGCGACTGAGTAGCCCATGCAAACTAGCTGTCTCTCTACTGTATCTCTCTAATGGCAAACAACATTCAGATGGGAGGAAAACGTCATGGGAAGGACTCAGACTGAGTTCAACTGTGTCAGTGACCTTTGACAAGTAACTTAATCTCTTTATGCTTTCCCTTTCTCATTGGTAAAACAGCAATGGTATTAGTATTTTTTTTTTAATTTTAATTAAAAAAATTTTTTTGGCTGTGTTGGGTCTTTGTTGCTGTGGGCAGGCTTTCTCTAGTTGCGGCAAGCAGGGGTTACTCTTCGTTACAGTGCATGAGCTTCTCATTGTGGTGGCTTCTCTTGTTGTGGAGCATGGGCTCTAGGTGCACAGGCTTCAGTAGTTGCAGCACGTGGGCTCAGTAGTTGTGGCTTGCAGGCTCTAGAGTGCAGGTTCAGTAGTTGTGGTGCATGGGCTTAGTTGCTCCGCAGTATGTGGGATCTTCCCAGACCAGGGATTGAACCCATGTCCCTGCATTGGCAGGCAGATTCTTAACCACTGTGCCACCAGGGAAGTCCCAATATTAGTACTTCTAGAGATTGTAAATATTAAGTTAGATAAAGCATGTAAAATGCCTAGCATGTAGTAAGCACTCAGTAAACTCTGGTTATGAACAATATTACTGTTAATGCTACTGCTTGGTGTCCCAGAGAAGTTTTCTAGCATAAACAAGGAGGGGCAAATCAAAGTAGGGGACATACAATCTAAGAATCAATCTATTGATTCAAATATCCATTTTTTTGTATTTTTTCTCATTATTTACCAAGTCTTGAGAGAATGAAATGTAATTTTTCCTTTTCTTGATTGTAAGAAAAACATCATGCTGGTCCTGGTAGTGAAAAGGTCTATCATGAAATAAGAAATGAAAAAAAAAAAGCCTGCTTAAAAATGACTTACATGGGAAAACAACTATTTTTTTTTAAAGTTAAGCAAGGTAAAAGTGTCTTCATTGTGCCTCTTCTTGTCTAGGATTCTCTCCACTTTGGAAGTTACAAGTCCCTTCTGCAGTGACTTTCAGAATCCTGAGGGTTATTTTTTTTTAACTCTATTAGTCTTGGGGTGAAGGGGAGCAAAAACTTTGAGTTAACTAATGTTGTCAAATTGTTCATGCTCTAAAGGCAGAAGTAATTGGTGCATTTCTGTAACTCTAGTAAAATGGCTCTGGGAAGTAAATATCCTCCTTTTGAAGATTAAAGGTTAGCTTCTCAGCAAATTCACTTAGTGGAACCAAGACGATTAGAGATCAAGTTCTATACAACTGATGCTAGTCACCAAGGCTCACGTGGACACAGAGGCCACCACTCTTGGGGTCCCTCAAGGTTAAATCTTGTTAGAGCAAATCCCATTGCAACAAAAACATCTGAATACCCAAAAGTCAGTGGAGCCACGGGACTTCCCTGGCGGTCCAGTGGTTAAGACTCCACGCTTCCAATGCAGGGGTCCTGCATTCAGTCCCATTTTTAGGCCAAAAACAAAAAGTCGATGGAGACAGGGGATGGCACTCTTATTGCAACAACATCACCACAAGGGAACTTGTAGTCCAGCCACAGCAATAAGGGAATAAGATCTCTGTCGGTTTGTGGCAATGGGATTGAGCTATACCTATAGCCACATAATTTAAAATGAAAATGATGGAAAAGCAACAATGAAAGAGACAAGTGAGAGATGGAGGCTGCCATTTCCTTGGCAGCAAGAGAGGAAGTGGCTGCCTTCATTTAGAGGAACTCAATGCCCAGGTGCTTAATCAGTGTCCTTCGGGTATGCATTCTGCAAATATGCATAAAACGTTTTTGATAACATGACATTGTAAGTCACTGAAATCACAATAGCATTAGAAGTGGATGCTGTTGGCCATAGCCCAGCAATTTCAGAAATCAGTAGTCTTCAGCAAGCATTTTTCAAGACATGTATAACGTAGCTTTAGGGCAACACTTCTAAAATCAAGTGTATTCATCAAGAGAATAAAAAATAGATTCAAATAGGAGAAAAGGGAGCAAGTTAGCAACATGAAAACATTATGCAATCTGCTTGAAAAATTGCTGTAGTTGACCTCCGCTGGTGGTAATTTAGAAGAGAGGCAGAAGAAAAGAAAGTCCAGCTGAGAGGGTAGAATCGAATATGTTTGCTGTGATAATAGAAAGCATCTTTTGATAGCCAACAGAAAGTATATTCACATCATAAAATCTGGCACCACTTAAGTCGTTCCTCACTGCCTGGCATCTTTCCTGTAACTTTTCAGTTCTTGGCTGGTGGCCCAAACAGGTGGCTGGGAGAGAAGGGGACGTCACTCAACAGACCACAGTTCTTAATTAACAGAAGCCCTCTGAGGATATCCAGTCTCCCGCTGCCATGTCAATTAAAAGTACCAAAATGAGTTCAGTGTGTAAAGCAAAAATGCTGCTTTCTCGGCTTGAGCTATTTTTCTAAAATGCTAGGTCTACTTTTTTGGACAGAAGAGTCCTGCATCAATTCTGGATGTGCATTTCTGTTTATTTGTTTGTTTAGCACAACCTAGTCATAATCAATAGACAATGTGTCCGTATCAATAAGCTTTCATGAGATGAGACCCATTCTGAACAAGAGTTACCATTAATAATGCACTTTCAACCCTTGCTGGGAGAAGACAAGAAATGAGAAATCTCAGGCCCAACCTCAGATCTACTGATAGCATTCCCCAGGATTTCCCTTGTACTGATGCGTATGCATATTAATTTGCTCACATCAATGAGGCTTTTTCGCTGGTCTTAATTAATTTGTGGAAGAATTGTCTGTACTTTATCAGTTATGTTTAAATGTTCAGAAATACGTTAGAATATTTTTGTGAAATTTAGTCTTCTGATTTTTACTTAACGTGGAATTGGAATCACCTTTGAAATGAAGTTGAGTGCATCTTAATATAATTTCAACTTTTTTCTTTCTTCTTTCTTTTTAAGACTGTAGAGTTTGATTTAATTTTTTTCTTGCTTAGGAATGAGAAGCATAAGATAATTACACAGAGTAAACACAGGAATGGGTTGAAGAAAACTTGAACCAGTTGATAAAGAGAGAAAAAGTGACGGGCTTCCCTGGTGGCGCGGTGGTCGAGAGTCCGCCTGCCGATGCAGGGGACACTGGTTCGTGCCCCGGTCCGGGAGGATCCCACATGCCGCGGAGCGGCTGGGCCCGTGAGCCATGGCCGCTGAGCCTGCGCGTCCGGAGCCTGTGCTCCGCAACGGGAGAGGCCACAGTGGGGAGAGGCCCGCGTACCGCAAAAAAAAAAAAAAGAGAGAAAAAGTGTTCCAATCTTATAAGTGAGGCTGCTTACTCAACTAATTTCAAGGTCATGGGTAAGATCTAATTTTCCCTTTATCCCTCAAATGTTTTTCTACCCAATATTTTAGACAAACGCCTCATGGTTCTCATTTGTCTTAAGGTATTTATACACATTTGCAAATATGTCCAAGTGGATAATACCATAGGAAAATAAATTCCGAAGTGTATTCTGAAGTTGCATCGTGTGTTCTTAGCACCTCACTTTGAAGAACCAAAGTTTAGAGCACTTAAATTCTTTCTCAGAATGGTTTTCTTTGGAATACATGGTCGTTAAGCTTGGAAACTACTGCTTGCTGTAGGCTTCTCCTTGCAAGGCACATCAGCAACACAAATGTTCTGTGAAGTCCTACAGTAAAAGTAGTATATTTTGTTTAGCTCAACATCAACCAAACCACTTATACCGCCATGATTTCTATTGAACTTGTATGGAATTCAGATAGAAAAATTCAAGTATATGTCCCTATGAGTTATTTTTACTTGATTACAAATGTAAGATATGAGAGTGAGTTTTAATGAGAAGGGCCTTAGTCACCTGAGCAGAGGGAAGGGATTTGAATTGGCTGGGATATGAGCTCAGATGATATGAAGGTGAGAAAGCTCTCTTACAGTCCAATATGGAGTAAGCCCTATAGTCTGCTTTGTAGCATAAATGGAGCTTAGGATGGGTGAATTGCGGGGTGTGTGTGTGTGTGTGTGTGTGTGTGTGTATGCACGCATGTGTCCAATCTGGAGTAAGCCCTATAGTCTGCTTTGTAGCATAAATGGAGCTTAGGATGGGTGAATTGCGGTGTGTGTGTGTGCACGCATGTGTGCATGTATTTCGTGTTAATTAATGGCTGTAAATGAGAAGAGAGGAGTTAACCAGGGAACCCACTACTTGGGTTCAGTGTTTTGTTAGCTTTTATTGACCAGGAGGAAAATGCCTCTTCTCTAGAACATCTATGAGGACTTAGGTTGACACAGGAAAAGAATGTCCTGGGAGAACATCTTACTGAGGATGAATTGGGGATCCTGGAAATAAAATGATGTGTTTTGAGAGCTAATAAATGGAGACCTAGAGCAAAGTGGTGAGCGAAGTTGGCGTCCATTAGCCAGATCTGGTTGCATTCTGCCTCAACCTTGTCTGAATGAGATTGGACACGCTTGGATTTCCCCGAGTGCCAGTTCTTTCATCAGTAAAATGCAGGAAATTTTAGAGTAATTGAAAGGGTTAGAGACTATAAAGTTCCTGGCACATATTGGGTCGTAGTAGGTGGCCAATCAATGGTAGCATCATTCTTTGTTCTAACTGAGCACTTACCCGGGACCTGGGCCAGTGGCTGTGCTGAGGCTGTGGGCAAGCCTCTTTATTTAGTATTTGGGGAGTTAGGGAAAAGGCTCTGTGTGCCTCAGCCAGACACACCTTGAGAGACCTCTTAGAATTCTTTACAGATTACTGAGACAACACAGAGCAGAGAAATTTCATATGTGTTCAGGCAAATACTTAAAAGAAAATACTTACTCTTTCTTTTCTGACCAGAAATGAGCATTTCAAAAATCATATTAGGGCTCAAAATTATTTCCACTTGAGAAACCTAAATTATTTCTGGCCTTTTACCTTTACACGTTTTTTAACTGAGGGTTAAGTGAAAAATAAATTCAACTTGAAATACTAATATTTTAAAATTCTTAAAGTTATACAAGCACATTGTTGAAAGAATTGAGGGATTCAAAAGGCTTACAATTAAATGTCTCCCTCCCTATGTGTTAGTCACTTTTCTTCCCCACTAATAGTTTTTGACTATCTTTTCAAAGATATTTTATGCATGTGTCATCATGAGTGTCTACCTCTGTATACGTTCCTACCAGAAAGGTAGTATACCATATAGACTGCACTGTATTTTGCTTGTTATATTTACACTATATCTTGGAAGTCTGCTGCTCTTTTTAATGACTCCAGTATTCATTGCCTGTCCATACTATAATTTACATAACCAGTATCAAATTAGATATTCAGTCTTTTACTATTATTAACAATGCCACAGGAAACACTCTGATAAGTATTTCAATTTGCAAATAGCAACTCTAGCAGAGGAGTACATTTCTTGGCTCTTTCTAGGATCTAGTGTGCATTTTTCTATTTGGTAGTTTTTGCCAAATTGCTTTCTGAAGGGATTTGTTCATTTTTCTAGCAAAGTATGAAGTACCCTTTTCCTACAAAGCATATAAATCTCTCATCAGATAGGCATATCATAGTTTAATTTGCTTTTCTCTTATGAGTGTGATTTAATACCTTTTTTAATGTATTTGAAATATTTCAGATGTATTTTTTTTTTTCCTTCTGTGAACTGTTCACTTGTACCTTTGCTCATCTTTTCTTATACTGTTCACTGTTTTTGGAGATTTGCAGCAGGGTTTTACATATTAACAAAGTTAGCCCATTATCTGTAAGTTGTCAATATGTATTTTATAGTTTGACTTTGTTTACACTGCTTTTTTGTGTGATTGCTTTTTATTTTTATGTAGTCTCTTATCTATATTTTCTTCCACATCTGAGTTTTGCATCACACTTAGGAAGGTTTTATTCTCTTACGGTTTCTTGCAGCACGTTCACAGAATGTTTTCAAATGTAAACCGTTGATTCATCCAGATTTTGTTGTGGTGTGAAGAGTGAGATTTATTTATTTTTTTCCAAATAGCTTTTCAATTTTCTCAACACAGTTTGTTGAATGGTGTTCATTCTCTGCTGATATACTTTGCCAGCAGGAACAGCTGGGGTCTAGGCAGGGAAATAGAAATCACTCTAGGTAGGTATTATAGAGAGTACTGAGAATTCATTACACAGGTTAGGGAAATAGGGATACCAAATAGGGGACAGTGAGGCAATCCAGAGATTAGCAACAGCAGGAAGCTGATACAACTCCTACTGCCATAGTCATAAAGCAAAAAGTTAATAATCAGAGCCCAGGAGTCAGTGCTTCCATTGAGAGATAGCCATCAAGGGATGCCCAGTGAGAACCAGGATCATGGAGGTAGTGGCTGTCCTGCAGAATCAGGAGCCATGGAGAAAGACGGCACCTAAAATATATCCTGGATTTTTCCCCTTCCTCCCTGCCAAGCTCTGCCGGTGCCTTTTGTTGGATGAACACATCCACAAGACTAAGGACACAGGAGCTGGGAACTGTAGTTCTATGCCTTTCGCCTAAGAGAAATGCAAGTGTGGGAACTTGGGGATATCTGATCAAAGACCCAGCTCACCAGCATACCGTCTGATTTGTTCCATTATTTGCCTGCCCATTTAGGTATCAGAACTACCTTTAATTTTATTTTATGCTGCAACTTTAGAAAATATTTTTTCAATCTCAGAAGACTAACTCCTTGTTAATTTTCAGGGACTTCCCTCGTGGTCCAGTGACTTAAACTCCATGCTCCCAATGCAGGGGGCCTGGTTTCGATCCCTGGTCAGGGAACTAGATCCCACATGCCACATCTAAAGATCCCACGTGCCACAGCTAAAGATCCCACAGGCCACAACCAAAATATCCCAGATGCCACAAATAAAAGATCCCACAGGCAGCAACTAGGACACAGCACAGGCAAATAAATAAATAAATAAATATTTTAAAAATTGAATTTGCATGATTTTTCCCATGCAATTTTTCCAAGTGAAATTTCAGATTAGCTTGTTTACTTCTAAAAAGCATCCCATCATAATATTATTGTATTCATATTAAATGTATAGATTAATTTAGGGATAACTGATATTTATAGGAAATTAAAGAGTCAGTTATATAGAGAAACAAGGTATATCTTCCTGTTTATTCCAGGCTTCTTTAAGTCGCTTAGTAGAGTTTAAGGTTTTCTTCATAGAGATTATACACATTTATTTCTAGGAATTTTCCCTGTTTTGGCTGTATTGTTATTATTGTTTGGGGGTATTTTCTTCTACAGTATACTTTTATCTGGCTCTTGATGACTATGATACTATATTGTGTATATTACTTTTGTGACCTTACAGAATTTTTCGTAGTAGTTTTCAGTTGATGCTCTTGAATCATGTTTAATATCAATTTCAGACGATGGTGACTTCTATTTTCTTCTTTCCGAATTTCATAACTCTTATTTCCCATTTTGTCTAATTTTACTTGCTAGTTCCTTGAAAGCAATGTTCAAACATTTTGGTGATAGTGGCCACCATTGCCTGGCTCCTTAATGAATAGGAATGATTTCTCCATATCAAACACAATTATCTCTGGTGGATTCTTCCCTTCATTTCTTTCCACTGGAGCAATTCAGAGATCATCTGAGTTGTCAAATCCTCACTTTTTTTCTGAATTATGTTGCAAAATATTCTAGTCTATATGTAAAGCCTTTTGTAGGGTAATTCCCTGACAAAGTTCTTTCTTTTCCATGTTAATTAAATAATTTAGAGTTTCTGATATCTTCTGTGAATGATTTTGGTATTTTATATTTTTCTTGGAAATCATTATTTTTATGTATGTTTTAAATCTCATTTGCATAGATGTGAGCAATGTAAACTCAAATTATTCTTCTAATTTTCTTTATGTCTATCACTATTTATCTGTTGTCATTTCTTATTTTGTGTACTTATTTTCCTCCTTATTTCTATGACTAAATTAACAATATTTTGTCTATTTTGTTTCTAATCAATACACATATTCTTAAGCTTATTCATTAGTTTTGCTAGTGTTCTTTAGTATATTAATGTTTGCTTCAATCTTTACTATATCCTTCTTCCTGTTGATTTTGCACCTAAGGTAGTCTAAACTTTGGAATCTGCTGTTTGAGATCTGCAGCTGCCAGAGAACAGTGCCTGGATGATTTTATACTCCTGTGTTTTCCTCACTGTAATTGGCATCCTTTTCTCAAAGCCTCTATTACACGATTACATATGCCTCCTGGATTTGACAAAGATGAAGTTTGTCTTTATCTTATTCTATTTATTGTTTTATCTCCTAGATCTGTTAAATTGTCTTATCTGTCTGTTTCTTATTCTTCTTTTTGTTTTGGTATGATTTAACTTAGGAAAGGTAGTAGTGAAAATTTTCAATGCCATCTTAAACCTGGAAGTTCTTCTCTAATAAGCAAATGTTAATATTTTTGTGTTTGACACCTCTTTGTTCTAAGAAGTTCTCTTTTACTATTCCAGAACCATTCCTAGGCGATATATCTGTTACTTTAATTTTTTTTAACACCTTTATTGGGGTATAATTGCTTTACAATGGTGTGTTAGTTTCTGCTTTATAACAAAGTGAATCAGCTATACATATATCCCCGTATCTCCTCGCTATTGTGTCTCCCTCCCACCCTCCATATCCCACCCCGCATCCCACCCCTCTAGGTGGTCACAAAGCACCAAGCTGATCTCCCTGTGCTATGCGGCTGCTTCCCACTAGCTATCTATTTTACATTTGTTACTATATATATGTCCATGCCACTCTCTCACTTCATCCAGGCTTACCCTTCCACCTCCCTGTGTCCTCAAGGCCATTCTCTATGTCTGAGTCTTTATTCCTGTCCTGCCCCTAGGTTCTTCAGAACCATTTTTCTTTTTTTTTTTTGATTCCATATATATGTGTTTTCATATGGTATTTGTTTTTCTCTTTCTGGCTTACTTCACTCTGTAGGACACTCTAGGTCCATCCACCTCACTACAAATAACTCAATTTCATTTCTTTTTATGGCTAAGTAATATCCCATCATATATATGTGCCACAACTTCTTTATCCATTTGTCTGTCGATGGACATTTAGGATGCTTCCATGTCCTGTCTATTGTAAATAGAGTTGCAATGAACACTGTGGTACATGACTTTTTTTGAATTACGGTTTTCTCAGGGTATATGCCCAGTAGTGGGATTTGCTGGGTCATAAGGTAGTTCTATTTTTAGTTTTTTAAAGAACCTCCACACTGTTCTCCATAGTGGCTGTATCAATTTACATTCCCACCAACAGTGCAAGAGAGTTCCCTTTTCTCCACACCCTCTCCAACATTTATTGTTTGTAGATTTTTTTGATGGCCATTCTGACTCGTGTGAGGTGATACCTCATTGTAGTTTCGATTTGTGTTTCCTAATGATTAGTGATGTTGAGCATCCTTTCATGTGTTTGTTGGCAATCTGTATATCTTCTTTGGAGAAATGTCTATTTAGTCTTCTGCCCATTTTTGGATTGGGTTGTTTGTTGTTTTGATTTTGAGCTGCATGACCTGCTTGTAAAGATTGGAGATTAATCTTTTGTCAGCTGCTTCATTTGCAAATATTTTCTCCCACTCTGAGGGTTGTCTTTTTCCCTTGTTTATGGTTTCTTTTCCTAGCTTTTAAGTTTCATTAGTTGCCATTAGTTTATTTTTGTTTTTATTTCCATTTCTCTAGGAGATGGGTCAAAAAGGATCTTGCTGTGATTTATGTCATAGGGTGTTCTGCCTATGTTTTACTCTAAGAGTTTTATAGTGTCTTGTCTTATATTTAGGTCTTTAATCCATTTTGAGTTTATTTCTGTGTATGGTGTTAGGGAGTGTTCTAACTGCATTCTTTTACATGTAGCTGTCCAGTTTTTCCAGCACCACTTATTGAAGAGGCTGTGTTTTCTCCATTGTATATTCTTGCCTTTATCAAAGATAAGATGACCATATGTGCCTGGGTTTATCTATGTGCTTTCTATCCTGTTCCATTGATCAATATTTCTGTTTATGTGCCAGTACCATACTGTCTTGATTACTGTAGCTTTGTAGTATAGTCTGAATTCCAGCAGTCTGATTCCTCCATCTCCATTTCTCTTTCTCAAGATTGCTTTAGCTATTCGTAGTCTTCTATGCTTCCATACAAATTGTGAAATTTTTAGTTCTAGTTCAGTGAAAAATGCCATTGGTAGTTTGATAGGGATTGCACTGAATCTGTCGATTGCTTTGGGTAGTATAGTCATTTTCACAATGTTGATTCTTCCAATCCAAGAACATGGTATATCTCTCCATCTGTTTGTATCATTTTTAATTTCTTTCATCAGTGTCTTATAGTTTTCTGCATATAGGTCTTTTGTCTCTGTAGGTAGGTTTATTCCCAGGTATTTTATTATTTGTGTTGCAGTGGTAACAGGGAGTGTTTCCTTGATTTGTCTTTCAGATTTTTCATCATTAGTGTATAGGAATGCAAGAGATTTCTGTGCATTAATTTTGTATCCTTCTACTTTACCGAATTCAATAACTAGTTCTAGTAGTTTTCTGGTAGCATCTTTAGGATTCTCTATGTATAGTATCATGTCATGTGCAAACAGTGACAGCTTTACTTCTTCTTTTCCGATTTGGATTCTTTTATTTCTTTTTCTTCTCTGATTGCTGTGGCTAAACTTCCAAAACTATGTTGAATAATAATGGTGAGAGTGGACAACCTTGTCTTGCTCCTGATATATGACGAAATGGTTTCAGTTTTTCACCACTGAGAACGATGTTGACTGTGGGTTTGCCATATATGGCCTTTATTATGTTGAGGTAAGTTCCCTCTATGCCTACTTTCTGGAGGGTTTTTATCATAAATGGGTGTTGAATTTTGTTGAAAGCTTTTTCTGCATCTATTGAGATGATCATATATTTTTTCTCCTTCAGTATGTTAATATGGTTTATCACATTGATTGATTTGTGTATATTGAAGAATCCTTTCATTCCTGGGATAAACCCCACTTGATCATGGTGTATGATCCTTTAAATGTGCTGTTGGGTTCTGTTTGCTACTATTTTGTTGAGGAATTTTGCATCTATGTTCATCAGTGATATTGACCTGTAGTTTTCTTTCTCTGTGACATCTTTGTCTGGTTTTGGTACCAGGGTGATGGTGGCCTCATAGAATGAGTTTGGGAGTGTCCCTCTCTCTGCCGTGTTTTGGAAGATTTTGAGAAGGATAGGTGTCAGCTCTTCTCTAAATGTTTGATAGAATTCATCTTTGAAGCCATTTGGTCTTGGGCATTTGTTTGTTGGAAGACTTTTAATCACAGTTTCAATTTCAGTGCTTGTGATTGGTCTGTTTATATTTTCTATTCCTGGTTGAGTCACAGAAGGTTGTGCTTTTCTAAGAATTTGTCCATTTCTTCCAGGATGTCCATTTTATTGGCATATGGTTGCCTGTAGTAATCTCTCAGGAACCTTTGTATTCCTGCAGTGTCAGTTGTTACTTCTCCTTTTTCATTTCTAATTCTATTGATTTGAGTCTTCTCCTTTTTTTTCTTGATGAGTCTGGCTAATGGTTTACAAATTTTGTTTATCTCCTCAAAGATCCACCTTTTAGTTTTATTGATCTTTGCTATTGTTTCCTTCATTTCTTTTTCATTTATTTCTGATCTGATCTTTATGATTTCTTTCCTTCTGCTAACTTTGGGTTTTTTTGTTCTTCTTTCTCTAATTGCTTTAGGTGTAATGTTAGGTTGTTTTTTTGAGATGTTTCTTGTTTCTTCATGTAGGATTGCTATAAACTTCCCTCTTAGAACTGCTTTTGCTGCATCCCATAGGTTTTGGGTCATTGTGTTTTCATTGTCATTTGTTTGTAGGTATTTTTGATTTCCTCTTTGATTTTTTCAGTGATCTCTTGGTTATTTAGTAGTGTATTGCTCAGCCTCCTTGTGTCTGTATTTTTTACAGACTTTTTTTCCTGTAATTGATATGTATTCTCATAGTGTTGTGGTCAGAAAAGATAATTGATACAATTTCAATTTTCTTTAATTTACGAAGGCTTGATTTGTGACCCAAGATATGATCTCTCCTGGAGAATGTTCCATGAGCAATTGAGAAGAAAGTGTATTCTGTTGTTTTTGGATGGAATGTCCTATAAATATCAATTAAGTCCACCTTCTGTAATATATCATTTAAAACTTGTGTTTCCTTATTTATTTTCATTTTGGTTGATGAGTCCTTGGTGAAAATGGGGTGTTTAAAGTCCCCTACTATGATTGTGTTACTGTCGATTTCCCCTTTTATGGCTGTTAGTAATTGCCTTATGTATTGAGGTGCTCCTATGTTGGGTGCATAAATATTTACAATTGTTATATCTTCTTCTTGGATTGATCCCTTGATCATTCTGTAGTGTCCTACTGTGTCCCTTGTAATAGTCTTTATTTTAAAGTCTATTTTGTCTGAGATGAGAAATGCCACTCCAGCTTTCTTTTGATTTCCATTTGCCTGGAAAGTCTTTTTCCATCCCCTCACTTTCAGTCTGTATGTGTCCCTAGGTCTGAAATGGGTCTCTTGTGGACAGCATATATACAGGTCTTGTTTTTGTATCCATTCAGCCAATCTGTGTCTTTTGGTGGGAGCATTTAGTCCATTTACATTTAGGGTAGTTATCGATATGTATGTGACTATTCCCATTTTCTTAATTGTTTTGGGTTTGTTATTGTAGGTCTTTTCCTTCTTCTGTGTTTCTTGCCTAGAGAAGTTCCTTTAGCATTTGTTGTAAAGCTCTTTTGGTGGTGCTGAATTCTCTTAGCTTTTGCTTGTCTGTAAGGGTTTTAATTTCTCCATTGAATCTGAATGAGATCCTTTTGGTTAGAGTAATCTTGGTTGTAGGTTTTTCCCTTTCATCACTTTAAATATGTCCTGCCACTCCCTTCCTGCTTGCAGTGTTTCTCTGAAAGATCAGCTGTTAACATTATGGGGATTCCCTTGTATGTTATTTGTTGTTTTTCCCTAGCTTCTTTTAATATTTTCTTTGTATTTAATTTGTGATAGTTTGATTAATATGTGTCTTAGCATGTTTCTCCTTGGATTTATCCTGTATGGGAACCTCTGTGCTTCCTGGACTTGACCTACTATTTCCTTTCCCATATTAGGGAAGTTTTCAACTATAACCTCTGCAAATATTTTCTCAGTCCTTTTCTTTTTCTCTTCTTTTTCTGGGGCCCCTTTAATTCAAATATTGGTGCATTTAATGTTGTCCCATAGGTCTCTGAGATTGTCCTCACTTCTTTACTCTTTTTTCTTTATTCTGCTCTGCAGTAGTTATTTCCACTCTTTTATCTTCCAGGTCACTTATCCGTTCTTCTGCCTTAGTTATTCTGCTATTGATTCCTTCTAGAGAATTTTAAATTTAATATATTGTGTTGTTCATCATTATTTGCTCTTTAGTTCTTCTTGGTCCTTGTTAAACTTTTCTTGTATTTTCTCCTTTCTATTCCAAGATTTTGGATCATGTTTACTATCATTACTCTGAATTCTTTTTCTGGTAGACTGCCTATTTCTTCTCCATTTTTTGGTCTGGTGGGTTTTTACGTTGCTCCTTCATCTGCTGTGTGTTTCTCTGTCTTCTCATTTTGCTTATCTTACTGTGTTTGCAGTCTCCTTTTCACAGCCTGCAGGTTCATAGTTCCTGTTGTTTTTGGTGTCTGCCCCCAGTGGCTAAGGTTGGTTCAGTGGGTTGTGTAGGCTTCCTGGTGGAGGGGACTTGTTCCTGTGTTCTGGTTGATGAGGCTGGATCTTGTCTTACTGGTGGGCAGGACCGTGTCCAGTGGTGTGTTTTGGTGTGTCTGTGAACTTATTATGATTTTACGCAGCCTCTGTGCTAATGGGTGGTGTTGTGTCCCTGTCTTGCTAATTGTTTGGCCTACGGTGTCCAGCACTGTAGCTTGCTGGTCATTGAGTGGAGTGCGTCTTAACGTTGAGATGGAGATCTCTGGGAAGCTTTTGACATTTGATATTACATGGAGCTGGGAGGTCTCTGGTGGACCAATGTCCTGAACTCGTCTCTCCCACCCTCAGAGGCACCTCAGAGGCACAGATACTCAGCCAGAGTATCAAGACCTTTTCAGCCACATGGCTCAAAAGAAAAGGGAGAAAAAAGAAAGAAGGAAAAAAATAATAAAATAAAGTTATTAAGATAAAAAATATGTTATTAAAAAGTCATTAAAGAAAGAAAGGAGAGAGCAACCAAACCAATAAACAACTCCACCCATGAGAACAAGTGCTAAAAACGATACTAAAAAAAAATGAAAACGTGGACAGACAGGACCCTAGGACAAATGATAAAATCAAATCTATACAGACAAAATCATGCAGAGAAGCATACACATACACACTCACAAAAAGAAAAAGGCAAAAAAAATATATCTATATATATACAAAAAAAGGAAGAGAGCAAGCAAATCAGTAAACAAATCTACCTATCATAATTAGCTCTAAATGCTAAACTAAGATAAACATAAAACCAGAAACGAATTCGATGCAGAAAGCAAACCCCAAGTCTACAGTTGCTCTGAAAGTCCACTGCCTCAATTTTGGGATGATTCGTTGTCTATTCAGGTATTCCACAGATGCAGGGTACATCAAGTTGATTGTGGAGATTTAATCCACTGTTCCTGAGGCTCCTGGGAGTAATTTCCCTTTCTCTTCTCTGTTCACACAGCTCATGGAGTTCAGCTTTGGATTTGGCCCTGCCTCTTTGTGTAGGTCACCCTGTCACTTTGTGTAGGTCACCTACACCTTTGTGTAGGTCACTTGTAAGGGCGTCTGTTCCCCATCCCGACAGGATGGGGAACAGACGTAGCAGCTTTAGGGGGCTTTGGCTCACTCAGGCTGGGGGAGAGAGTGGTATGGGATGTGGGGTGAGCCTGCGGCCACAGAGGCCAATGTGATGTTGCAACAGCTGGAGGCGCGCCGTGTGTTCTCCCGGGGAAGTTGTCCTTGGATCACGGGACCCTGGCAGTGGCGGGCTGCACAGGCTCCCGGGAGGGGGGGTGTGGACAGTGACCTGTGCTCACACACGGGCTTCTTGGTGGCGGCAGCAGCAGCCTTAGCGTTTCATGCCCATCTTTGGGGTACGCAGTGATAGCTGCGGCTCACGCCCATCTCTGGCGCTCGTTTAGGCGGTGCTCTGAATTCCCTCTCCTCGCACACCTTGAAACAATGGTCTCTTGCCTCTTAGCAGGTCAAGACTTTTTCCCGGACTCCCTCCCGGCTAGCCGTGGCGCACTAACCCCTTCAGGCTGTGTTCACACAGCCAACCCCAGTCCTCTCCCTGGGATCTGACCTCTGAAGCCTGAGCCTCAGCTCCCAGCCCCGCCTGCCCCGGCGGGTGAGCAGACAAGCCTTTCAGGCTGGTGAGTGCCGGTTGGCACCGATCCTCTGTGCAGGAATATCTCCACTTTGCCCTCCGCACCCCTGTGGCTGCGCTCTCCTCCATGGCTCCGAAGCTTCCCCCCTGTCTCCACCAGTGAAGGGGCTTCCTAGTGTGTGGAAACCTTTCCTCCTTCACGGCTCCCTCCCAGAGGTGCAGGAAATGCCCCTATTCTTTTGTCTTTTTTTGTTTTTCTTTTGCCTTACCCAGGTACGTGGGGAGTTTCTTGCCTTTTGGGAAGCCTGAGGTCTTCTGCCAGCATTCAGTAGGTGTTCTGTAGGAGTTGTTCCACATGTAGATCTATTTCTGATGTATTTGTGGGGAGGAAGGTGATCTCCACATCTTACTCCTCTGCTATCTTGAAGGTCTCTTGTGCTAGACGTTTTATGTTGATCTGCTTAGTTGTGTAAACGTGGTCCTCCATTCCTTCCATTTCTGCCTCAGTCAAGTGAGGGGATTAGTTACTTTAGCTCCTGTCCTTTTCTCTCCCTCAATAAAAGTCTTGGGAAAGTCTTCCAATCTAGCTACAAGTATTGGTCTTTTCCCAGTTTCTGAACTAGGGACAGAATTGTCTGACCTTGTTTCTCCTCTTCTTTGCACTATTTCTTAGCACTGACTGCACACACACACTTATGTCTTGTTTATCTACACTCGCCAAGCAAAATAACATTTCCTCAACTATGTATTGATTTTTTTAGTTGTGGCAGGTAAGTAAAATCTACCAAACTTTCATTCTCCTATTATAGAGGGCTTTTGAAATCTGGTTTTATTTATAGACACTACTTGCTGAAGAGTCATTAATATTTAATGGAAAGGCCATGTATGGCAATTAAGTGAAATTTATATTTTTAAGAGAATTTTAGAAAACCAATTAACCTATCAGTAATTTCTGAAGAGTTTGGAACTCAGGTCCTGGCAGCTTATTATGAAGTCTTAATAAAAGGGGAAATAAACTCTAAACATTTTATATGCTATATAAGAAAAAAATCACTGAAAAAATGAAAAATCGGTGTTAAAGTTTAATGTCACTATTGCTGTTAAAAAAATTTATTTCTGTCTTCTCTCAGAATTGAAGACATACATTTTTGATCTGAAAAACATGTACTGATTTTTGTCTTTCTTTTGACTCACTAAAAGATGCAGAAACTGGGGCGTCCCTGGTGGCGCAGTGGTTGAGAATCCGCCTGCTGATGCAGGGGACACGGGTTCGTGCCCCGGTCTGGGAAGATCCCACATGCCGCGGAGCGGCTGGGCCCATGAGCCATGGCCGCTGAGCCTGTGCGTCCGGAGCCTGTGCTCCGCGATGGGAGAGGCCACAACAGTGAGAGGCCCGCGTACCGCAAAAAAAAAAAAAAAAAGGTGCAGAAAGTGCCTTATTCTTGTGTGATTGAAATGGGTTTTAAAACACAGAGTTGACAACACTTAACAAGTGAATGGATTTGTGGCTTCTTTTCTTTGAAAAGTACATTCTGAGAATGATCAGTCCTGTGTTCCTGAGTGATATTACAGAAGTTAAGTCTTCTGACAGTGTGACTATCTGATGATATTTTTGAGTGAATGTTGAAGCTTTCCTTTCACTGAAATTTAGTGGTATATTCTTGTACTGTACTTGAATTACTTTGATCTTTGTGAAAATTTTTCCCCTACAATATTATTTTATTTTTTGCAAATATAAAAACAACTTTGGGCCTGAAGAAAAGAAAATTGTCTTATACAAAATGGCTGTTGAGGCAATGATAAAACATGACTGAAGAAAAAGTTAGGATCACCTTTAATTTCACCTTGGAAAAATGTCCTTTCAGCTGAAAATGAAGTCCATTGGGTTTTGAATTGACAGATACCTTACCAGGGAACAGAAGAGTTAGACTCTGAACAAATCTTGGTCATCTGTAATGGGCTTCCCAGTGGTTCCTCCTGGTATTGATATCTAAGAACCCCTACAAATTGTTCACTCACAGCAGATAGACACTTTGGCAGTGTTCTTTTGAGGATGCAGACAGGTTATAGATAGGCAGAAAGGAGCATTCCTCTCCTCATTCCTCTTCCACAGGATAATTTCTTCTGCTTTTACTGAGTACAACTTTTTTGTTTCTGTTTCCCTCTAACGTATGTGGAAAGGTGTTGTGGAAAGTTCATTTTAGGGTGTGTGGCAGGGAGACCTGTGTTTGAATTCCTGGCTTTATCATTTTTATGCAGTATACACTCTTTGCTCTTTTGTTTCCTCGTGTGGAAAATGGAAAGATAGCCTTTTCATTAGAGGGCTGCTGCTTGGATTAAATAAGGTATCAGATACAAAGAGTTCGTGTTTTGGCAGTGCATAAAAAGCAAAGGAAGCATATTAGCTAATCACATCCTTCTGCTTTCCTCAATCCTTACCTGGTTCTGAATGGGAGAAGATAGATGAACATGTTAAAGCATAAATTCAGCCTTATGAGGGAGCCAGCAAGGCTGTGTCTCTTTTTTCTCTAGCTGATGTTCTCTCAGCTTGTCCCTGTCATCCCCACATGGCAAGGCTGAAGTCTACCCATCCCTGAGGCCTCAGCTTAAATGCCTCTTTCTGTTTTGTTTGACTAAGCAAGGTTTGGTTTCCCATGATGGGCTCCTAAAATGATCTATACTTCTTTGTACACTCATCACAATTATAATCAATTGTGCAATTATTCCCTTCTACTCTATCAGCTCCTTGGGTCAGGAAACTATCTTTCTAGTTGAGCAATGTATCAGCAATGCCTAGCATATTATGAGCTGGAAAGAGTTACTCGTTGAGTCAGTGTGCTGAAAAAGACAATGTCCAGGCCTCTGCTTTTCATTTGTCCATGCAAAGGCTGGCGGGCAGTGTCCTGGTAGCTTAAGGGTCTGTTTTCTACTTGCATCCCCTTCCTTCTTACCTCATTTCCCTCACCAACTAGAGAAATTACTCTTTAATCATCTGGGGTAAGCAGATGAATCTCCAACTCAAGCATGCTTCTATTCTCACTATGGAGATGGCATCCCAAGGTTTGCTCACCAGCAGTGTATTGAAGTCTGCCTATCCTGGCATCTTTCCATCTCACCATTTCTCCTTGAAGTTCTTGCCAAGGCCCCATTTTTGTTGTTGTTGTTACCAGTGTAACAGAAGATGTATCAGGGAAAACAACAAAATTCTCTCCACATCCTTTATATCTGACTCCTGAAAATAGAATGGAGTTATGTCTCCATGATCAATTCTGCTCAACTTTAAAGAACATGTGGGCCACAAACTCTCCCTGGGTAGACATAGCCTGGATTGTTGGAGAAGTCCATTCAACTCAGTTCTACAAACACACTCAGCGTCCCTGTGGCTTGCAATCATGTGCAAGTCATTGATCTAGAAAATTATGTTCTAGATTCGAGATCTAGGAGCTCTCAGGAGTTTCTTCTTTACTCTCAGAACATGAAGTTCTTACTCTGGAAGCAGAAGGATTTAGAAGTGGTTGGGTGGCAAGGAGAGTGTGAACTCTTGGCTACATGTTAGAATGCATGGGGGACCAGTGATCATAGTGAAAATCCCAGCCTGTCTCAGTAAGACTGACTAATACTTTCATAAGATGTTTTACTTTTTGCAGATTACACACCCACTTCTTTATCTTTCTGTGTTCATCCTCAGGTCTCCTATACCCAGGGGAAACATCAATGTCACTACAACCTCAGTCTTTTCACTAAAGTCGAGGAAGAACTAAAGTTCAGTTACTTTCAGAACATGATCACTTCCAGTAGAACTGTCCATTCATAGTTTGTTACCACCAGACAGTGAGAAAACTACATTTTAGAAACTATATATATATATATATATATTTTTTTTTTCGTATATACCCTTTATTTTTATTATTCAGTAGGATCCTAGCTCTCGGGGGTAAGGGAAGTGTGGAGGACTGGCTGAACTGGGAAGTGCTCGGGACGTGACTGATTCTCCTGTCTCAGCTCTACCAGTTATTAGCTGTGTGTTCACAGTACATAAGTTATTTCTCTGTTCCTCAGTTCCCTAATCTGTAAAATGGGGATAATAGTAGTACGTATTCCATAGGGTTATTCTGGCAGTTCAAATTAATACATTAATATGTGTCTAGTAAGAGCCTAGTAAATGCTAGCTATCGTAATTCATGTCATTGAGTTATGAGTGTGTTTTCTTCCACAAGGGATTTGAGTAGCTGTGTGCTCACTTGGCACTGGCAGGCAAATGATCACACAACTGCAAGGAGATCTCATGTAAATGTTCTAATTTATTCCAGCTACGGCCTAACAATTATTCTTTTATTTAATTATAATTTGCATTACCACTTTTTAAGGTTCCTATCAAGATGTTAAGTGGTGTTAATAAGATAGCCCCAGGGTGGTATTTAAAGTAACAGAACTTCTTTTAGCCAATACCTTTACAGTGCTTACAATGTGGCAATCACTGTTGTAAGTTTTTTCAAATATTAACTCATATACTTCTCACAATGACTCTGTGAGATAGGCACTATTATTATCCCCATCTTTCCGTATGAGGAAGTATGTCAGAGAAGTTACGTGGCTTTCTCAAGGTCATCCAATTAATGGCAGAGTTAGACCAGCTAGAGAATAATGAGAGACAGCATAGCAGAGTGGTCACAAGAATGGACTCAAGTCACATGACCTAGGTTTGCAATCCTAGCTTCGCCACTGATGTGCAGAGGTCAGTTATCCTCTCAAAATGAAAAGAATGAATTACATGATATCAACATTCTGTGATTAGCCTTCTTTAAATATTTTTTCTTTTAAAAAGTAATCCTAATTTAATGAGGAAACCAGAGCAAAGTAGCTAGGGAAACATTAGTACCTGCGCATAAATCCTCAGTGGTAGTACCATTGGCTGTCAAGATTCCGATAGTAGGTACCACATGCAGGGCAGCTGAGGAATGCAAAGTTACCTCACAGCCTTACTTTTATGTTGCATTTGTCACTACCTTTAATATGGATAAATCACTTTTGAAAGAACTACAGCAACTATGAAGGTGCCATATGTTAGATATACTATCTCTGCTGGTTACAAGTAAATGGCCAATGATGTTTACACCATAAATGTAGCCTGGGGCTTCCCTGGTGGCGCAGTGGTTGAGAGTCCGCCTGCCGATGCAGGGGATGCAGGTTTGTGCCCTGGTCCGGGGAGGATCCCACATGACGCGGAGCGGCTGGGCCCGTGAGCCGTGGCCGCTGAGCCTGCGCGTCTGGAGCCTGTGCTCCGCAGCGGGAGAGGCCACAACAGTAAGAGGCCCGCGTACCGCAAAAAAAAAAAAAAAAAAAGTGACCACAGCTACTGTCGTTCACTAAATCTTTACTCTGCGTCAGGGATTTTTGTTAAATATCCATTGAATACCATTATCTCATTTAATCTGCACAAATCCCATGTGAATTAGACACTTTTAAAATCTTCATTTTGATGGTGAGGAAACTATGCTTAGAACTTTTAAACTATTAATCATAGTTGCTTTAAATTTATTGCCTAATAGCAACACGGGGGTCTTTTCTGAGTCAAACTCATTTAATTGCTGTATCTCAGTGGGGTCTTCTCTCCTTATTTTTTGTGTGTCTTGTAATTATTTTTTTATTGAATTCTGGACATCAAGGGCAGCACAGTACAGACTGAGCTATAGCAGTTTTACATAGAAATGTGTGTGTCTTCTCCACTAGGCTGTTTATCTGTTAGTATGGAGACTCGGGTCAGTCTAGTCACGAGTTCAGCTGATTTGGGATTTTTTTTGTTGCAGTTGTTAGCATCAGTGTATCACCAGCTTCAGATTCTTCTAGCAGTACCTTAGGGTCAAAACCGCGTTGTATTTTTCTTAATATTCCTTATCCACCCTCAGCTTTAGCCTTCTCTGTTGCTCTTTCACCTGACAGGAGGTCTTCCATGTCCTTGTTCTTTCCAGTGGTAGCCTGCTAGTACTTACTACTTTGTGTTTGTGATCCTGGCTTTAAGGGGCATGGGGGTTGTCTTTTATTTTGGTCCAGCTTCGAACTTAGACTAGCTTGGCCTCACAGTTGGAATTTTCTTAGCAAAACTGCCTCACTACCTAGGGAAGGCAAACTCTGCTGTGGACCTATATTAGACCTTGGGTGGGAGTTTACTGCCCCTCCCACAGTAATAGGAGACCTATTATGGTCTGGCCCCAGGACAGTCTCTTATTCCTACTCCAGGGATACAGGTTATTTTTTACTTTTACCTTTTCCCAGCTTCATCTTCAAGTGTGCCCTCAAGTGGTGGTTTGTGTTGCAACTTCCCAGCAGTTCAGGGCTTTTGTTCCATGAAGAAGAAAGCTTTAAAAGTGGGGGGTTATTCCTTATTTCTAATGGTGGATGTTCTCCTAATCCAAGCCTGCACAGCCATGAGAGGGTTTCTGTTCTTTCCAAATATGCCCGAATTCCTTCTTTGAGCTCCAGCAGAGGTCTGTGGCGAACAGCTTGCAAGTAGTATGAATGCCTGCTGTCTGTGACTCCCAGGGATCCTACACTCTTATGCTAGCCCATACTTGGACCTTAGAGAGTTCTTTTAAAAAAAATAGATAAATTCTTTTAACCTCTTGTATGGCACTGGTGTCTCTTCTTCCCATGCTCTGCCAGGCATGTTGCAGTGTTTGTGTCCTGTCTGTGTGGAGGCACCTGTCTTTCCTTGGATTCCAAGCTAATCGGTTGCCCTGAGAATCTCAGTTCTCTGATAGGTTCAAAAAAGTTATAATTTTATAGTTTATCCAGCATTTTCTTGTTATTAGTGTGGAAGCAATGCTCTTTTCAGCTTTCCACATCGTAGGCGTAAGTGAAATTCCTAATTATTTCTTAAACTAATATTATATACCTGTCTTGGGATAGGTTCTTACAGATGTAAATAATGAGCCAAAGGTTCAAGTGCAAGTGATTTACTAAGGAAGAACTCCCAGAAAAAGACAGGTAAGAGTGTGGGAGAAACAGGAAAAGGAAGGGAAAAGCGTGCAGAAAGGATACAATTTTGGTGACATCTCAGACTTCTTGATCCTTTGGTGAACTCTGGAGCACAAATTATACTTCAGAGTATATCCTGACTTGAGGCAAAAGAACTGAGTTTTGTAGTCCAATAACTGTGGGACACTAGCTGTGGGCTTCCCTGGGGTACAGTGTAGAACACCAAGCACTTCTGATTCTCTGTTAATTTGCTCTTGTGTCCAAAGGTGAGCCACTAAAGAGGGCAGGTGTGAGCTACTTGCAGCAAAGCATGCAGATCTTGAGAAATGCATGGCTGCTACAGTAACATACTGCTATATCAATACTAGTGAGTCTTAAATGCTATCTTAGTAATTTCTGTTTCAGTGACATTGATGTTACATCTTTCATGTCTTTTATTTGCAACTTTTCTATATGCTTGCTTTAGTTGTCTCTTATGAGTTGTTCATTTCCTCCAATCTTATAATCTTTATCACATAACAGCTGAGTTTAAAATATTTACATTAATTGTGATAATAGATACATTTTATTCAATTCTACCATCTGAATTTAATGTTTCTGTTCACTCTCATTTTTTCCATCCTTCCTCCCTCATTTTCTGCCTTCTCTATAGGACTCTATAAGTTATATATATATATATATATTTTTTTATTTGTTTTTATTTTTGGCTGTGCTGGGTCTTCGTTGCTGTGCACGGGCTCTCTCTAGTTGTTTTGAGTGGGGGCTACTCTTCATTGCAGTGCACGGGCTTCTCGTTGCTGTGGCTTCTCTCGTTGCGGAGCATGGGCTCTAGGCGCAGGGGCTTCAGCAGTTGTGGCTCATGGGCTCTAGAGCGCAAGCTCAGTAGTTGTGGCAGATGGGCTTAGTTGCTCTGCGGCATGTGGGATCTTCCTGGACCAGGGCTCAAACCCGTGTCCCCTGCATTGGCAGGCGGATTCTTAACCACTGTGCCACCAGGGAAGCCCTATATTTTTATTTTAAGTAGAATTTTTAATTATTTAAATGCATAGCTAATTTTTTTTCAGCCAAATTGAGATTTTCAATAGTTTCATCCTTTTTGCAAGCACAAGGGCCTAAATTCTTTATTTAATAAATACTTATTGAACCTAAATAGGTTCCAGGCACTAAGTCTTACATTCTAGAGATAAACAAAATCATCATGAAACATATTCTCATGGAAATGGCAAAGTTTAGTTATTTTATTTGTTAGTTTTTAATCAAATTCTATGATATGTTTTATCTATTTCTGTGCACACTGATGTTCTTATATCTATGTTTTCTCTAGATAGATTATATAAAAATTAAATACAGGGCTTCCCTGGTGGCGCAGTGGTTGAGAGTCCACCTGCCGATGCAGGGGACACAGGTTCGTGCCCTGGTCTGGGAGGATCCCACATGCTGCGGAGTGGCTGGGCCCGTGAGCCATGGCCGCTGAGCCTGCGCGTCCGGAGCCTGTGCTCCGCAACGGGAGAGGCCACAACAGTGAGAGGCCCGCATACCGCAAAAGAAAAAAAAAATTAAATACATGGTTTACTTGTTAACTTGGTGATATTCTGTGAGTGGTAAACTCTCAATATTTGTGTGTCTAAATTTTTTTTTTTATTTTTCTTCAACTCTTGCAAGATAGTTTAGTTGATATAAAATCCCAGACTGAATTATTTTCCTTCTACACTTCGAAGATATTATTCAGTATCTATTATTGTTTAGCACCTATTGTGAAAGTGCGAAGAATATGTTGTTGGTTTGCTGTTCTTTTATGGGTAATGGGTCTTTTCTTTCAGATGCTTTTAAATACATTTTCTTTATACTTCTGTATTATAGTTCCACTATACTCTGCACTGATTTGGGCCTATTTATTTATCTCACTAGTACTCAGAGTGCAATCTCATAACTTGGTTCTCAAAATTATCTCTGTGTGTTTCTGCTCTGCTATTCCCTTCATTCTCTTCTTCTACAACTCCTATCAATCACAATTAAGCCTCTCTCAAAAGTGTTCTTTATGTCTTATACCTTTTTAATATTAAAAAAAATTTATTAATCACTTTGCATTTTGTTCTGAATGAATGTCCTAATTCACCAATTCTCTTTGGGGTGTTGGCTAGATTTTAATATTTCTAATAGTTATGGGTATCAGTTATGTATGGCTTATAATAACCACTCCCTTTCTCCCCCAAACAAACTTTAGATTAAAGCAATCATTTATTTCTTCATGATTCTTCAGTTTCGCCTGGGCTCCACTGGGTGATTCTTTTTCTGATCTGGTCTTGACTTGTTCACAAAGGTACAATCAACTCAACTGGGCGGTGTGTTTCAAGATGGCTTCACTTACCCGTCAGGCAGTTGGTACTGATGGTTGGCCAGGGTGGCTTGCTGCTCATTCTTGTAACATCTCATCCTCCAGTACGTTATGTTTGGCTTGTTCCTATGATGAGGGAAACATTGCAAGAGGTTGAAAGCAGAAGTTGCAAGCCTTCTTAAAGCATAGACTTCACAAATTTACACAGCACGATTTTCTCCAAAGTTTATCGGTTAGAGCAAAAACAAGCCCAGCCCAGAATCAAGGTAGTAGACAATTAGATTCTACCTGTTAATGGGAGAAGCTTCAAAGGCATATTTCAAAAGGATGTGGACCGAGATGAGTGTGATTTGGGGGAGGGGCATTATGGCAGCAGTCTGTTATAGCACCCACCACCTAGACCAAATGGCTCATGTTTTTCCCATATGCAAGATATACCTAGTTCCTCCCAATAGTCCCACAATTTTACATGACAGCATCATTATCTGTGACAGATTAGGTGATAGATGAGACTCCCCATCTGCAACTCTTCAAGTACAGGCACTCTTGATCTGGAGACTTGTAAAGTTAAAAAGAAATTATTTACAACCTATAACCCAACAAACATAATAGTAAGACATGGACAGATTAACTACAATAGACATACCTAATGAAAAAGGGGAGAAATAGAATGAGGAAGAGAGCAGTCCCTAGACCATAGCAATTCTGAAATCTAACTGTATGCATTTGTCAGAGCCTCCCTTTCCAGAGTAAGGAAATGAACCATAGCAAAGGCCCGATTTTTCTGTGAAAGGCATTCTCGGCCTGTTTCCTGACCATAGACATTTGGGATCCCAGAGACTTCTTTGCATTTTGAACTACTCTACTCCCTATAATTGAGCCTGTTATAACTTCCTCAAAAAGATTTTGGACTGGTTATGAATCTAATTGAGATTTGCTCCATGCCCCCAAAGCCACATCCATGATTCTTTTAAAATAGACCTCTAATTACTTTGAGCCCTATGTGAGGTTGTTGTGACATAATATCTTTAAGATTCTTAGAAATTTTCCTCTAACTATGAGGGTTTACTGGGCACTCCCATAAATCTCTCTGTGTTCTTAATTAAAGGTCTTAGAGCCACACTCTTAACTTGATCTTTACTCTGAGACCGTAGCTGAAAAGTCTAGAAATATGAAATGGTTTTATTTTATAATCCAGCATAATTTATTTTATAATCCAGCATGTCTTGATTGTTTATATTTCCTCTAAATTACACTTGTCAGATGAATGGTTCTTTCTTTAGCTCGTCTCTCTCATTCCATATTTATCATAGACAGACACAAAAAGCCAATAGTCATTTTCAACATCCTGCCTGGATATCTCCTTGGACAGATTGATTCGTTCATGGAGAACTCTTTCTATCTTCCCAGCTATTGAAGTCTTAAGTTTTGCCAGTAGTTTTGGATCACTGATCCCCATCTTTCCACAAAGAACAGTTTCTCAATGTTTTTCCATTTAACACTGATGGTTGCTTCACTGTCTTAAAGGGTTCACCCACCACTTAGTCCCAAAGCCAATGCCAAGCTTTTAGGGTTTTGTTATGGCAGCACCTGATTTGTAGGTGCCAATTTTTGTGTCAGTTCTTAGTTTCTGCATAACAAACCACTTCCAAATTGCAGGGTTTAAAGCAACAACTGTTTGTTGGTTTAATTCAGTTCGGGCTCTGTCAGGCAGTTCTCATGCTGATCTTGTACGGGATCATTCATATATGGTTTTGTCTTCTGAAGCTTCACTGGGATGGATATTTCAAGTTGGTCTCAATTCCGTGTCTGGCAGTTGGTGTTGGCTGTTGGCTGCAGCTTTCTGATTCTTCTCTACATGGCCTCTTACCCTTAGAGCCCAGAACTGGCTTCTTCACATGATGAAAGATTCATTCAGTGATAGAGAAAGCAGAAGTTCAAGATCCCTTAATGACAAGCTTAGGAAGTCACACCATGTCGCTTTTGCCATATTCTGTTAGTCAATGCAAGTCTCAGAGCCAGGCCAGATTAAAGAAGTGGGAGACTGTTAAGGCACTAATTTTTAATAGAAGGAGCAGGGAAATCATATTTCAAAAGGGTGTGGAATGAGGGGGTTATGATTCATTGAGGGCTGTTATCCTAACAATCTACTAGAGTGTTTATTACAATGACTATATTTTTATAGCATATTTCTAGTGGATTCTTTTAACATTCACTATGTTTATTTCATACAGATTTCCTCTGATTTTGTTGAACATTTTCTTCTTAATTTTTAAATCACTTTTGTATGTTAATTTATAATTTAAAGCACCCTAAAGATATTTACTTTAAAATGTTTATCAGATACTTGAATGAATTGACTTCATATGCAGTGATTTTATGTTCTAGTGTGGATTTCTGTTTGCTTTTTTATTGATGTGCACATTTTTCTTCAAGCAATTCTAAAGTTTTATTTGCAGCTTATTTTGATTAGAAAGGATTCTCTCTCTCTTGCTCTCGCGTGCTCTCTCTCTCTCCCCTCCTTTCTATCCCCATCGCTCTCTCCCTTCCTACTCCTTTGTGATTTCTGGCTAATGGTTGGCCTGAACCGTGTTCCACACGATCAGCATCTAGAATAAGTCTATCATTTTGCTTTTTCTACTTTGCGAAGATTGTGGATCCAACTATTTACAGAGTCAGTCCTGGTTTATTTCTTGTTTATGAGGCTGTGTTTATATCCTCCCATCTCTACAGCCCGCATGTTCCTACAAGCCCTAGTCACAGAGAGCCATCAGCAGCAATTGTTCTTAGCTTCTTTCTTTAAGTCATGAGTCTAAATTAGACTCCAGGCAGACGAAGGACTCTTTTGGTCTCTATTGACCATCTATAACTAAATTTCAGTCTACTACTACCTTCTCGCAAACCCGAGATTCAGCAGGCCTCTGCCTTCATTCTGCTCACTGCTTTGTATATATGTTCCTTTTCCAGTTTACAGAAGTTTATCTTTTTCTAAAGGTTGTTTGGTCTTTTGCTTTTCTCTTTTCATATTTTATTTATTGCTACTATGTGTGTGCATTTAACAGGGTATAAAAATTGTGGATTTACTGCACCAATTTTACCCCATTTGTTCTTAGCACTTCCCTAAATTCAGAAAAAGAAACATATGTTGCACAAATGTATAAACATTATTTAAATTTCAGCTGACATTTAACATAGAATCAAACTCTTTGTCTCTTGAGTGATATTGTTACCAAGTCCAAGCTCACTCTGCTTGCTGCCTAACAGGCCAATAAATCAGGAAGATGAGGTGTTGAGGTAAGGAATAGCAGACCGAGAAGATGGCAGGCTAGTGTCTCAAAAAGGCCATCTTATGGGGTCTGGATCCCAGTTTCTTTTATAGAACAGAGAGGGGGTGGAGGTGAGGAATTCTTGCAGATATCTCCTGGAATGGCCAGCCTTGGGGAGGGGATGTGTTAATTTCTTCTTTTTTGCGGCCATTCACAGGTGGACAGGGTCAACATGTTTTTTACCTGAACAAAGGCACTTTGATTTAACACTCAGGCAGAGGGGCAGGGTTCCCTGAGGCAGACCATTATGTATAGACAGTATCCTTTTAGTGAACAAAAGCAACAAAGCAACAAGCAAAGAAAGTGAAAGAAACAGAGGCAACATGTAGTCAGATTTTGTTCTTCCTTGTAACAATATTACCTCAAAATAGCATATATTCAGTAGTCTAGTGGTAAAAATGTCCTTTAAAAATGTCTCAAATTGGGTTAATGATATTATATTTACTATTCTCAGGGATACCATCATTTTACATGAAACGTCATATAGTACCTAATGACAATGTACCTGATGAGGAAAGTCCTCAGAGGCACACAAAGCGCTTGAGACATGGAAGTGTGGCTTTTAAGACTGCTAAGTAAAATCCATTCTTTTCAAGGTCATTTTGTCTCAAGCCCTTAAGGCTTGCAATCCATCAAGGTTGAGGCTGTATTGTATTTATGTAAAAAGGGTCATCGTGGTCAATAGGACTATATGGTTGTAATTCCTTATCTAACTTTTTTCCTTCATTTATTTACAAGATGGAACTGAACAGATAAGATTATGTCCAAGGACACACAATGGCAGAGCAATAAGCAATGTAAAGATCGCTAATTGTAGGAGAGAGGATAGTTACCTTTTGCAATTTACCATTTGTCATTATGTTCTTGTGAGCAGACTGTGGTGATGTCATTGGGGCAAGAGAGAAGGAACCGTTTTCACTTTTCCCAGGCTTTTTCTGTGTTGTCAGGATGGACTGAAGAGGAAAGGCTGGGTTTTCCTAAAATTTGTCGAGGAAAGGCTGATGTCTATCTTACTGAAATTCATAAGGTGGCAAAGAAGATGGAGGAATATTAACTTTCTATTCTCCTGACCATATTTTAAGAAAGACTGAGTTAGGAAAACTTCCCAACATGATAACACCAACACAGTTGCTGATTAGCGGTTATATGCCTTGTTACTGAAATTTATATTAGAAAGTGGAGGTGCAGGCATTTGGAAGCTTTCACAAAACTTCCGGGAAATGAGAGCCTTCTGAACAATGTAACATTTTCTGTCCATCTGTACCTCAGATTGTCCTTGTCTGGTAATTAACAAAATATCTTATTGCAATTGTGTCACCCCCTGATGCGCCATCAATGATTAGTTGGGAGCGTAAATACTCAGTCCTTGCATTGAGATGTTAAAACATGCAGTACTTTCCTGCCTTTGCTTTTCCCATAGGGACATTCTCAGTGGGAAGTCTTGTAAGAGAACATTCTCTACATAGGCTTCCTGGAGTTTCTCAAGCCACTAGTAGCCCCTTGTTATATGTATGCAGCATTTCCTCCTTTCATTGGCTTGCACTTGATTGAGACATTGCTACATTTGCTGTTTACTATTCTTATTGTTTCTCTCTCTAGTGAATGGGTACCTTAGGCTTATCGATCTAACATTCAGCCTGTCAAATTCTATTACTTTAACGATATAGTTTTTTTTTTTAATGCATGCTCTAGGTAAATACATCTCATTGTATAACAGTGAAGTTTATTCTATTTTCTATTTGTAACTTTGGAAGTATGAAGCTATATTTTCCTTCTAGCTATCTGGTAAATTTCAGGGTGTATTAAGGACTCTCTGGGGGTTAGGTAAATTATTTGTACATAAGAAAAGTTGTCTCCATTCTCTTGTGTTCTCTCATAATGCAAACTCAGTTTCTAATATGGTGAGTTTGTACCAGAAGCATAACTATGAGGTAAAATATTCTAGATGAAATAAAACCAGTTTTTAAACTTATTTGGGTGTTCTTAATTTTTAAAAGGCCTTTTCATATAAATTGTTAGAGATACAACATATAGAACTGTAAATTTCAAGTGCAAGGAAATAACCTATATAAAATACATTTATTGGATTTATCCATAAAAGGTACCATTTTTTTTGACTGTTGCATTCAACTATCTCAGCATACCAAGTAATCATATTTGAAAATTCTTCAAAAGAACTTCAGTAGGGAGCTGTGAGGATATAAAAAATCTGCAAGAGAATGTAACTCCCGCCTTAACAAGAATTTAGGCTCATCTACAAAATTATAACATCTTGAAAAATGATCAGAGCTGAGGTCTCAAGGCAACCCAGTAGACTAAATTCCAAAGACTGTTAGGCCCTTCTGAGAAGAGATGGAACAAATGAATTGCTTCATCTTTGGCAGAACATGGGATGAAGAAACAGCCACTGTAAAAGCAGTTAAGAAGAAAACAGTTAAAATTTAATGTATTATTAAAGGTTGGGTTTGGCCAGCATGAAAGTTTAGAACCTCTGGAATCTCCAGACTCAGCAGGAGTGTACATTCACTTTCCATTTCTTTTTCATGGGCATCCACTGGATGATTTCTTCCACAAGAAAGATTAGGGGCAGGGCAAGAAAGAGCTACCCTCAGGGGTGCATGGGCGCAAAACTTGGTCTACATCTTGAATCCTTCCATTATATGAAAAAAAGGACTCAGACAACTTGGAGAGAACCCAGGCAAAGATCCATTGTTTATAGGATAAGGGTAGAAGCAGGTCATCTGCTACTGGAGGAGGGATACAAACAAAACCTGTCTTCTCTTGAGAGAGGAAAAGGAAGTCCCTATGGCTCACACTTTAAGCTATGCACTGAGTAAAAAGAAACAGTAATCTCCTTTTGTGGGAAGACCAAGAAATCATCCTAATTAGGTTCTCAGGTACATTGTCACTGAAGGAGCAACAAAAGCTATTTGCTGCAGAGCAAGGAGCTTGGACCCAGCCTGCTGCACATACATCAACACTACACTGATTGAAGGAAGTGTTTGGATGAAATGAAGAAAAGAGCAGGTCTATAGTACTTAGTGTGCAGTGTCTGACTAAGAATAAGGCTGGACTAGGGGAACTGAAAACTGTCCCTCTCTGCTCCCAGTATGAGTTTTTAACCAGGTAAAAGTCACAGTACTTTACCAATGAGAGAAAGCAAGATTGTGGAGACAGCCTCTGTGGTTCTGGCAGGCAGGTCCTACTGAATGTTAAGAGTAGAACAGGAACACTGAGAAAAGTCCTTGGGAAACCTAGGTTCAACACTAAGCACAAGATACCAGCAGCCCACAGCTGGGGGAACTTGAAGTGTGTAATGTTATGAAGGAAGCTGTAGCAACAACACATCCTAAAACCAACTCCACTAATGATTAGATTGGCTCAATCTCCCCGACTAATGGCTGATAGAAGAACATAATTGACATGCCAAAAAGAGGAATAAGCAAGCAAAAGCAACAGAACCAGATCCAGATATATGTGAATTTAAAATAACTACAATTAGTCGGCTAAGAGATATGTAAAACATACGTGAAAAAGTCAGTAAAGAGAGTAAACAGTAGTAAAGAGTAAAGAGAGGGAACTATAAGAAAAAGTCAAATAGAAATACTACAAATAAAAAAAGATGATATCAGAGATGAATAATGATTTTGATAGACTTATCATCGTACTTGTTACAGAATAAAGAATTAGTTAACTTAAAGACCTATAGAAGTAAGTCAAACAAGCCAATAGAAGAAAAAATGTGTTAAAAAATAAACAGAATATCTAAGACAAGTGGGACAACATCAGATGGTGTAATATAAGTGTAAATGGAATCTCAGAAGGAGGACAGAGAAATAATAGGAAAGAGAAAAAAATATTTGAAAAGATAAAATGATTACAAAATTAATGAAAGGCAACAAATTTCAGATGCAATAGCTCAGAGGACCCAGTCGAGTTTACATGCAAATACATACACACATACCTAGACAATTCTTTAAAAAACTGCTGAAAAAACAAAGATTAAAAAAATTATCACAGAGAAAAAAAAATATTATGCACAGAGAAGCAAAGATTAAAAGCAACAGATTTCTTGTCTAAAACTATGCAAGATAGAATGCAGTGGGATCACATCTTTAAAAGTCAGAGTTTAAAAATTTGTCAGTCAGGAATTTTATATTGAGTAATAAATCTTTTGAAAAAATTAAGCCAAAATAAATATTTTTCAGGAAAAATATTCTGAGATAATTCTTACCCGTAGACTTAAATCAGAAAAAAATGTTTTATTTTTAGTTTTTTAAGGAACCTCCATACTGTTCTCCATAGTGGCTGTATCAATTTACATTCGCACCAGCAGTGCAGGAGGGTTCCCTTTTCTCCACACCCTCTCCAGCATTTATTGTTTCCAGATTTTTTGGTGATGGCCATTCTGACCAGTGTGAGGTGATACCTCATTGGGGTTTTGATTTGCATTACTCTAATTAGTGATGTTGAGCATCTTTTCATGTATTTGTTGGCCATCTGTAAATACCACATGCTAACGCATATATATGGAATTTTAAAAAGCGCTACTGATGAACCTACTGGCAGGGCAGGAATAAAGACGCAGACATAGGGAATGGACTTAAGGGCATGGTGGGGAAGGGGAAGCTGGGATGAAGTGAGAGAGTAGCATTGACATATATACACTACCAAATGTATAATGGATGGCTAGTGGGAAGCTGCTGCATAGCACAAGGAGATCAACTAGTTGCTTTGTGACAACCTAGAGGGATGGGATAGGGAGGGTGGGAGGGAGGCTCAAGAAGGAGGGGATATAGGGATATATGTATACATATAGCTGATTCACTTTGTTGTACAGCAGAAACAAACACAACATTGTAAAGCATTTGTACTCCAATAAAGATGTGGAAAAAAGTGTTTGTAAGATATTTAAAGTATGCAATGTGAAGATATGATACATGTATACATTGTGAAAGGACTTCCACACTGAGTTCACACATCCATCACCTCACATATTTACATTTTTGTGGGGGATATGAGAACATTAAATTCTACTCTCTTAGCAAATTTCAGTTTTACAGTATGACATTATCAACTATAGTCACCAGGTTTCACATTATATCCTCAGACCTTATTCATCTCATAACTGAAAGTTTGTATCCTTTCACCAACTTTTCCCTATTTCCCCTACACCCAACCTCTGGCAACCACATTTCTATTCTTAGTTTCTATGAGTTTGACTTTTTTCCCCTAGATTCCACTGTAAGTGATATTATGCAGTGTTTGTGTTTCTCTCTCTGGCTTATTTCACTTAGTATAATACCCTCCAGTTTCACCAGTTTCATCCATGTGGTCACAAGTGGCAGGATTTCCTTCTTTATTTAAGATTGGCATAATATTCGAGTGTGTGTGTGTGTGTGTGTGTGTATGTATGTGTGTGTATGTGTGTGTGTCTGTGTGTGTATGTGTGTGTATGTGTGTGTGTGTGTATGTATGTGTGTGTCTGTGTGTGTGTCTGTGTGTGTGTCTGTGTGTGTGTCTGTGTGTGTCTGTGTGTGTGTGTGTGTGTGTATGTATGTGTGTGTATGTGTGTGTCTGTGTGTGTATGTGTGTGTATGTGTGTGTGTGTATGTATGTGTGTGTCTGTGTGTGTGTCTGTGTGTGTGTCTGTGTGTGTCTGTGTGTGTGTGTGTGTGTGTGTGTGTGTGTGTGTGTACCACATTTTCTTGATCCATTCATCAACTGACAGACACTTAGGTTGTTTCTATATGTTGGCTGTTGTGACTATTGTAGCAATGAACTGTAATGAACATGGGGGTATGTACAGATACCTCTTCAAGATAATGATTTTGTTTCCTTTGAGTATATACCTAGAAGTTGGATTGCGGAATAATATGATAGTTCTATTTTTAACTTACTGAAAAACTTCCACACTATTTTCCATAGAGCCTGTACCAGTTTATATCTCACCAACAGTGCACGAAGTTTCCCCTTTTTGAGGATGCTGCTGCATCCTCACCAGCATTTGTTATCTCATGTGTTTTTGATAATAGCCATCCTAATAGACATGAGGAGATATCTCATTGTAGTTTTGATTTGCATTTCACTCATGGCTAATGATGATAAGGTAATTTTCATGTACCTGTTGGCTATTTGTATGTCTTCTTTGGAAAAATGTCTAATCAGGTCCTTTGTCTATTTTTTAATTGGTTATTTGTTTGGTTTTTTGCTATTGAGTTGTATGAGTTCCTTTTATATTTTGGATATCAACTCCTTATCAGATATGTGGTTTGAAAATATTTTCTTCCATTCCATAGGTTGCCTTTTCATTTTGTTGATGATTTTCTTTGTCGTGCAGAGTTTTTCATTTTAACACAGTCCAGATATTCATTTGTTATACAATATTGCATCAGACTTAGAAAAGAACATACTTAAAGTGACAATGGATATTTAAAAAAAAAAGAACTACTGTTAACATCAGACCCAGTGGTAAAATACTAAATCAATTCCTGTAAGATCTGATAAAAAGGAAGAAAACCTGCTCTCACTACTTTTATTTGAAATTGTACTGGAAAGTCTAGAAAGTGCAAGAAGCCTAGATAAAGAAATGGAAGGCATGAAGGTAGGAAAGGAAGAAATTAAACTGTCTACTCACGGATGCCATAATTGTCTATGTAGAAAATTTCAAAGCATCAGTCAAAATTTACTAGCATTAAGTTTAGTGAGCTCACAACATGCAAGGTCAATATATATCAATATATAAATATAAATATTTTCTAAAATTTATCAATGATCAATAGGATACTGAAATTTTTAAAATGCTATTTATAATGCACTAAAACAAAAAGTCTTTAGGAATATATTTAACAATATTCATGCAAGACATTTGTGCTAAAACACACAAAATCCTGGTGAAAGAAATGAAAGAAGATCTAAGTAAATTGAGATATATACTGTTGACATGCATTAAAACATCTCAAATGCATCAAAACAAATTTGCATAACTCATGTTACCTGACTTCAGGACTTATTAGAAAGCTACAGTAATCAAGACATTGTGGGTTTGGAGTGAGGATAAAAATATAGTAGATCAATTGATCAGAATAGAGAGTACAGAACTATATGTATATATATCAACTGTTTTTCAACAAAGAGCTCAAAGTAATTCAGTTGGGAAAGAATTTTTTTAATATATAAATGGTGTTGGAGTAATTGATCAGCCATATGCAAAAGAAGGAACTTCACCTCTTATATCATATAAAAATTAACTTGATATGGACCATAAACCTAAATATAAACTATAAAATGCCTAGAGGAAAATAGATGAAAATATTTTTTACCTTTGTTTAGGTCAGTATTTATTAGAAAGGACACAATAATCACAGACCATAAAAGAAAACATGGTATTAGGTATTATAAAAATTAAAAGTTTTTGGCTCTGGATAACACTCTTAGGAATATGAAGACAAGCAGAACACAGTTATGATAAAGAACTTGAATCCACCGTATATAAGGGACTCTTAGAACTCAAAAAGAAAACAAACCCAATTAAAATGTATGAAAGATGTGAATGAACACCTAGAAAATATCACAGGAACCATCAATAAGCACATGAAAAGATGCTCAATATCATTGGAATGCAACATCAGAGGAATGCACAGTAGACCAAAATATGATAATATTTTAACTATTTTGTAGTGTCCAAAATTATCCAAAACATGACAGTATCAGGTTTGGCAAAAATATGAAGTAACTGGAAATGTCATAAGTTGCTAAGCTAATTCACAAAAGCACTGCCAGTTGGAATGTAAAATGGTACAACCCGTCTGGAAAATTGTTTGACAGTTTCTAATAAAGCTAAACACACACTTATCATACAGCTCAGAAATTCTGCTCCTTGATTTCCCCCCAAGAATAATGCCAACACATGCCCCACACCATGACCTGTACATGACTGTTTACAGCAGTTTTATTCAAAATTGTCAAATTCTGGAAGCAATTCAAATGTCCATCAACTAGTGATTGGATAAACAAATTGTGGTATAACTATACAGAGAACACTGCTTAGCAATGAAAAGGAACAGACTTCCGATACACACAGCAAGATGAATGATTTCCAAAAGCAGTATACTAAGTTAAAGAGGTCAGGTCTGAATGACTACTTACTGTATGATTCCAGGCATATACTATTCTGGAAGAGGCAAAGATATAGGATATTGATCAAGAAGAGGTAAGAAAATAGATCCATGGCTTCCATGCTGCAAGGAGGGGAGGGGTTTGAATCCAAGGAAACACAAGGGAAGTTTTGGGGATGATGGAAATTTTCTATATTTAGATGATGTTGGTGGTTAGCTGGCTGTCTATATTTATCAAAACTTATTGACTGTGTACTTCAAAGGGGAAAATTTTACTGTCTTAAATTTTACCTCAATAAGCCTGCCTTAAAATGATTTTCAAATTACATTTACACTGGAGGAACAAGAATTCTGTAATCAATTAGTGTTTGTTCTCTGCTCAGTTCTGTGTCAGTTTCTCTAATCAGAAAAGTATTGCTGCCCTGGAGGAACTTACGATCCAGTAAGGAAGAGAGAATTAATATATATGAAACAATTAATAAATTCATTATTAAATGTTGGAGCACCTTCTGTGTCCTAGAACTTTTCTAGGAGGTAGGTTACATAAATCAAGATCAATGACAACCGCAAATTTTTGCTAGGCATACACACATACGCAACACACACACACAAATGTACATGCATGTTGGTATGCATATGTGTATTCACTTGCTAGTGTTGCCATATAAAATATCACAGACTTAAGCAATATAAAATACCACAGTGGCTTAAGCAACTGAAATTTATTTTCTCACAGTCCTGGAGGCTTCAAGTCCAAGATCAAGGTGCCGGCAGGGCTGTAAGGGAAAGATTTGTTGTAGGTCTCTCCCCTTGCTTGCAGACAGCTATCCTCTTGCTGCCTCTTCACATGGCACACATGCCCCTGGTCTCTTTCTTTGTATTTCCTCTTCTTATTAGGTCACCAGTCAGACTGGATTAGAGCCACCCTAACAGACTCATTTAAATTTAATTACTTCTATAAAGGTCCTATCTCCAAATGCAGTCACATTCTGAGGTATTGAGGGTGAGGACTTGAACATATGAACTTGGAAGGGAGACAATTCAGCCCCTAACAGCAAATATAAAACTTTTATTTCTTATGACTATTAAATGAGATAGATATTATTATACCTTTTTACAGATGAACTGAGGCTTTGTGAGATTAAAAAAGAAACACATCAATAATTTTTATAGATTTTCAAAACTGGATATTTTATTCCTGTCATCATCATAATCATGACGTCATCATCATTACCATCCCCATCATCGTTATCACTATTTATAAAAGGAATATTTTGTATACCGTAGACATTTAAATTTGTATATCATGTAAGATACAATGGCATTCATTTAAAAATTAGACAATACTATGAATTGTAAAGGGTACGTCTAAAAAGTGAATCTATCTTTATATGAAAATACAGTTTAAATAGTAAAGTTTATATCATCTATACAAATTTAAAACTACTGAGAGATTGGGAAAGGCAAATATAGTTGATCCTTGAACAACACGGGTTTGAACTGGCAAATCCACTTATACTCTGATTTTTTTCAGTAAATATGTATCACAGTACTACATAATCTGTGGTTACTTGAATCCTTGGATGTGAAACCATGGATACAAAGGGCCAACTATAAAGTTATACACGATTTTCGACTTTACAGTGGGTCTGCCCTCCTAACCCCTGTGTTATTTAAGGGTCAATTATAAGTAATTACTAAAAGAAGGTATTATAGACAATTGTACTAAATATGTCCAACTAGTATTTTATTTTCTGTTTGAACAACCTAGAGGAATTCACCTTAGGGAATATATTGTCAATAAAGCCTATGGGAGTCATAACCCTACACCACTTTACTATGGACGTTTAGGTGAGGGAGTTCTAGCACTGTGTGAAGCTCTGTAAAAGACAAAACTGGGCTAGAGGAGAACTCAGTAAAAACATAGTCATCAATACCATGGATCTCTGTGTTCTTATTTATTTAAATGTAACAAGCTCTTCAGAGGCAACATAATGATGATGATATAGTTCTGTGTGAATTGCCAAGAGGTGTCTTTTGGGCCTCATAACTTACAAAATACGACTCAGTTACTGCCCTGAGGGCTTTCCATCTGAGTTAAAATAAAATAAAATAATTGAAACATAAAAGAATATAAGTAGAGAGTTCTCAGAATACCTCCTAAGGTCATCATAAAGATCATTCTCCAGGAAAATGTCCCTGAACATCCATGAAATCTTTTCAAATGTTATCTTATTTCTAAAGCTAGACACATTTGAAGAGCTGTAAATAGAAATATAAATGCACAGCAAATGCATGTAGGGGAAATATTTTAGAAGCAAATAACTAGCAAGACATGTCTTATTCCTTATTACTAAAAATAAATTATTGGTATTACCTATTGATTCAGTTTGAAATAATTCAACAAATACTTTCTAAA
The DNA here is from genome assembly GCF_937001465.1 of Orcinus orca. Lineage (NCBI taxonomy): Eukaryota > Metazoa > Chordata > Mammalia > Artiodactyla > Delphinidae > Orcinus > Orcinus orca. Next base: position 75,578,852 of record NC_064570.1, read on the forward strand.
CACCAACTAGGTAAATTGCCATTGAATAAGGTGCTTAGAAAATAAAAAAGATAATTGAAAATGAGCCCTTCCTTCTCTGGGCTTACAGTTTAGAGTAAGAGGTAAGACATAAACACAAATACATTGCACAGGGGTAAATGCTTACAGAGAGTTATATGTGCTTTGAGAATATATGGCAGGAAAAGTTTTAGTGCTGCCCATTGAGATCTAAGTAGAGTATATCTATTAGGAAATTTTTAGCAAAGAATGTTCAAGACAAAATGAACATTTTTGGAACGGACAGAAGAACATTAGAGTATGTTCAGACAATAATGAGAACACCAACACAACAAAAGCACTGAATCCCTGGGGGAAGAGCTCCAAGAAATATAGCTGGAACTAAGACTGGGTTTTAGGGTGGGGTGGAATACAAAGGGTCTTTTTTTTTTTTAATTTAAGTTATTTACTTTTTCACTATGTTGGTTCTTCATTGTTGTACCCGGGCTTTCTCTAGTTGCTGCGAGCAGGGGCTACTCTTCGTTGCAATGCACAGGCTTCTCATTGCAGTGGCTTCTCTTATTGCAGAGCACAGGCTCTAGGCACGTGGGCTTCAGTAGTTGTGGCATGTGGGCTCAGTAGTTGTGGTGCACGGGCTCTAGAGCGCAGGCTCAGTAGTTGGGACGCACGGGCTTAGTTGCTCCGCGGCATGTGGGATCTTCCCGGACTAGGGATCGAACCCATGTCCCCTGCATCGGCAGGTAGATTCTTAACCACTGTGCCACCAGGGAAGTCCCCAAAGGTTCTTAAATGTCAGACTTTAGCAATTCATAGGAAATACCTGTAAAGAGAACTAAAATGATTAGACATTCAAAAAGTCTTCAGTGAGGCTGTGAAAGTTGGTTGAATTGGGGGTGTGATTTATAGGCAGGATTAGGAGACAATTGAACAGCCTAGGCTAGTCCTCCTCAGATTTTCTTAAACGTGTATTCGTATCAAAAAGAAACTTTTTCCCCACTTCCCAGTAGATGTATATGTATACACATATATATTTTATGGACTTATGTACATTATAAAAACATTTACAAACAGAATTAGAAAGGGAATGAGAAAAAGTTAAGTAGAAATAGAAGTTCTATTATTTTCTTCTTGGAATCTCAGTGGAGCATCTGATACCACTTGCGGTATGTGCTGGAGGCAATAAGACATTAGGATGATGAAACTTAGAAATAGTGAAGTAGAAAGAAGGTGAAGTATGCAATTGTTATCATTCCTTAAGTCTTTTATACAGAGGAGAAGACCTGGGTCAGCCTGCTTCTAATTTCTGGGAAATTGACTTTTTAAAATATCATATAATTTTAGATTTAAATGAGACTTCAGTAAGTGTGACCCCTAATGGCTTGGCCTGGAAACCTTCGAGTCTTTTCAGAGATAAAACAACTTTTATTACAATTATGTTCAAAGACAGATGGGAGTAGAGAGATTTTATGATCTCCAGTCATGTTTAAACATTATAATATGAGATCAAATACTTGTGTTCTTAGCTCTTCTCTTGAGTAAAGGTACCTGGCCAGATCTGATAGGAGGGTAGAAAGTTTTCCTTTTGTTTATGCAAAGAGGCAGGATTTCTCTAAGAAATCTGCTAAGCAAGTGCATTAAAATGTATCATTTCACTGAACACCTGGTTGGCAGGAGAAAATAGTCTTTTCTCACTAACTAAGCTTGTTCTGTAAGAAGTTGCTTCCTTGGGAATGAATGACTGTTAGGTTAGCAGGAACGAGCCACGTGTCAGAGCAGTAGGAAACTTACTTTGTCACCAGTGTAACCCTGTGAAGAGTCTGTGGAAGGATATATTGAGTTTGCATGATGTCCAGAGAATCCCCTCAATGTGTTTCTTCCCTTGTGTCAACTCAGCACTTTGGGACTCATCACTGGCCATGGTACTTAGGGTCTGCCCAACCATGGAAAGAGAAACAGCTTTCTTAGTGAGGAAAAATTGCTGTTGAAACAAAGAGACCATGGAGTAAAGAACTGCAAAGCTCATCTCATGATCCAAATACCGCTGCCTGGCCCTAGTCTCATAGTGAAACAGCAAGGTGCATTTATATGTGCATGTGAGTACCTGTGTGTGTGCATGTAATATTGGGCTTGAAGAAATGGATTATGAGTTCAGAGTGAGGCCAGGGAGAGTAGGGAAGGCTTTGTTCTAAGTTAAAAAGTAGCCTTTTGAGATAAAGTATTTCATGCAAGTTTATGTTTCAAGAATAATATACTGAGAAATTCTATATTGATTTGGGTTAAATCTGGAACTATTAATTTCATTAGCAAAGGGAACATATCAAAGGTATACTATGAAAAGCTGCATTTTGAAATTTGAAAAGTGGAGCAAAAGAATTTTACTCCACAGCAAATATATTCAAAAGCACAATATTAGTGTCATGTAGAGTATATTTTCTGTAGATTCCGAACTTTCAGCTGAAATAATTTTTTTCTTTCAGTGATGCAGAAACAATAAGAAGGTGTTCAATTGCTGCTACAAATAAGGCATTTACTGAATTTAAAGTATTTAATTTTTTTAAAAAAAGATAAAGTCAAAGGAGAGGAATATGACTCACTAAATTTTTTACTTCCTCCAGCAAAGGTGTATGTAAGCCCCAAACTACTGCTTTCATAGCAGCAAAGGGGAAAAAAAAGAGGAAATTTTAAAATTCTAAATCAATGGAATATGACACTCCTCTCTGCTTTATATATATATAGTTTTTTCTTTTCCCCTTCTAGCTACTCATTCTCAAGCCCTTTCAATGATTTTCAATGAACTCATCGTCTTTTCCACACTTAATACCTTAAATGATGGTGTTCCTGAAGGTTTCACTCAGAACTCTTCTCTGTTTGGACCCCATACTCAGTTCATATTATCCGTATCTATGGATGGCCATACATGCTGACTTCCAGTCTTTTATCTGTAGCTCATATTTCCTTTATCAACTTCAGGATGATACTTCTGACTGCTTACCTTTCATCTTCACGTGGGCATCTAACACACCCACACACACATCCAAAACAAAGCTCACTGCACGCCCCCCAAGACTGTTTCTCCTCGTATAATCTGTATTTTGATCAGTGGTCTCACCATTGATCCACATACCTATGCTATAAACTGAAGAGTTATTTTACTCTCCTTCCATTGCCCTAATCTTTTACAGATAGTTAATTACTAATTTTAGTTGATTCTGCCTCTCTAACCTTCCCTGTATTTTTCTCTGTTCCACTACTCTTACCTTTATTGCCTTAGTTCAGAGATGTTCCCTCTATGCCATAAAAAAGAAAAAGTAGGCATAGTCTTATTTATAAAACACCCTCATGGAACACACAGAATGCAGAATGAAAAAACTTCACTGAAAATAGAATACTTAGAGTGAAAAGTCAAGAAACTCTCAGTCTTACTACTATCATTAATCTGCTCTGTTTTCCATTATGAAAAATATTACCATCCTTCATGTAACACGAGCCAGAAAACTGTGTTATACTGTAACGCCCCCTCATTTTATTGTCATGTATTATCAAATGCCAAATGATATCTCCTACATATTCCGCAAATGTTTATTTTTCTTCTTCTTCACTATCACCATTATGCTAGACAAATCTGTCATTACCTCTAGCCTGAATAATTGCAACATAATTTTATTTATCTCTGTCTATTCAGTGCATTCAATCCAATCCATCAGCAACTTGGTAGAAAGAGTGATCACATAAAATGCATTTATAGAGACATCTGGGTTGAGTCAGGATGGAGTGGCCACAGTCGGAATTGCTCTCCTGCTATAAACAACTATAAAAATATTCAGAATATAAGAAGCAGCTAATTAAAGGGATTAAATACACCCAATAAATGGCACAGAAACTGGAGAAAGGGAAAGCACACAAGTGGAGCTGGCTTTCTTCCTGCCCGTAGTTTTCAAACCATATGTGGGGACATGAAGCCCAAGCTGAGAACATTGGTCTCAATGGATGAAAGAAATAGAATCTGAGTAGTAGAAAGATAGTGATTTGGGGCTGCTAATGTTGCTAGAATTGGCAAGTCAGACCACTGGAAGCAGGGAGATGAAGGGAAACAGCTCTACAAATCTTCTTAGGAGTTTTATCCAAGTCTGTGTCCAATCCTTTCAACTAACCTTGCATCATTCCTGGGATGAAATACACTTGATCATGATTTATAATCCTTTTTTTTTTCTTTTGCTGGGGATGGAAGGAAAAGCCAGTGGATTTTTTTTACATTTTATGCTCTAATTAATAGACATTCATTTTAGAGCATTTTTAGATTTAGAGAAAAATTAAGCAGATACTACAGAGTTCCTATATCTCTCTGCCACTCCCAATTTCCCCTATTATTAATATGTTGCAGTAGTGTTATACATTCTTTTGTTTGTTGTTGAAGTATAGTTTGTTTATAACGTTATATTAGTTTTAGGTATACAACAGAGTAATTCAATATTTTAGAGGTTATATTGCATTTAAAGTTATTATAAAATATTGGCTATAATTCCTGTGCTCTATATTATATCATTGTATCTTATTTATTTTATACTTACTAGTTTGTAATTCTTAATTCCCTACCTCTACTTTGCCCCTTCCCACAAACCCTTTCCCCTTGGTAACCACTAGCTTTTTCTCTGTATCTGTGAGTCTGGTTTTTTTTTGGTTGTTGTTATCTTCATTTATTTATTTTTTAGATTCCATATATAAGTGAAAACATGCTGTATTTGCCTTTCTCTGTCAGACTTATTTCACTAAGCCTAATAGCCTCCAGGTCCATCTGTGTTTGTTCTTGCAAATGTCAAAATGTCCTTCTGCTTTAATAGCTCTCTCTCTGTCTCTCTCGCTCTCTCGCTCTCTGTCTCTCTCTGTCCCCCTCTCTCTCTCTCTCTCTCTCTCTCTCTCTATATATATATATATATACACACACATATATATACATACATATGTATGTTATATATATGTATATATACACACACACACACAATTACTTCTTTATCCATTCATCTGTTGATGGACACTAAAGTTACTTCCATAACTTGGCAATTGTAAATAATGCTGCTATGAACATTGGAGTGCATATGCTTTTCAAATTAGTGTTTTCCTTTTCTTTGGGTATATACCCAAGAGTAGAATTGCTGGGTCATATGGTAGTTCTATTTTTAGTTTTTTGAGGAAACCCTGTACTGTTCTCCACAGTGGCTGCACCAATTGATGAACTAATATTGATATATTAGTATTAACAAAAGTCCATAGTGTACATAGAGTTCACTCTTTGTGTTGTACAGTTCTATGGCTTTTGACAAATGCATAATGTTATGCATATGCCATCAGAGAATTACTCTGAACCATTTTATAGATTTACCCTTTCCAGAATACCATATAATTGGAATCACACTTTATGTGGCCTTTTCAGACTGGCTTTGTTCACTCAGCAATAAGTATTTAAAATTCTTCCATGTCCTTTTGTGGTTTGATAGCTCATTCATTTATCTTGTTGAATAATAATCCATCGTATGGATATACCAGGTTTTGTTTATCCATTCACCTATTGAAGGGTTTGTTGGTTGCTTCCAGTTTTGGTCAATTATAAATAAGGCTGCAGTAAACATGTGTGTGCAGGCTTTTGTGTAGACATAAATTTTCAACTCAGTTGGATAAATACTGAGTGTGATTGCTCCATCATATATTTATCAAGACTAAGTTGAGCTTTGTAAGAAACTTCCAAACTGACTTCCAAAGTGATGTGCAAAGTGAAATGTAAAGTCACATTTTGCATTCTCACCAGCAGTGAATGAGAATTCCTGCTGCTCCACATCCTGGTCAGCACTTGGTACTGTCAGTGTTTTGGATTTTAGCCATTTTAATTGGTATGCAGTGGTATTTCATTGTTTTAACTTGCCACTCCCTAATGTCATATTTTGTTTTATCTTATCATGAAACCAACTTTTGATTTTATTGAGTTTCTCTGTTGTTTTCCTATTTTATTCTTTTCTTCTCTAACCTTTCATTTATCTTTCTCTATTTCATGTTTTATTTGCTTTTCTTTTCCTAGCTTTTTGAAGCGAAAGCTTCAATGATTGATTTTGGAGCATTTTACTTCCTAATACAAATGTTTAAAGCTCTAAATCTCCATATAAGCACTAATAGATTTTAATATGTTGAATTTTTGTTTTCATTCAGTTCAAAATATTTTCTAATTTGCATCTTGATTTCTTCTTTGACTCATGACTATTTAGAAGTACCTTGTCTAATTTCCAATTGTTTGCCGATTTCTTTTTTGTTTATGACTACTTTTGATTCTTAAATTAAGTGTTTGGTTAGAGAACATACTTTGTATTATTTCAATCTTTTTAAATTTATAGAAATTTTTCTTATGGCCTAGAACATGGTCTGTTCTGGATGATGGGAGCATCTCCAGCCAAGATGGCTACAGACTCGTATAATCCTTAGTTGGAGTCCTGTTAGCTTTTCTTGTATATTTCTTATTGTTTCTTACCTTGATCTATTTCTAGATCCATGAAATTATTTTTATTTTATTTTGTAGTTTTATACTTCATTTGATGGGGGAATGGATTTTTTAGATTCTTCATGCCACCAGAGCCAGAAGTTGTCCCTTGGTGAAACTCGTTTCTATATGAGTAGACGGTATAAACTCAACCTTTGTTCTCTATGGAGAATAGTAAATCATAATAATAATCATAACCCCAAGATGCTTGGCTTTTTGGCACAATATTATTCTATAATAACAAATTCAACAGCTTACTTTGTCCTTTGCTTCTTCAGGGATACTCTGACTGAAAGTAAGTCTTCTACACTATGTGTTCTCTTTAGGACTTATACAGTGGATCACAAATTAAATGTAATTGCATTCGTGGATTTGGCTCCATCCACAGTTTGAGAAAAAAATCTTTTTTACAGAACTATGAGTTCTTAATTCCACAGGCTTGGCTCTTCTCAACTGTGTAAGAGCCATTTTTTACAATAGCATTTCCTAAAGATGCTGCAAGAAATGCTGCTCCAGTAAGGGCTCTGTTAAAACAAAAGTTTCATATTCAAGAATATTTGGAAAATGCTGCACAGTGTATTATATTCTCGGTATTTAAAAATTTGCATTAGAATATTGAAGTCATTGAGAAGCCTGGGAATAATGAGACTTGTTTAACATTTCTTAATCATTACTTGTTACGATTAAGCAACCATCTGCAAGAATTTGACCATAGACACATCCCCTGGCATCATGGATCCCGGTGCACGTGACTCTCAAGACTGTATTTTCATTATTTAAAAGCCTGTGGTCAAACTCCTAGAGGAAAACATAGGCAGAACACTCTATGACATAAATTACAGCAAGATCCTTTTTGACCCACCTCCTAGAGAAATGGAAATAAAACAAAAGGGACCTAATGAAACCTAAAGCTTTTGCACAGCAAAGGAAAATATAAATAAGACAAAAAGATAGCCCTCAGAATGGGAGAAAATATTTGCAAATGAAGCAACTGACAAAGGATTAATCTCCAAAATTTACAAGCTGCTCATGCTGCTCACTATCAATAAACAACCCAATCCAAAAATGGGCAGAAAACCTAAATAGACATTTCTCCAAAGAAGATATACAGATTGCCAACAAACACATGAAAGAACGTTCAACATCATTAATCATTAGAGAAATGCAAATCAAAACTACAATGAGGGCTTCCCTGGTGGCGCAGTGGTTGAGAGTCCGCCTGCCGATGCAGGGGACACGGGTTCGTGCCCCGGTCTGGGAAGATCCCACATGCCGCGGAGCGGCTGGGCCCGTGAGCCATGGCCGCTGAGCCTGCGCGTCCGGAGCCTGTGCTCCGCAACGGGAGAGGCCACAGCAGTGAGAGTCCCGCGTACCGCAAAAAAAAAAAAAAAAAAAAAACTACAATGAGATATCCTCTCACACCAGTCAGAATGGCCATCATCAAAAAATCTACAAACAATAAATGATGGAGAGGGTGTGGGGAAAGGGAACCCTCTTGCACTATTGGTGGGAATGTAAACTGATACAGCCACTATGGAGAAGAGTATAGATGTTTCTCAAAAACTAAAAATAGAACTACCATACGACCCAGCAATCCCACTACTGGGCATATACCCTGACAAAACCATAATTCGAAAAGAGTCATGTACCACAATGTTCATTGTAGCTCTGTTTACAATAGCCAGGACGTTGAAGCAACCTAAGTGTCCATCGACAGATGAATGTATAAAGAAGATGTGGCACATATATACAATGGAATATTACTCAGCCATAGAAAGAAACGAAATTGAGTTATTTGTCGTGAGGTGGATGGACCTAGAATCTGTCATACAGAGTGAAGTAAGTCAGAAAGACAAAAAGAAATACCATATGCTAACACATATATATGGAATCTAAAAAAAAAAAAAAATGGTCATGAAGAACCTAGGGACAAGACAGGAATAAAGACACAGACCTACTAGAGAATGGACTTGAGGATATGGGGAGGGGGAAGGGTAAGCAGTGACAAAGTGAGAGAGAGGCATGGACATATATACACTACCAAACGTAAAATAGATAGCTAGTGGGAAGCAGCCGCATAGCACAGGGAGATCAGCTTGCTGCTTTGTGACCACCTAGAGGGGTGGGATAGGGAGGGTGGGAAGGAGGGAGACGCAAGAGGGAAGAGATATGGGGATATATGTATAACTGATTCACTTTGTTATAAAGCAGAAACTAACACACCATTGTAAAGCAATTATACTCCAATAAAGATGTTAAAAAAAAAAAGCCTGTGGCCTTTGTGAAAATGTTCTTCCTTGCCCCGTATTGCATTATTGATTTGTTTCACATTTAAAGGAAAACACTAAACAATTGCTTTTTTTAGGAAGAGAAAATGCGTATTAAAGATTCAGTTTAGCTTTGAATACCTTGATAGGATACTGATAACTTTAAAGGCAAAACAGAATACAACATAGGATATCTTTGCTTTTCTCCCCTAAGACATCATTAGGCTTCATTAAATTATTGTAAAACTGTACAAAGTGAATTTTAGAGTTATGTTTCTAGTATTGAGTACTAATATTGAGGCAAAGTAATATTTTCAAGTAGAAAATTTAATATTAGCCACAAATAATTCCTACTTCTTCAACTCTCTGCAGATTCCAGTAGGAGATTCTTGAAAACAAATTTTTTTTTTTGTCAAAATGACAGAGGTCAGGTTCACCTCTTTTTCTCTTTGGAAAAGTGGTGTTACATGAACAGCATTCTTTTCTGAATACAGTTCACTAGTATACCATGGTTTACACATGATGAAAGTTAAAATAAGGTTACAAAATGTTTTATGCACTTGAGATATATAGATTTAATTTCATTAACTCAATAGTGCTTATTCAGGGAGTTGTTTTAAAGTTTTATTTAAAATATGATTTAGGGTAAATATTTGCTGTGTCTTCACTGTAAATGACAAATTAATTTTTATGTGGTTTAACTTACTTGAAAAAGTCTCTTGAGGTAATATGTAGACTTTAGGATTACAAGACACACACACACTAATAGGGAGATTGAAATCGATTGTTAAAGTAATGGTTTGGGATTCCCAAACTAATACTAATCTATATAGCATCTTTGTTTGGATTGAAAAAAAGTGACCTTTCCCAAAAGTAATTTTATTTTCTGTGTCCAAGCCCTACACTTCTTTATTTTGTGAGTATATTTGGAGATTGACTGATTTCTTTAACGCTAATAGAGGTATTTGTATTCGTTTTGTAGTTAGTTTTGAGTACTTATTTTTTTTCTAGAAAATGTGTCATTCTTCCTAATTCTATTAAGTTTAGTAAGTTTTCTTTTTCTAACTTTTAAGACGAGCACTTAGCTCATTTATGGTTAGTCATTTTGTTTTCTAACATGTTGTATTCTAGGCGGTACATTTCTCCCTAAATACCTCCTGATTAACAGAATCCCATGGGTTTTATAACAAACTGCTTTTGTTGTAGGGCAGTTTCAAACATTTCCTAAATTTCAATTCATATTTAGTTTCTGATCTGTGAAATAAGTATTTATTTATTTTGTTACCAAATGTATAATTTCAGTTCTCTTCTTGTTTTCTTTTTATGACAATATGATTATGAAATAAGGTTTATGTGCCAATTCTTAGCTATTCAAAACTTTTTATGGCAATTTAATAAATGAATCACATGTGCTTCCAAATAAATTGTATTCTATACTTATTGGCTGCAGTGTTCTATATGTGTACATTAGATCATGCTTCTTATTTGTGCAGTAAATCTTTTTATATATATATTTTATTTTTATTTTATTTTATTTTATTTTCTTCTTTGCAGCACGCGGGCCTCTCACTGTTGCGGCCTCTCCCATAGCAGAGCACAGGCTCCGGACGCGCAGGCTCAGCGGCCATGGCTCATGGGCCCAGCCGCTCCGCAGCATGTGGGATCCTCCCGGACCGGGGCGCAAACCCACGTCCCCTGCATTGGCAGGAGGACTCTCAACCACTGTGCCACCAGGGAAGCCCTCTTTTTATATATTTTGAGAGGGATTTTGTTTTTGTTTTTTTGTTTTGTTTTGTTTTTGTTTTTTGGTCAACTTGATCTATCAGCTTCTGAGGGGAGTATGTTAAAAATCCCCCAGTCTGCCTACTAATTTTTCCACTTCTTATTCTTTTTTTTGCTTTATAAATGTTAAGACTTTGTACACAAGCTTAGGATTGTTACATCCTTACATGAATTTATCCTTATATTATCTCATATGATTAAATAATTACCTCAAAAATGCTTTGCGGGGCATAGAGCCAGTTTGAGTAGATATTAATATTACTAAGCCATATTCTTGCTATTATTTTCGGTATTAGTAGTAGTTGCATTTTCTACTTAATGTGCACAGAGGTATACTGGTAAATGTTTAAAAACTGGCTCTCTGAAACAAAATCTCTAATTTGTAACATTTGCTTATTTCCCTGGTGTAAATATTCTGTGTGGCATAATGCAAGCAATCAACATGAAAGAACTGAAGCTGATGTGAAGACTTGTGCACAGCAGCTCTGGAGAGCTCTTGAGAGACTTTGTAACCTGGCTCTAGCACATTACTGACAATACATTTTCTTTCTTTTTTCTCCTTTCCTTCCTTGTATTGGATTGACCAGATTTTTAAAATTCTCTTCCTTTTCCTTTACTGGAATGGAAGTTATACCTTTTATGTTATTAACTCTGTGATTACCCTTGAATTTTTTGCCATGCAGATTGATTTAAAAACTAACCAAGGGCTTCCCTGGTGGCGCAGTGGTTGAGAGTCCGCCTGCCGATGCAGGGGAGGCGGGTTTGTGCCCCAGTCCGGGAGGATCCCACATGCCGTGGAGCGGCTGGGCCCGTGAGCCATGGCCGCTGAGCCTGCGCGTCCCTCAACGGGAGAGGCCGCAACAGTGAGAAACCCGCGTACTGCAAAAACAAACAAACAAACAAACAAAAACTAACCAATATCTCTTATCTTCTTGAATAATCTAAGGTATCTTAGGTTGCTTTAGTTCTGATCCCTTTTCCCTACTTTCATGTCATTCCTGTCTTGTATTTTAGTTCATGCTTTTGAAGCCTCTCCAAATTAGTCAAAATATCATTATTTAAGAATTTTAAGCTATGTTTTCCAGTGCCTCCTTGAGTTGTCATTATCATGTATATAGCAGCTGTTTTTAAACTGTGTTCTGTGGTTCCCATTGAGATCATAAAGGTGTCCTAGGGGCTGCTAATGTAGATGTGAGAGAGGCCAGATAGGCAGTATTCAAAGTTTCCACTTCAGTTCTAAACACCTGCCTCTTTTTGGCTGTTTTATTCCTAATACTCTTTTTTTCAACTGAGATATAAGGAAAATACAATAAAAATCATAAATGTTTGTATAGAGTTTGAACAAACGTATATACAGCCATGTAACTGCTACCCTGTAAAGGATAAAACCATCATTCAGCACCTGAAACACACACACATACACACACAGCTGAACTTTCTGCTTTCTTCAGGTGGGGGAACTATGTTGGTCAGGCACTGTCTCTAAGCAGAGCAGAATGCAGTCTTCCATAGCGTGTTTGGGAAGCATGACATTCAATAATTAACGTCACTGCAGTTCAGACATATGAATGATTTACCATTACTGTAGGTGGATAAGGCTTTCGGTGACTGGCTAGCACTCAGAATCATGTTCAGTGGAATGAGCCTCTTCCTGATGGGCTGCCTTTCAGAAGTGAAGGGCTTTTCTGTTTGGTTGCCTTGCCTAACCGTGTTTACTGGAGTGGGTTGTCATTGGTTGATTAAGTACATTTAAAACTGGCTCTAGGGGTTGATTTTTATGATGACTGAAAGGCTGTCATTTATTTATTGAGGAAGTTAAAAATGAGTTCTGATTGCCCTTTTTAGCACGGCGACAGGAGATCGGTGTTTTGCTTTGCTTTTTTCTACGAGGCAGGACACTTTCTATTCATAGTTCTCTTTGGTTCTTTCACAGCCAACTGGAGTAAATAAAGCCCATCATGGATTGCTCAGCTCTCCCCCGGTGCGGTTGATTCTCCTTGAAGATGAGGTTTGTTTTCAGATCTCCTTTAAGATGAAGTTTGTTTGTGCAGGTATGATTTTTGGTTAGATTATTGATCAGCATGATTATATTATTCCGCTGTTGTCTTTGAGCTGTTTGTTGAATCATCTATCAGGACAGAAACTGCATACAAGCATTTAAGTTTATGGACAACAGATATTAAACAACTGTGAGAAAAATAAAAATAACTACGGGATGGAAAGGCACTGCAGAAATAATCCAAGGTTTTTCTAGGTTGCCCAAGAAAGCAGATCCCAGTGACTCTCTGAGTCTACTTTAGGTAGCCAGGTTGACTTTCTTTTTCATTTAGATATAGATTGATTCATTTTATGAGTAGTGTTAATTCAGATACAATAGGATAAGTTAGTAACAGCACAGATTTTCCCTGAGGAGCTAAAAGAAAATCCTATGTTGTCCAATGATTTATATAAGGAATTTAAACTTATTTCTGTGCTATATTACTTATTACAATATTCAAATTATAGAACAGACTTTTTATGCCTACCTAGAGTTGCCTAACTACTCTGTGGTCTGTTCCACTAGTTATTATTTCTCTACAAAGAACTTCACAACTTTGGGATCTTTATAAATCTGAAGGCCAACAGAAGATATTCGGGAGTCATCCACTTGGGGAAGCCTAACTAATAGCCTTGCAGAACAAAAAGCTGTGGTTCTCTGTGAACACTGAAGAGCATTGCTTTTCACACAAGATGAAGAATACAGGTGCTTCCTGAGAGAAGTGAACAACTTTTGTGAAGCTGTAAGTATATTGTTTTTAAGGTGTTGTTAAGACAGTCATGTTTTCATCCCCAAAATATCTTATCCCCTTTTTCTGGTGCCCTAAACTTGTATTATCTACAAGAGATTCATTATTAGTAAAGTCAGTGTAACATACCTTAACTTAGTTTTTTTTAAAATTAGGTGACCAGCAATCACTTGGAAGAGCTATTAAAGTTATGGTGGTAATTGGTTCTAGTATATTTTAAAAATAAGCAAGTTTATATTATTATAAGAGGAACATGGTAGGAAAAATCAGAAGTGTATAAACTTGTAAGGAAAAAGACACAAATAAAAAGATAATAAAAGTGTGCAAAGGAAAGTGTAACAATCAGTGGTTTCAGGTATTTAGGAGGATCTGGTTTTGGTGGTGTTGAATGTAAGCTCTGTCCTGTCCATTGCCATTATTTATTCTGAGGATCTTGGGTTAGCCATAGACTTTTGTGGGGTTTCCTGAAAATTTTCCACTATTAGGACTTAATTAGTATAACTTACCAATTCCAGTTAAAATGCTTTCTGTTATTCTAGCGGTTTCACAGTAATGAAGACAGTGAATATTTTTGAGCAGGGGGCAAATCCTTGTAGAATTCATGAATAACTGCTGGTAAAATGGCCCCCTTTTACTGAATAGAATGGTTAAAATGTTCTACATTGAGAATAGGGTATTCAGTCTTTTAGCTACAATCTGTGCTGTGGTTGTTTTAACAAGGGAGTATTTCAACCCTCCAGAAAATAAGCATACTATTATTTGTGCATATTCATCACCCAGAGGGAAGTCATTTTATAAAATTCAGTTAAAAATGCTCAAATGTTCTCTCAGAGCATGGTTCCAGTCTATGCCTTGCTTTTACACTTTCTCCCAGAATTATGTTACCTGTGGATGAGGCTGTATTTTGTTATCCTTAAATATTTTATCCATCAGTGTTTTTAATATTGGTGGACATTTTCCCCTTACTGGGATGGATCGGATCATCTGGTGGAGAATTTTGACAAGTGTTCATTTCAAGTTTCTTCGGATGCTACCTCGTGATCATCCTGGCTTTGCCAGATCTTAGCCACGTGGGTCTTCCCATATGAGAGCTCCCTCTGTTTCTTTTCATAATTTAGAAAACAAATTTAGGGTACCTAGGATGGAATATCTGAACCCCTCCATGGATTTGACAAGTTCCATGGGCGGTTTCCGTGAAAGGACTTCAGTCAGAGCAGACTTTTTAGCAGAATGGTCGGCTAAAGCATCTCCTCTATGTGCTGTTTTCATTGTATTCTTCTTTCAGGATGGTGTTTTTGTTTGCTTTGTTTTTCATGAAGACACTTTTGTTCTGATTCTATTTATTCACAGCTGCTATCATTATTTTTAGTTACTTGACATGTCCTAGAGAGGGCCACCACTGAGTGACCCGAATAGATTTGACTTCTGGTAAAGAATGGATCTTACAAGGTGGAATAGACTAACTGTTGTATGTGAACGTGGTATTTCTTCATTTAATTAAAAAAAATAAAGCCAACCATCATAATTAGCACAACAAGAACAAAAACAGCAAACCAGGATTTGTTTTAAAATGTCCAAATGATATGTTCTTGTTATGGAAACTGATAGAATTCAGAAACCAATCAGGAGATCCTCCTGCATTGGGGAGGGTAAAGGAATTGCTGAAATGATCTTATACCAGTCCAGGTGGAACCATCATATTTAATGGGAATTAAAGTATGATATATGAACATTTCTTTTACTAATTTAAAGACTGTAATTGCTCTAAAATTAAATATGCCAAAGTTTAGGGAACTAATAATTTAGCCCAGAAGGTATGCAGAGAACAAATATAAACACATGTGTTTTGGAAGACTATATATATATATATATATATATATATATATATATATATATATACACACATGTATATACACTTCATTGAAAATGACATCCTAGTATGCTTAATATAAATTGTAGAAAGGTCCCCATTGTTTTCTTTTTGTCAAAAATCTCTAGAACATAAACAATAATGATATTCTCCTTATAATGAGCTCACAAATCCTCACAAAGATATATACAAGCATACACACATATACAGTGTTTTGATAATTCTGAGAAATATTTCCTTATTTTGCTGTTAGTTGGGAAAAAATATTTTCTACTATTAATTCACATCTCATGGAATTGTAAAGAATTTTTCATATCATGGAGAGATGTAGCATGCACCTGCAGTATTTAGCCCATGTATTTGCATGAATCTTTTCCCTCCTCAGTAATATTAATAAATAGATCTCTCTAACAAACCCACTGTAAATCTGTTTTCTAACACTAGTAAATTTTATATTTTAAATTGTTAGTCTTAAACTAAGATGATTACATATATGTATGATAACATTGTACACTTTAAACTTGACACAGCTTGTTTTTTTTGATATCCCATATTATTTACCCTTCTCCCCCAAACTAAAGGAAAATATAAACAACAACACATAAACAAAAGCTATGGCACTTTGTGGAAATAATACTATCCTCTTTTTCTTTATAGTTAGAATAATTATCATAATTTGTAATGCAGGGATTCTTCTATCTTATAGAAGAATATTTTCTTCTTATAGAAGAATATGTTCATGAATAATATATGAATAGTTCTAATTCTTTTACTGCAAAATAAGTCCTTCAGAAATCAGTAGCAATGATTACTTAGTGTCAAAATGTGTTAGTAAAAACAATATGGCCATATCATATAAGAAAATTTTTTAAGTTCTCAAACATCTAGCTCAAGGTTTCAGTATGTTTTACCCTCGAACCCTTGGTGTCATGGTGAAAACATGAAAAGATCTATAAGCAGGGCTGTGCTGACCCAGGTGGGTGTGGGTGAGGGTGACGTGGCCGTCCTCCACTGGGGAGGATAGTGTGAAAAGCACTAGTTCAAAAGGTTCAAGCTTTCAGCTAAAAATGTAATGCTGCAAGAGTGAAGTAGTGTTAGCAAAAGTTATAGAGCCTGGAAATCATTGCAGAAGCATCTGGAATTCATTAGAGGATCTTCAAATTTTCAGTAGCTTATGAATTATGTGAAGGGAATTGAGGTAGAGGAGGGAGATGAATTTAAAAGGAATGGCTTTTCCTTTGCACAGTTAGAGTTAATTCATCATAAAACAGTGTTAAATTTACACAGCAAAATTTGGAGACCAAGATTTTTAAACTGTAAACTTAAAATCGTGATTTGTGTTAGTGAGTTCCAGAGTCCTCCCAAAAAAATTCAACAAGGGATTTATTATCCCGGATGAGTTCCTTTACTTGAAATTGCTTCTCAGATTATTTAGAATGCTACCAATTGCTTAGTGCAGCACAGGTTAGGTAATTTGGATTTTAACTCAGAGAACAAGGTGGAAAAAGGGCCCTATAGAGCATTGCTGGCATCTGAGAGGGCAGAACAGGGGCAGGAGATGGCAGCGCAAGGCAGTGTCAGGAAGAGAGAGTCCAGATAAGATGTCACCTCAGCAGAGCACTAGGTCAGACCTCAATGGAGTTTGAATTTTGTATTCAAGAAGTGTGCCCTTGGTGCTATTTCTTACTTGTTTCATAATCTGTAAAATAAAGTGGGGATAATAATTGTAGAAGACTTGTAGGGTTCTGCTGTGAAGATAGAAGACAGAACAGTGTGAAGTATCACTTCTGGTATGGCTATTACCCAAAAGGAAGGCAGAAAGACTGAAATAGGACTGGAGGGCATTGGAGATACATTTCACTCACTTTGCAATTTTGTTTGAGTCTGACTCCCCAAAGAAGAAATATTCAGGAATTCTGTTTTCTAATATCAAATGCAATGGGGAAGGATGCACAATAATATGGAACTGATCTAGAAAAGTTTGTGGTGGACAGTCCCCCAACTTGAAGATAATTGGGAAAACAAAAGAAAAACAAGATCAAAAGTCAATTCAAAGAAATCAGAAAAACTGAGTGCTTTGGTGGAAAAAAAGCACCCCCCACTAAGACATTTGTATATTTCCACTTTGGAGGACTAATGTGACAAACTCAATAAGCTATTGTACAGGATATCAGTCTCTTCAGAATCTCATATCCAGGCTTCTGAGTGGCCTCTGTAGGAGTATTCCCAGGTGTCTTGGGTACATAACCCATTGCCTGCTTCCTGTGACCTGCCCTTGAATAAAATCACCACTTAGTAACCCATTATGGATGAAGTATATATTTTCCCCACAAAACAGTTTAA
Source organism: Orcinus orca (assembly GCF_937001465.1). Classification (NCBI taxonomy): domain Eukaryota; kingdom Metazoa; phylum Chordata; class Mammalia; order Artiodactyla; family Delphinidae; genus Orcinus; species Orcinus orca. The sequence goes on from NC_064570.1 coordinate 75,596,417, forward strand.
TGTCATTTACCAACTCTCATGCTCCTCCTCTGGGATCGAAGAAATATTTGATGTCACTATATCTGAGATAAGAAGTATTATCACACATGGCAATGCCAAGCCCTTCATAGATTTGGCATTAAGATATGCCCTAGTCCTTAATTTGTCCAGGTTAAAAAGTCAGTGTACTTAGAAACCAATTTAGAGCAATTCTCATTTTTTCCTCTATCCCACTGAAAAGTCCTCAGAGACACAATGGTAAACCTGCTATATGAAAAATTGACTGTTCAGCCTGTGATTCTCTTTTAATAAAAACTGTACAATGTTGAGCTAAAAAAAATATTCTTTGCTTCTACCCTGTAGGGAATGAGCTTAAGCTTAGGAACAAAGGATGGCAGGAAATGTTTAGAATACTTTTCCCAGATGGTAGGGTTTACTGGAAGCTGGGCACAAGTTTTCTTCCCTCTATATTGCTGTAAGTCTACATCATTTAGGTCAAGTCGGAAATTAATGAATTGCCCAGTGTCCATCCTTTAGCACAACTACATCAGCCTCTTCTTTTCTCATACACAAAAATCCTCTTGTAAAATGACAACTGATTTCCATTGCAGGTTTAGATATGTTTCATGTTATCACCAAAACTTTGTAAATAATAGCTTTTATTCTTAGAATAAAATTTGTTTTAATATCATAAATTTAGTGTTATGTTTGAAAATCACGAAGGGTCTGGAGCCCATTTTCACATTTTTCTTTGGGAAGTGATATACCTCAATGATATTTGCATTTTGGGGACTCTATTAAGATGCTTGGTTATAATGTTTGCAACAGCCAAAGTTTTCTTTTTTTAATTTCAAAAACAGTAAAATATGATGCAAATATAAGAATTCTGTTTTTTGAGAACACAAATATGTATCTTAAAGACATTAAAAAATTGCAAAAACAATCAGTGTGTTCAGTTAAATCATACTTGTAGTAAAACAATTGAAAATTATATTACTGTTTAGAAAGGCTGTACTACTAAAGCAGAAAATTGGAAAAAGCTACCATCGGTGGGGTTTGGGGAGGGACTCTGCACCATTCATTTTATATAGTTGACCTAAAAATAAATGAAAAATAAATGAAATAAATTAAAATAAATTAAAAATAAATGAATCATCTAGGAGATTATGGCACTAATAAATGTCTCTGTCTTCCTCTTGAGTAATCTATGGAATCTTAGGTTGCTGTAATTTTGATCAAAAACACAAAACTTGAATCCATTGCATTGCATATTTGTTTAAAATGAATAAGCTGGGACCTTCAAGATGGCGGAGGAGTAAGACATGGAGATCACCTTCCTCCCTACAAATACATCAAAAATACATCTACTTGTGGAACAACCCCTAAGAACACCTACTGAATGCTGACAGAAGACCTCAGACTTCCCAAAGGGAAAGAAACTCCCCACATACCTCGGTAGGGCAAAAGAAAAAAGAATAAACAGAGACAAAAGAATAGGGATGGGACCTGCACCAGTGGGAGGGAGCCGTGAAGGAGGAAAGGTTTCCACACACTAGGAAGCCCCTTCACTGGTGGAGATGGGGGGTGGGGGTAAGCTTCGGAGCCACAGAGAAGAGCGCAGCAACAGAGGTGCAGAGGGCAAAGTGGAGAGATTCCTGCACAGAGGATCGGTGCCGACCAGCACTGACTAGCCTGAGAGACTTGTCTGCTCACCCGCCGGGGCGGGTGGGGGCTGGGAGCTGAGGCTAGGGCTTTGGAGGTCAGACCCCAGGGAGAGGACTGGGGTTGGCTGTGTGAACATAGCCTGAAGGGGGCTAGTGCGCCACAGCTAGCCAGGAGGGAGTCCGGGAAAAAGTCTGTACCTGCCTAAGAGACAAGAGAACATTGTTTTGGGGTGCGCGAGGAGAGGGGAGTCAGAGCACTGCTTAAACAAGCTCCAGAGATAGGCGCAAGCTACAGCTATCAGTGCGGACCACAGAGATAGGCATGAAACACTAAGGCTGCATCTGCAGCCACCAAGAAGCCTGTGTGCGAGCACAGGTCACTCTCTACACCGCCCCTCCTGGGAGCCTGTGCAGCCCGCTGCCGCCAGGGTCCCGTGATCCAGGGACAAATTCTCCAGGAGAACACATGGCGCAACTCAGGCTGTTGCAAGGTCACACTGGCCTCTGCCGCCGCAGGCTCGCCCCACATTCCATCCTGCTCCCTCCCTGCAGCCTGAGTGAGCAAGAGCCCCCTAAGCAGCCACTCCTTTAATCCCATCCTGTCTGAGTGAAGAACAGATGCAGGAGGGAAACCTGCACACAGAGTCAGGGCCAAATCCAAAGCTGAACCCCAGGAACTGTGCAGAAAAAAGAAGAGAAAGGGAAATTTTTCTGTGCAGCCTCAGAAACAGTGGATTAAATCTCCACAATCAACTTGATCTACACTGCATCTCTGGAATACCTGAATAGAAAACGAATAATCCCTAAATTGAGGCAGTGGACTTTGGGAGCAACTGTAGACATGGGGTTTGCTGTATGTGACTAACTAGTTTCTGATTTATATGTTTATTTTAGTTTAGTTTTTAGCACTTGTTATCATTGGTGGAATTGTTTATTGGTTTGGTTGCTCTCTGCTTTTTTAAATTACTTTTTTATTTGAATATTATTTTTTTAAGTTTTAATCTTAATAACTTTTGTTTTATTTTATTCTTTTTTTTTTTCTCCTTTCCTTCTGAGCTGTGTAGCTGACAGGGTCTTGGTGCACCAGCTGGGTGTCAGGCCTGAGCCTCAGAGGTGGGAGAGCCGAGTTCAGGACAGTGGACCACCAGAGACATTCTGGCCCCACAGATATCAATCAGTGAGAGCTCTCCCAGAGATCTCCATCCCAACGCTAAGACCTAGTTCCACTCAACAACCAGTAAGCTCCAGTGCTGGACATCCCATGCCAAACAGCTAGCAAGAAAAGAACACAACCACACCCATTAGCAGAGAGGCTGCCTAAAATTATAATAAGTTCACAGACACCCCAAAACACACCACTGGACTCAGTCCTGCCCACTAGAAAGACAAAAACCAGCCTCATCCACCAAAACACAGGCACCAGTCCCCTCCACCAGGAAGCCTACACAACCCACTGAACCAAATCTACCCACCGGGGCAGACACCAAAAATAAAGGGAACAACAAATCTGCAGCCTGGGAAAGTGAGACCCCAAACACAGTAAGTTAAGCAAAATGAGAAGACAGAGAAATACACAGCAGATGAATGAGCAAGGTAAAAACCCACCAGACCAAACAAATGAAGAGGAAGTAGGCAGACTACCTGAAAAAGAATTCATAATAATGATAATAAAGATGATCCAAAATCTTGAAAATAGAATGGAGAAAAAACAAGAAACGTTTAACAAGGAACTAGAAGAACTAAAGAGCAAACAAATAGTGATGAACAACACAATAAATGAAATTAAAAATTCTCTAGAAGGAATCAATAGCAGATTAACTGGGGCAGAAGAATGGATAAGTGACCTGGAATATGAAATAGTGGAAATAACTACTGCAGAGCAGAATAAAGAAAAAAGAATGAAAAGAATTCAGGACAGTCTCACAGACCTCTGGGACAACATTAAAGGCACCAATATTCGAATTACAGGGGTCCCAGAAGAAGAAGAGAAAAAGAAAAGGACTGAGAAAATATTTGAAGAGATTATAGTTGAAAACTTCCCTAATATGGGAAAGGAAATAGTCAAGTCCAGGAAGTGCAGAGAGACCCATACAAGATAAATCCAAGGAGAAACACTCCAAGACACATATTAATCAATCTATCAAAAATTAAATACAAAGAAAAATACTAAAAGCAGCAAGGGAAAAGCAACAAATAACATACAAGGGCATCTCCATAAGGTTAACAGCTTATCTTTCAGCAGAAACTTTGCAAGCCAGAAGGGAGTGGTAGGACATATTTAAAGTGATGAAACAGAAAAACCTACAACCAAGATTACCCAGCAAGGATCTCATTCAGATTCGACAGAGAAACTAATACCTTTACAGACAAGCAAAAGCTAAGAGAATTCAACACCACCAAACCAGCTTTACAACAAATGCTAAAGGAACTTCTCTAGGCGGGAAACATAAGAGAAGGAAAAGAGCTGCAATAACCAACCCAAAACAAATAAGAAAATGGGAATAGGAACATACATATCTATAACTACCTTAAATGAAAATGGATTAAATGCTCCAACCAAAAGACATAGACTGCCTGAATAGATACAAAAACAAGACCCATATATATGCTGTCTACAAGAGACCCAATTCAGACCTAGGGACACATACACACTGCAAGTGAGGGGATGGAAAAAGATATTCCATGCAAATAGAAATCCAAAGAAAACTGGAGTAGCAATTCTCATATCAGACAAAATAGACTTTAAAATAAAGACTATTACAAGAGACACAGAAGGACACTACAGGATGATCAAGGAGTCAATCGAAGAAGACGATATAACAACTGTAAATATTTATGCACCCAACATGGGATTACCTCAAACATAATGCAAATGCTAACAGCCGTAAAAGCGGAAATTGACAGTAACACAATAATAGTAGGGGACTTTAATACCCCACTTTCACCAATGGACATATCAACCAAAATGCAAATACATAAGGAAACAGAAGCTATAAATGATACATTACACAAGATGGACTTAATTGATATTTATCAGACATTTCATCCAAAAACAATAGAATCCACTTTCTTCTCAAGTACTCATGGAACATTATCCAGGATAGATCATATCTTGAATCACAAAACAAGCCTTGGTAAATTTAAGAAAATTGAACTCATATCAAGTATCTTTTCTGATGGCAACACTATGAGACTAGATATCAAATACAGGAAAAAAAATTGTAAAAAATAGAAACACATGGAGGCTAAAAGGTACACTACTAAATAACCAAGAGATCACTGAAGAAATCAAAGGTGAAATAAAAAAATACATAGAAACAAATGACAATAAAAACATGATGACTGAAAACCAATGGGATGCAGCAAAAGCAATTCTAAGAGGGAAGTTTATAGCAATACAATCCTAACTCAAGAAACAAGAAACATCTCAAATAAACAACTTAACCTTACACCTAAAGCAATTAGAGAAAGAAGAACAAAAAAACCCCAAAAGTTAGCAGAAGGAAAGAAATCATAAAGATCGTATCAGAAATAAATGAAAACCCAAAGAACGAAAAATAGCAAAGATCAATAAAACTAAAAAGTGGTGCTTTGAGAAGATAAACAAAATTGATAAACCGTTAGCCAGACTTATCAAGAAAAAAAGGGAGAAGACTCAAATCAATAGAATTAGAAATGAAAAAGGAGAAATAACAACTGACACTGCAGAAATACAAAGGATAATGAGAGATTACTAAAAGCAACTATATGCAAATAAAATGGACAACCTGAAAGAAATGGACAAATTCATAGAAAAGCAGGACCTTCCAAGACCGAACCAGGAAGAAATAGAAAATATGAACAGAACAATCACAAGCACTGACACTGAAACTGTGATTAAAAATCTTCCAACAAACAAAAGCCCAGGACCAGATGGCTTCACAGGTGAATTCTATCAAACATTTAGGGAAGAGCTAACACCTGTCCTTCTCAGACTCTTCCAAAATATAGCAGAGGGAGGAACACTCCCAAATTCCTTCTACAAGGCCACCATCACCTTGATACCAAAACCAGACAAAGATGTCACAAAGAAAACTACAGGCCAATATCACTGATGAACATAGATGCAAAAATCCTCAACAGAATACTAGTAAACAGAATCCAACAGCACATTAAAAGGATCATACACCATGATCAAGTGGGGTTTATTCCAGGAATGCAAGGATTCTTCAATATACACAAATCAATCAATGTGATACACCATATTAACAAACTGAAGGATTAAAAACAATATGATAATCTCAATAGATGCAGAAAAAGCATTCAACAAAATTCATCAGCCATTTATGATAAAAACCCTCCAGAAAGTAGGCATAGAGGGAACTTACCTGAACATAATAAAGGCCATATATGACAAATCCACAGCCAACATTGTTCTCAATGGTGAAAAACTGAAACCATTTCCACTAAGATCAGTAAGAAGGTTGCCTACTCTCACCATTATTATTCAACATAGTTTTGGAAGTTTTAACCACAGCAATCAGAGAAGAAAAAGAAAGAAAAGGAATCCAAATCGGAAAAGAAGAATTACAGCTGTCACTGTTTGCAGATGACATGATACTGTACATAGAGAGTCATAAAGATGTATGGTGTATGGACACCAAGGGGGTAAAGAGGCGGGGCTGTGGGGGGTGGTATGATTAATTGAGACTTTGGGATTGACATGTATACATTGATGTGTATAAAATGGATGACTAATAAGAACCTGCTGTATAAAAAATAAATTAATTAAATTAAAAAATAAAACCTATCTAAGGAGACAAAAGAGCTGTATGCAGAAAACTATAAGACACTGATGAAAGAAAGTAAAGATGATACAAACAGTTGGAGAGATATACCATGTTCTTGGATTGGAAGAATCAGCATTGTGAAAATGACTATACTACCCAAAGCAATCTACAGATTCAATGCAATCCCTATCAAACTACCAATGGCATTTTTCACAGAATTAGAACAAAAAATGCCACAATTTGTATGGAAACAAAAAGACCTGAAGAGCCAAACAATCTTGAGAAAGAAAAACGGTGCTGGAGGAATCATGCTCCCTGACTTCAGACTATACTACAAAGCTACAGTAATCAAGACAGTATGGTACTGGCACAAAGACAGAAATATAGTTCAATGGAACAGGATAGAAAGCCCAGAGATAAACCCATGCACATATGGTCGGTCACCTTATCTTTGATAAAGGAGGCAAGAATGTACATTGGAGAAAAGACAGCCTCTTCAATAAGTGGTGCTGGGAAAACTTGACAGCTACATGTAAAAGAATGAAATTAGAACACTCCCTAACACCATACAGAAAAATAAACTCAAAATGGATTAAAGACCTAAATGTAAGCACAGACACTATAAAACTCTTAGAGGAAAACATAGGCGGAACACTCTATGATATAAATCACAGCAAGATCCTTTTTGACCCACCTCCTAGAGAAAGGGAAATAAAAACTAAAGTAAACTAATGGCAACTAATGAAACGTAAAAGCTTTTGCACAGCAAATAAAAACATAAAGAAGACGAAAAGACAGCCCTCAGAATGGAGAACATATTTGTGATTGAAGCAAGTGACAAAGGATTAATCTCTAAAATATACAATCAGCTCATGCAGCTGAATATCAAAAAAAAAACAACCCAGTCCAAAAATGGGCAGAAGAGGTAAATAGACATTTCGCCAAAGATGATATACAGATTGCCAGGAAACACATGAAAGAATGCTCAACATCACTAATCATTAGAGAAATGCAAATCAAAACTACAAGAGGTATCACCTCCATCAGTCAGAATGGCCATCATCAGAAAATCTACAAACAATAAATGCTGGAGAGGTTGTGGAGAAAAGAGAACCCTCTTGTACTGTTGGTGGGAATGTAAATTGATACAGCCACTATGGAGAACAGTATGGAGGTTCCTTAAAAATCTTAAACTAGAACTACCGTATGACTCAGGAATCCCACTACTGGGCATATACCCTGAGAAATCTATAATTCTAAAAGAGTTATGTGCCACAATGTTCATTGCAGCACTATTTTCAATAGCCAGGACATGGAAGCAACTTAAGTGTCCATCGACAGATGAATGGATAAAGAAGATGTGGCACATACATACAATGGAATATTACTCAGCCATAAAAAGAAATGAAACTAAGTTATTTGTAGTGAGGTGGATGGACCTAGAGACTGTCATACAGAGTGAAGTAAGTCAGAAAGAGAAAAACAAATACCACATGCTAACACACATATATGGAATGTAAAAAAAAAAAATGTTTCTGAACAACCTAGGGACAGGACAGGAATAAAGTCACTGATGTAGGGAATGGACTTGAGGACATGTGGAGGAGGTAGGGTAAGCTGGGAAGAAGTGAGAGACTGACATTGACATATATACACTAACTAATATAAAAGAGATAGCTAATGGGAAGCAATGGCATAGCACAGGGAGATCAGCTCTGTGCTTTGTGACCACCTAGAGGAGTGGGATAGGGAGGGTGGGAGGAAGATGCAAGAGGGAAGGGATGTGGGGATATATGTATACGTATAGCTGATTCACTTTGTTATAAAGCAGAAACCAACACACCAATGTAAAGCAATTATACTCCAATAAAGATGTTAACAAAAAAATTTTTTTTTTAAATGAATCACTCTTTTTCAAGTTAAATGACAATAAATTTGAGTTCCTTTGGAGCATGGAACTGTCTTGTGCAATCTGGTAATCTCTGTTGTACTTATATCTGTACTTGTCATATATGTACTTGTGTACTTAGTGATTTGAGACTTTATGACACTTTTCACCATTACCCTTCTTAATTCAGAGAAATTAAACTAGTGGACTCTTTTTTCTTTCCTTTTCTTATCATTCCTTTAAATAGATGAACTTATTTGTTTTATTATGTGTGGCAGAAAACTCATTTCTTATTGAAATGTTGCTTGTACTGTAAAGCTAAATGAATTCCCTTAAAGAATCCTAGAAATAGGCATTGACTGACAAATGACAATGCAGAAAAGCCTTTAGATCATTTCTTACGGTGGGTATGTTTGCCAAGTAGCTTTCTAAAATGGTTGTACCAATTTACCCATCCACTAGTGGTATATGAGAGCTTCAGGTGTTCCAAATCCTCACCAATACTTTGCTTTGTCAGTGTTATCAGTCTTTAAAGTTTTAGCTAGCTTGGTGAATATGTGCGATATTTCATTGTGATTTTAATTTTTTTTTTGATGTGGACCATTTTTAAAGTCTTTATTGAATTTGTTACATTATTGCTTCTCTTTTTTTATATTTTGGTTTTTTGGCCACGAGTCATGTGGGATCTTAGCTCTTTGACCAGGGATCACACCCGCATTCCCTGCATTGGAAGGCGAAGTCCTAACCATTGACCACCAGGGAATTATGCTTTGTGATTTTAATTTTCATTTCCCTGATGAGTAATGAGATGCCAATGCATAATATATTGGCTGTTTGGATATATTTTTTTGTGAACGTGTCTATTAAAGTATTTTGCCCCCCACATCTGTAGCTTAGGAGAGAAAAAGGACGCAAGGTATAATTTTAAGGAAATTTTGGGATTTCTTCTCAATGGACCCTTTCTCTGCGTTACCCTGTGCCCCAAACCCTACCTGATCAGCCCCAAATCAGATTTCTGTTTCATGTATTCAGTGATACCACCACTCTCTACTTGGGCTCTATCTTCCTGGGCCGTATTTGGAAATATTCTCAGGGAGATAGCCCAGGTGAATATGAACTCATATTATGTGCTTTCCATCTTTCAAAATTCATAGTCCCATATTGGTTGCCATCCACGGCCCAAAAGAGTTGTTATACATATTTTTACACAGTTATAATGGCAGTTAATGGGGAAGGATGAATCTGATACCGGTTCTTAACTGTCTCTGGAACTACTGCTCCTCAAGTAATTTTTATTGTTCTGTTTATTCTTATTTTATAATTTTTAGTTCTGTGTTCTTTGGTTTTTCTCTTAAAAGTTATCCTTGAGGTTAAAACATTCATCCTTAACTTATTAACATTGAATACAAATTAGTATTTTTTCACTTTATGATAATACTTGGAACTTCAAACTTTAAAGTCCTTTTATTCTCCTCTCATCTTTTATGTTATAGTTGCCATGCATTTTAATTCTACATATATATTTGATTCTACAAGGCTTGTTATTGGTCTTTACGTAGTAAATGATCTTTTATACTTACTTGCATATTTACACTTTCTAGTATTCTTTCTTATTTTCCTGCAATTCTCTATGATTTAAGATTATTTTCTTTCTACTGAAAAAATTCCTTTTGAGGTTTCTTTAACTTCTTTCCGTTTCTTTCATTATTGATTACCTTATTTTTTTAACATCTTTATTGGCGTATAATTGCTTTACAATGGTGTGTTGGTTTCTGCTGTATAACAAAGTGAATCAGCTATACATATACATATATCCCCATATCTCCTCCCTCTTGCGTCTCCCTCCCACCCTCGCTATCCCACCCCTCTAGGTGGTCACAAAGTACCGAGCTGATCTCCCTGTGCTATGTGGCTGCTTCCCACTAGCTATTTTACCTTGGATTACCTTATTTTTTGAAGGTTAGTTTCACAAAGTGTAGCATTTTCGGTTGGCAGTGGGGGTTTGGGGGGTTTTTTTGGTCTTTTTTGGCATGGTAGAGGTGTCATTCTATTGTCCACTAGCTTCTGGTTTTTTCTGTTGCTATCAGTATTGGTTTTGCTCTGATTTATTGTTATCTGGTAGCTTATAAGATTTTTATCTTTTTTTTTTTAATTAGCATTTTTACTATGATGCATCTAAGTAGGATTTACTTTTGATTTATCTTGCTTAAGGTTCCTAACCCTTCTTGAATCTCTGGCCTGATTCCTTCTGTCCATTTTGAAGTACTCTGATCCACTGTCTCTTCAAATAATGCTTCTTCCTTCAAACTCTTTCTCGCTTCTGGAACTCCCAACTACATGTATGACCTTTTTCTGATGATCTTTTCACTATGTTTCATTTTTCCTTAATTCCCTTGTATATATTTTCCATTAATTACTTTCTGTGTTTCAGTCCAAATATTTTCTATTGACATGTCCTCAAGTTCACTAATTCCTTTTTTTAGCTGTGTCTTATCAGCTGTGATAAATTGGATTGTCTGAATTCATTTATATTTATTATCTGGTCTTTCTCTTTGTCCTGTTCCTTGGTATTATTGGTAATTTTTAAATTGAATGTTCAACATTGTGCATTAAAATGTCTTGGTTGGGAGATCAACTCAATGCTTTGTGAAGACCTAGAGGGGTGGGATAGGGAGGGTGGGAGGGAGACTCAAGAGGGAGGGGATATGGGGACATGCGTATGCATATAGCCGATTCACTTTGTTGTACAGCAGAAACTAACACAACGTTGTAAAACAATTATACTCCAAAAAAGTTGTGAAAAAAATAAATAAAAAACAAAATGTCCTGGTTGCCTCAGCACCTCCTGAGTAATTTCAAGGAACTTTAGCAATCTGACTATCAGATTCTTGATTCCTAATTTTGCAAATAACAAAGTAACACAAATGTCAGAAAGCCTTTTTATATATTAATGCCTCTCTATTACATATTACATTATATGTACCTATTAATACATTATTATTCTATATTAAATTTATTTCTGTCACTGATGACACAAGTATTTTCCCCTTATTAAAAACCACCTTCTATTACATATCATTTATCACTCTTTTTATGAAAGTTAACTGTAGCCAAAAAAAAAAAAAAAGGCCCAAACAAACAAAAATTTAAATTTGGGAAGAAGGAACTGATACTTCACTTATACCTTTTACAAGCTTATCAGTTTACACTGCAGAACTCTTTTCTCCATTTCCTTTCTTTTTATGATTCTTTCACTGTCCCAGGGCTATCATATACAGATACAAAGAAGATTAACAATGTCCTTTTACCTTTCATATTCTTCAAAATCTTATAACATTGTGAGTTTGGGCTCCTTTCTATGTCTACTGTATTCAATGCATCCGAAAATTAGACTTGAAAATTACACTTTCTCTTTCTGGCTAGTGTCAGTCTTATGCTTGTTAGAAGAGAACATTCTTTTAAAGCCAGATTTCCCATGAAAAAAGGTTAGATTGACTTCACTGACAAACACATCCTGGTAACATGTATGCCTGAGGAAATCGTGTAAGAAACAGTTATGTTGGCCTGCTTAGAGTTAAAAAGAAACTGTATTTGATACACTTTCACATTAATATGAATACTAGGTATCTAACCCTCAAATGCTGTTTGCTAAAGGTGTTTTGCAGAAGGACTTGACATCAAAAAGAACATCTAGAGAACAGCAACCCAGAGGGATGTATGCAAGGTAAGCAGGCCATCTCAGGCCTAAGGATTTGGGGTGTGATTATCTCAATTCAAAACATTCTAGGGGACTGTGTTCCCCTCTTCTAACTCTCCTCATCTTGGCTAGCACAGACCTAGGGTCAAAATCCTAACAAAGAATCTGAAAAATAATAGGCCTCCAGAACTAATTTCCTCCCTGCTGCGCTGAATTTCAATTATCTCACCACTACTGTAGGAGTGTAGTTTTCCAACTAACATTTCACTGAGAATGCCAGGGGACTACAGGGGAGAGAGGAGGATAGAGAGCCTTCTTGATCCTTTATCACTTAAAAAAATGCACAAAGATGAAAGTAGTTTGACACCTATAATCCCTTGAGAAGAAGACTGAGGACCTGGCTGTCAACTTAAATACCACTTGAGAGCACACAAAACAAATGAAAGGAAGTCAAAAGGTACATCAGACAAAAACAAAGGTTGGCATTGAGAAAGGCCAGCCCACAAGACAACAGAGATAAGATTTGAGACCTGAGAGCATCAGAGCAGATTTAAAATATCTGAATTTCCAGAATAATTGACTGTGAGGTTGTTATGGCTTCTTCTGTCTTTGCTGCCCTTTCCTGCTCTTTCTTTGGAAGGAAACATATAGTTCAAGCCCTACAGGAGCTCTCTTAGCACGTGGTAGTGGTTAAAATTATGAAATGTGAAGTCAGACAGACCAGAGTTCAATTCCCAGCTGCCACTTGCTAGACTCAATGAACTGGATCAATGGGCTCAACCATCCTGAATCTTAATTTCTTTATGGGTAACTTCCTACTCCACAGGACTATTATATCTGTTAGCAATGGGCAGCACTAAGCCTTGTGGGTAATTCTATAGACATGTTAAAGAGAGATTTGAAAGATCAACTTTGTGCTTTTGGGATGGATATTATGAAATATGGGCTGGCTGAGCTTGAGGAGCAATCTTTCTGACCGTGCCTGGGTCAGAAGACATCATTTTGCTGCATTACCATGGGTGTAGGAATGAGGGCAGCATATTTGAATTTGTCACTATAACGAGATGCTAGGGTAAGCCCTGTATAAGCAGGAGAACCATTCCTATGCATTTTACAATACATGTTATCATGGGAACATGTATTAAACATGGTAACAAAATTATCACCTTGAACAAAGATTTGTTGTTACCTGCTATGTTCAGGGCAATGGCTTAGGTACTGGGAATTCAACCATCTTCAAGGTCAGCCAAGAGATGGATACCTAATTAGCACTGAATTACACCATACCTCCCCCCTGCACATATACATAAAGAATTGTTGTTACTAAATTATGTTTAGGTGTGGTAACATCAGCTTTATTGACAGTGTTATAAAAAAGATCCCTAAGAAATGTGCTGAATTGTGAGAATGCTGTTGATTAAATCACAAAGAGTTCTCTTTACACAGCCTCAGGATAAAATTCTGCCTGATCCTAGTTTAAAGAATAGTTGTAATTCTCTTAAGAAATTGATTTGTTTTATCCAGGGGATATTGCGACTCTTGTTAAGTGACAGGGGTTCCTTGTTTGCAACTGGTTTATGGAAAAGCAGTAAACTATGGCCCAATCATGGTAAATCTGTAGGTCACAATAATGTTCATTTTAACATCATATTGTTATAATTTAAGTATTTTTGAAAATTTCCTGAAATATTTTCTGAAGCATCAAAAGGTACAAATAAGTACCCAATTAGCTGGTTTTGAGCCATTTTCACATTGCCTGCGAGAGAGGATGGCTGGTCCTCTCACTGAGTTAAAGGAAGTGGTATCTACAGATGAGAGTCACACTGAAGAGAGTATTTTGTGCCTTCTTACATTCTTCTGCTCTTTCTTTTACCTCAGTGTTACACCAGCATTCCTTAGAAGAGAAGAGTAAAACAAAGAGGAATTCTGGGCTGGTGGCCACAGAGTAATTCTGGAAAACTTGTGGAGGTCCATGCTGAGCTTTCAGATGGACAACTCTGGAAACTGATACCATCCCATGGGTGTCATGAAAGAGCAAGGTAAGGACAACAGGAGACCTAGTCACATGTCTCCAGCACAGCATCTAACTCCCTCTCAACTGTAAAACTGTGTCCCAGTCATCATTCCCTGAATTGCATTTGTATATGATAGAGTCAAATTATTTAGCACAAAACAACTAGAGGAATAGGCTACAACAGCACTTTCAAACTATGTTTCTGAGATACAGTTTCACAAGAGCTGTTAAGGAGTCATCCTCAAATTTAAATCAAAAATTGTTTTATGATCAAATATATTTAGAATATTTTAGGTTGATCAAAGATTTTTAAAAATGTATTTGTTTCGTTTTGCTGTAAAATCTCTCCTAATGCACTCTGTAAATATCCAGGAGGGAAATGTACTTGAATGAGTCATTTTCCCAAATTGTTTGCCCACAGAACACACTTTCTCTGAACTAAGAGCAACTAAATATCACAATAGTCTAGTGTTCTGTGGAATACAGTTAGGAAAATTATGGTTTCTAGTAAGAATAATAGAGTTCTTGAAGTTTTAGTGAGTTACAGAAAACACGTCATTTCTGATAAGAAATTAAAATGCAGTAAGAACTTTTTAAAATTTAAAATAATTAAACTATAAGGTTGGACTAAATATTTTATGACAAATTTCGTTCTAAATTTAAAAATCATTTTGAAAGAAATTTTTATATCTCTAGCAAAATAATTGGTACCACTTTAACATACGACTTCCCCCTAAAAATATACAGATTCACACACACACACACAGATACAAAAAAAAAAGTATATCAACACTCAGATATATACAGAATACTTTAAAATGTTAAAAATATACGAGAAGGCTTGATAAGAGTCAGGCCCAAGTATTAATTATAATTAAGTAGATTAAATAAAGTAATTCCATGTATAATAAAGTTGAAACTCAGAGAACAATAAAAAGAATAATGCAGATAATAGTTTTGAAAATACAAAGTACATTCACAAATTTTTACAAAAAGTTTTGTTTCATTGTCCCTGTACCTAAGCTCCTATATGATGGTTTTTAAGTAATAGACAGTAGAAACTCCTGGGGAAAGGCTTCTGATTCAAGATGCCACACTTAGCTCATCTATTTACCTCTTCTTCTTCCCAGAACCACAGTAAAATGATCACAAGATAATATAAAATGGTTTACATGCCAATAGTCATGAAGGAAATAGAAGGGGGTTAACAGCAGACACAGAGTCCAATACATTTCTAGGAGACGTTCTATAATAGGTAGAATAATGGCCCACAATGATGTCCACACTTCAATCCCAAGAACCTGTGGATATGTTACCTTACATTGCAGAAGGTATTTTGCCAATATGATTAAGGTTACAGATCTTGAGATAGAGAGACTACTCTGGATTATTCAGGTAGGCCCAATCTAATCACATGAGTCCTTGAAAGCAAAGAACTTTTCTTGGCTTTGGAGACAGAAGTGGGGCTGGGAGGAGAGTGCAGGGCTGGAGAGAAAAATGCAACGCTGCTGGTTTTGAAGATGTAGGAAAGGGGTCGTGAGCCAACAAACACAAGCAGCCTCTAGAAGCTGGAAAAAGCAAGGAAACGGATTCTCCTCTCGAGCTTTTAGAAAGGAAGGAAACCCTAGTGACACATTGATTTTAGTCCTGTGAAATGCGCAATGGACTTCTGGCCTCTAGAACTGTAAAATAACAAAGTTGTGCTGTTTTAAGCTACTATCTTCAGGGTAGTTTGTCATAACTACAATATAAAACTAATATATACCTAATGCACGGATACTGGTTGATAAAGCAGGACAGAAAAAGCTGTGATCCAGCATTTGCCAGCATGGGACAATGGCCAAAGAGGACAAGAAAGAAGAAATATGAAGTTTTAGAAGATCAATAAAATGTCTCGATATCAGACATGAAGTTCCAAAAAGGTGATATAGGAAACACAAGACAGGAAGTAGGAAAGAAATAATGTAAGTGAGGTTCCCAGAATTAAGTGAGGACAAAAGTCTTCAGATTAAAAGGGTCCACCAGTTGCCCAGTTCATGAATTACTGAATGAAGACCTACTACCAGATACATCACTGTGAAATGTCTGAATCATTTTAGGAAGAAGAAATGATGCTAAACATTTAGAAAAGAAGATAAATGACCTTTAGAAAGTAGAGAAAATAAGGTTGTCAAGGACAAGCAACATCAAATATTGAAGGTCAATGGACAAATACACTCAAAGCCTTGAGGGAAATTATTTTCATGAATTTTGTACAAAAGCCAAACTATCAATTAAATGTGGTGACACATAAACCTCAGACTGAAGATTAATCTGACAAGTTTTTTCATGCACATTTTCTTAGGAAGTTCAGGAAAATGGAGCAGTGAACCAAGGAACGAAAGATCTAGGTCAGTGGCACCAACTCAGAAAGCAAAAGCAGTTGCTGGACTACAGCTCAGCCACAGGCT
Source organism: Orcinus orca (assembly GCF_937001465.1). Taxonomy (NCBI): domain Eukaryota; kingdom Metazoa; phylum Chordata; class Mammalia; order Artiodactyla; family Delphinidae; genus Orcinus; species Orcinus orca. Next base: position 75,612,878 of record NC_064570.1, read on the forward strand.
GGCAGAGCAAAAGACCTGGCAGGCCAACCTGACCTGGAAGAAGGAGGCCTCCAAAAGGTAGCCTTTGGGAAAGAAGGGGTTAGATTCCAAATCCACCCATGCCTTATCACCTCCGTCACTCCATCTCCTACACACCATCGTCATCTCAAGTCTGAACCAGTACAGAAGCCTCTTAAATGCTCCCTGCTTCTAGTGCCCCCATATATTCTAACTATAACATCCAGAGCTATCTTTTGTTTAACATTTTTAAAATTGAAGTATACTTAATTTACAGTGTTTTATTAGTTTCAGGTATAGAGCAAAGTGATTCAATTATACATATAACTGAAGTTACATATAACTGAAGACTCAGGGGCAGCTCCAGTCTTTATGGTCTTCCCTCCAGGACCCGGCTGGTGGAGCGGCCTGTCTGGAATATGCCAGACAAAGGCGTTCTTGACTTTTTTTTCCTGCTGTGGACTCCTGGCAATTTTGTGAAGCTTATGGACCCTTCCCAGAACAGTATTTTTAAACATAATAAAATCACATTAAACTATATTTAAGTTAAAAATATATATATTGTATGTATGTATAATTTTCTATTATATATAATTTTCCATTATAGGTTACTATAGGATATTGAATATAGTTTCTTGTGCTATATAGTAGGTCTTTGTTGTTTATCTATTTTATATACAGTAGTGTGACTATGTTAAACCCAAATTCCTAATGTCTCCCCCCACATCCACCGCTATCCCCTTTGATAACCATAGGTTTGTTTTCTATGTCTGTGAGTCTATTTCTGTTTTGTAAATAAGTTCATTTATATCATTTTTTTAATGCCACATATAAGTGACATCATATGATAATTTGTCTTTCTCTGTTTGATATTTCATTTAATATCATATCTCTAGGTCCTTCCATGTTGCTGCAAATGGCATTATTTCATTCTTTTTATGGCTGTGTAATATTCCATTGTGCATATATACCACATCTTCTTTATCCATTCATTTGTTGATACACACATAGGTTGCTTCCATGTCCTGGCTATTGTTAAGAGTGCTGCTATGAATGTTGGGGTGCATGTATCTTCTCTATTTAAAGTTTTCATTTTTTTCAGATATATAGCTAGGAGTGGGATTGCTGGATCATATGATAGCTCTGTTTTTAGTGTTTTAAGGAACCTCCATACTTTTCTCTACAGTGGGTGCACCAATTTACATTCCCACCAACAGTGTAGGAGGGTTCCCTTTTCTCCACACCCTTTCCAGCATTTATTACTTTTAGACATTTTAATGATGTCCATTCTGACCAGAGTGAGGTGGTGGTGGTACCTCTGTGTAGTTTTGATTTGCATTTATGTAATAATTAGCAGTGTTGAGCTTCTTTTCATGGGCCTATTGGGCATCTATATGTCTTCTTTGGAGAAATGTTTTTTTAGGTCTTCTGCCCATTTTTTGACTGGGTTGTTTGTGTTTTTTTGATATTAAGCTGTATGAGCTGTTTGTACATTTTGGAAATGAATGCTTGGTCGGTAGCAACATTTGCAAATATTTTCTGCTAGTCTATAGGTTGTCTTTTCCTTTTCTTGGTGGTTTCCCAGAGCTATCTTTTTGACACATCAAACTGAACATGTTACTCATGCTCAAAACCCAATGGTTTCCCATCATACTTAGAGCAAAATTCTATTCTTTGACCCACAAGCATCTAACAGGATTGGCCACTGGCTGACACGAACTCCAGTTTTATTTCTTTATTTATTTCTATTACCTTTCTCACATTTTTTCAACAGTAATGTCCTTTTGGGGCTCATCCAACATGACAAGCACTTCTTACCTCAGTACCATCACCCTTGATTTTTTTTTTTAACAAATTGATTGGAGTATAATTGCTTCACTGTGGTGTCTTAGATTCTGCTTTATAACAAAGTGAATCACCTATACATATACATGTATCCGCATATCTCCTCCCTCTTGCGTCTCCCTCCCACACTCCCTATCCCACTGCTCTAGGTGGTTACAAAGCACCGAGCTGATCTCCCTGGGCTATGCACCTGCTTCCCACTAGCTATCTATTTTACATTGGGTAGTATATATATGTCCATGCCACTCTCTCACTTCGTCCCAGCTTAGCCTTCCCACTCCCTGCATCCTCAAGTCCATTCTCTACATCTGTGTCTTCATTGCTGTCCTGCCCCTAGGTTATTCAGAACCTTTTTTTTTTTTTGATTGCATATATATGTGTTAACATATGGTATTTGTTTTTCTCTTTCTGACTGACTTCACTCTGGATAACAGCTTCTAGGTGCATCCACCTCACTACAAATAACTCAATTGCGTTTCTTTTTATGGCTGAGTAATATTCCATTGTATATATGTGACAAAACTTCTTTATCCATTCGTCTGTCGATGGACACTTAGGTTGCTTCAACGTCCTGGCTATTGTAAGTAGTGCTGCAATGAACATTGTGGTACATGACTCGTTTTGAATTATGGTTTTCTCAGGGTATATGCCCAGTAGTGGGATTGCTGGGTCATATGGTAGTTCTATTTGTAGTATTTTAAGAAACATCCATACTGTTCTCCATAGTGGCTGTATCAATTTACATTCCCACCAACAGTGCAAGAGGGTTCCCTTTTTCCACACCCTCTCCAGCATTTATTGTTTCTAGATTTTTTGTAGATGGCCATTCTGACTAGTGTGAGATGATATCTCATTGTAGTTTTGATTTGCATTGCTCTAATGATTAATGATGTTGAGCATTCTTTCATGTGTCTGTTGGCAATCTGTATATCTTCTTTGGAGAAATATCTATTAGGTCTTCTGCCCATTTTTGGATTAGGTTGTTTATTGATAGTGAGCAGCATGAGCAGCTTGTAAATTTTGGAGATTAATCCTTTGTCAGTTGCTTCATTTGCAAATATTTTCTCCCATTCTGAGGGTTGTCTTTTTGTCTTGCTTATAGCTTCCTTTGCTGTGCAGAAGCTTTGAAGTTTCATTAGGTCCCATTTGTTTATTTTTGTTTTTATTTCCATTCCTCTAGGAGGTGGGTCAAAAAGGATCTTGCTGTGATTTATGTCATAGAGTGTTCTGCCTATGTTTTCCTCTAAGAGTGTGATAGTGTCTGGCCTTGCATTTAGGTCTTTACTCTATTTTGAGTTTATTTTTGTGTGTGGTGTTAGGGAGTCTTCTAATTTCATTCTTTTACATGTAGTTGCCCAGTTTTCCCAGCACCACTTATTGAAGAGGTTGTCTTTTCTCCATTGTGTATTCTTGCCTCCTTTATCAAAAATAAGGTGACCATATGTGCGTGGGTTTACCTCTGGGCTTTATATCCTGATCCATTGATCTATATTTCTGTTTTTGTGCCAGTACCATACTGTCTTGATTACTGTAGCTTTGTAGTATAGTCTGAAGTCCAGGAGCCTGATTCCTCTAGCTCTGTTTTGCTTTCACAAGATTGCTTGGCTATTCAGGGTCTTTTGTGTTTCCGTACAAATTGTGGAATTTTTTGTTCTAGTTCTGTGAAAAATGCCATTGGTAGTTTGATAGGGATTGCATTGAATCTGTAGATTGCTGTGGGTCATATAGTCATTTTAACAATGTTGATTCTTCCAATCCAAGAACATGGTATATCTCTCCATCTGTTTGCTTCATCTTTGCTTTCTTTCATCAGTGTCTTATAGTTTTCTGCATACAGGTCTTTTGTCTCCTTCGGTAGGTTTATTCTTTGGTATTTTATTCTTTTTGTTGCAGTGGTACATGGGAGTGTTTTCTTAATTTCTCTTTCAGATTTTTCATCATTAGTGTAAAGGAATGAAAGAGATTTCTGTGCATTCGTTTTGTATCCTGCTACTTTACCAAATTCATTGATTAGCTCTAGTAGTTTTCTGGTAGCATTTTAGGATTCTCTATGTATAGTATCATGTCATCTGCAAACAGTGACAGCTTTACTTCTTATTTTCTGATTTGGATTCCTTTTATTTATTTTTCTTCTCTGATTGCTGTGGCTAAAACATCCAAAACTATGTTGAATAATACTGGTGAGAGTGGACAACCTTGTCTTGTTCCTGATCTTAGTGAAAATGGTTTCAGTTTTTCAGCATTGAGAATGATGTTGGCTGTGGGTTTGTTATACATGGCCATTATTATGTTGAGTTAAGTTCCCTCTATGCATACTTTCTATAAATGGGTGCTGAATTTTGTCAAAAGATTTTTCTGCATCTGTTGAGATGATCATATGGTTTTTCTCCTTCAGTTTGTTAACATGGTTTATCACATTGATTGATTTGCACATATTGAAGAATCCTTGCATTCCTGTGATAAACCCCACTTGATCATGGTATATGATCCTTTAATGCGCTGTTGGTTTTTGTTTGCTAGTATTTTGTTGAGGATTTTTGCATCTATGTTCATCAGTGATATTGGCCTGTAGTTTTCTTTCTTTGTGACGTCTTTGTCTGGTTTTGGTATCAGGGTGATGGTGGCCTTGTAGAATGAGTTTGGGAGTGTTCCTCCCTCTGCTACATTTTGGAAGAGTTTGAGAAGGATAGGTGTTAGTTGTTCTCTAAATGTTTGATAGAGTTCGCCTTTGAAGCCATCTGCTCATGGGCTTTTGTTTGTTGGAAGGTTTTTAATCACAGTCTCAATTTCACTGCTTGTGATTGATCTGTTTGTATTTTCTATTTCTTCCTGGTTCAGATTCGGAAGGTTGTGCTTTACTAAGAATTTGTCCATTTCTTCCAGGTTGTCCATTTTATTTGCATATAGTTGCTTGTAGTAGTCTCTCATGATTTTTTATATTTCTTCTATGTCAGTTGTTACTTCTTCTTTTTCATTTCTGATTCTACTGATTTGAGTCTTCTCCCTTTTTTTTTGTTGATGAGTCTGGCTAATAGTTTATTAATACTGTTTATCTTCTCAAAGAACCAGCTTTTAGTTTTATTGACCTTTGCTATTGTTTCCTTCATTTCTTTTTCATCAATTTCTGATGAAGAAATCTTTATGATTTCTTTCCTTCTGCTAACTTTGGGGGTTTTTTTGTTCTTCTTCCTCTAATTGCTTTAAGTGTAAGGTTAGGTTGTTTATTTGAGATGTTTCTTTTTTCTTGAGGTAGGATTGTATTGCTCTAAACTTCCCTCTTAGAACTGCTTTCGCTGCATCCCATCAGTTTTGAGTTGTCGTGTTTTCATTGTCATTTGTTTCTAGGTATTTTTTGATTTCCTCTTTGATTTTTTTCAGTGATCTCTTGGTTATTTAGTAGTGTATTGTTTTGCCTCTATGTGTTTGTATTTTTTACAGATTTTTTCCTTTAATTTGTATCTAGATACTTGTATCTAGATACTTGATATGATTTCAATTTTTTAAAATTTACCAAGGCTTCATATGTGACCCAAGAAATGATCTATCCTGGAGAATATTCCAGAAGAAAGTGTATTCTGTTGTTTTTGGATGGAATATCCTATAAATACCAATTAAGTCTATCTGGACTAATGTGTCATTTAAAGCTTCTGTCTCCTTATTTATTTTCATTTTGGATGATCTGTCCATTGGTGAAAGTGTGGTTTTAAAGTCCCCTACTATGACTGTTTTCATGTCGATTTCCCCTTTCATGGCTATTAGCATTTGCCTTAAGTATTGAGGTACTCCTATGTTGGGTGCATAAATATTTACAATTGTTATATATTCTTCTTTGATTGTCCCTTGATCATTCTGTAGTGTCCTTCTGTGTCTCTTGTAATAGTCTTTATTTAAAAGTCTATTTTGTCTGATATGATAAATGCTACTCCAGCTTTCTTTTGATTTCCATTTGCATGGATTATCTTTTTTTCATCCTCTCACTTTCAGTCTGTATGTGTCCCTAAGCCTGAAGTGGGTCTCTTGTAGACAGCATATATACAGGTCTGTTTTTGTATCCTTTCAGCTAGCCTATGTCTTTTGGTTGGAGCGTTTAATCCATTTGCATTTAAAGTAGTTATCGATATGTAAGTTCCTATTCCCATTTTCTTAATTGTTTTGGGTTTGTTATTGTAGGCCTTTTCCTTCTCTTGTGTTTCCTGCCAAGAGAAGTTCCCTTAGCATTTGTTGTAAAGCTGGTTTGGTGGTGCTGAATTCTCTTAGCTTTTGCTTCTCTGTTAAGGTTTTAGTTTCTCCATAGAATCTGAATGAAATCCTTGCTGGGTAGAGTAATATTGGTTTTAGTTTTTTTCCATTTCAACACGTTGAATATGTCCTGCCACTCCTTTCCGGCTTGCAGAGTTTCTGCTGAAAGTTCAGCTGTTAATCTTATGGGGATGCCCTTGTATGTTATTTGTTGCTTTTCCCTTGGTGCTTTTAATATTTTTTTCTTTGTATTTAATTTTTGATAGTTTGATTAATATGTGTCTTGGCATGTTTCTCCTTGGATTTATCCTGTATGGGACTCTTGTGCTTCCTGGACTTGATTAACTATTTCCTTTCCCTTATTAGGGAAGTTTTCAACTATAAGCTCTTCAAATATTTCCACAGTACGTTTCTTTTCCTCTTCTTCTTCTGGGACTCCTATTATTCAAATGTTGATGCATTTAGTGTTGTCCCAGAGGTCTCTGAGGCTGTCCTCAATTCTTTTCATACTTTTTTTCTTTATTCTGCTCTGCAGTAGTTATTTCCACTATTTTATCTTCCAGGTCACTTATCCTTTCTTCTGCCTCAGTTATTCTGCTATTGATTCCTTCTAGAGTATTTTAAATTTCATTTACTGTGTTGTTCATCATTGTTTGTTTGCTCTTTAGTTCTTCTAGGTCCTTGTTAAACGTTTCTTGTATTTTCTCCATTCTATTTCCAAGATTTTGGATCATCTTTACTCTCATTACTCTGAATTGTTTTTCAGGTAGACTGTGTATTTTCTCTTCATTTGTTTGGTCTGGTGGGTTTTTACCTTGCTCCTTCTTCTGCTGTGTATTTCTCTGTCTTCTCATTTTGCTTAACCTACTGTGTTTGGGGTCCCCTTTTCGCAGGCTGCAGGTTCATAGTTCCCGTTGTTTTTGATGTCTGCCCCCATGGTTAAGGTTGGTTCAGTGCATTGTGAAGGCTTTCTGGCAGAGGGCACTGGTGCCTGTGTTCTGGTGGATGAGGCTTGATCTTGTCTTTCTAGTGGGGAGGACCTCGTCCAGTGGTGTGTTTTGGGTGTCTGTGAGCTTATTATGATTTTAGGCAGCCTCTCTGCTAATGGGTGGGGTTGTGTTCCTGTCTTGCTAGTTGTTTGGAATAGGGTCTCCAGCACTGTAGCTTGGTGGTCGTTGAGTGGAGCTGGCTCTTAGCATTGAGATGGAAATCTCTGGGAGAGCTTTTGCCATTTGATGTTACCTGGAGCCAGTAGCTTTCTGATGGACCAATGTCCTGAACTTAGCTCTCCCACCTCAGAAGCACAGGCTTGACACCTGGCCGGAGCACCAAGACCCTGTCAGCCACACAGCTCAGAAGAAATGGGAGAAAAAAAAAGAAAGAAAGAAAAAATAAAATAAAGTTATTAATTTTAAAAAATTAATTATTAATAATAAAAAATTAAAAAGTAATAAATAAAGAAAAAAAGATAGAAAAGTGCAACCAAACCAAAAAACAAATCCACCAGTGATAACAAGCACTAAAATCTATACTCAAAAAAAAAAAAAAGTACAGACAGAACCCAAGGAGAAATGGTAAAAGCAAAGCTATACCAACAAAATTACAAAAAGAAGCATACACATACACACTCACAAAAATAGAAAAGGGAAAAAAAAAATATATATATATATATATATATAAAGGAAGAGAACAACCAAATCAATAAACAAATCTACCAATGATAATAAACTCTAATTACTAAACTAAGATAAACATAAAAACAGAAACAAATTAGATGCAGAAAGCAAACCCCAAGTCTACAGTTGCTCCCAAAGTCCACCGCCTCAATTTTGAGATGATTCATTGTCTATTCGGGTATTCCAGAGATGCAGCATACATCAAGTAGACTGTGGAGATTTAATCTGCTGCTCCTGAGGCTGCTGGGAGAGATTTCCCTTTCTCTTCTTTGTTCGCACCGCTACTAGGTTTCACCTTGGGGTTTGGCCCCGCCTCTGTGTGTAGGTCACCTGAGGGCATCTGTTATTTTCTGAGACAGGACAGGGTTAAAGGAGCAGCTGATTAGGGGGCTCTGGCTCACTCAGGTTGTGAGAGGGAGGAGTATGGATTGCAGAGTGAGCCTGCAGTGGCAGAGGCCGTCATGACGTAGCAGGAGCCTGAGGCACACTGTGTGTGCTCCCGGGGAAGTTGTCCCTGGATCACAGGACCCTGGCAGTGGCGGGCTGCACAGGCTCCTGGGAGGGGAGGTGTGGAGAGTGACCTGTGCTTGCACACAGGCTCCTTGGTGGCTGCAGCAGCAGCCTTAGCATTTCATGCCTGTCTCTGGGGTCCGCGCTGATCGCCGCAGCTTGCGCCCGTCTCTGGAGCTCGTTTAGGCGGCGCTCTGAATCCCCTCTCCTCACGCACCCCAAAACAATGGTCTCTTGACTCTTAGGCAGGTTCAGAGTTTTTCCCGGACTCCCTGCCAGCTAGCTGTGATGCACTAACCCCCTTCAGGCTGTGTTCATGCAGCCAACCCCAGTCCTCTCCCTGGGATCTGACCTCCAAAGTCCAAGCCTGAGCTCCCAGCCTTCACCCACCCCGGTGGGTTAGCAGAGAAGCCTCTCAGGCTGGTCAGTGCTGATCGGCACCAATCCTCTGTGCGGGAATCTCTCTGCTTTTCCCTCTGCACCCTTGTTGCTGTGCTCTCCTCCATGGCTCCAAAGCTTCCCCCCCACCCACCCGCCATCTCCACCAGTGAAGGGGCTTCCTAGTGTGTGGAAACTTTTCCTCCTTCACAGCTCCTTCCCACTAGTGCAGGTCCCATCCCTATCCTTTCGTCTCTGTTTTTTCTTTTTTCTTTTGCCCTACCCAGGTACGTGGGGAGTTTCTTGCCTTTTGGGAGGTCTGAGGTCTCCTGCCAGCATTCAGTAGGTGTTCTGTAGGAGTTGTTCCACATGTAGATGTATTTCTGATGTATTTGTCGGAAGGAAGGTGATCTCCACGTCTTAGTCCTGTGCCATCTCAAAGGCCTCTCCAGCTTCTTCTTTTTAAAAACCTTTATTTTCTTTTTTTTCTTTCCCCCATTCCCCATCCCACATCCCCCACTCCCATTCATAGCTCAGCTTTTTCTTAATATTAGTCAAAAGATGAAAGTACAAGTGTTCTATTCCATGCACATTGTGCACTGAGGCATGACAGGAAACAGTGTCAGTGTTCTTCCTCCACCCACGCTCTTGACTTCACTGATTTGAGGCTTCTGTGAACTTCTTTGAGCTTTGGTGCTAATTTTGATGTTCTGTGAGCTGTTCCCCACAAGGGGTGATTTTGGCATGCTGGCGGTTCTTCCTCTTTTCCTTCCTTGAGCAATAAGTCTAGGGTGAGGTGTGGAGGAGGCGTGAGGCTGGGGTGAGTTCATTTATGCCTCAGCTCATTGCCCTGTATTCGTCTGCCAAGGCTACCATAACAAAGTAATGTAGATCGATGGCCTAAACAACACGGTTTTATTTTCTCACAGTTCTGGAGGCTGGAGGTCTGAGAAGAGGTACTGGCAGGATCGATTCCTTCAGCAGCCTCTGTCCTTGGCTTGTAGATGTGTTCACACGGTCTGCCTTCTGTGTGTGTGTGTGTCCTCATCTCCTCTTATGAGGACAGCAGTCATACTGGATTAGGGCTCATCCTCATGACCAACGTTTAACTTAATTACTTCTCGAAAAGTCCTACCTCCAAATGTAGTCATTTTCTGAGGTACTGGGGCTTAGGACTTCAACCAATTAACTTTGGTGGGAGTGCAGTTCAGCCCTTAGGAGCCCCCTTCCTCCAGATTCAAGGTTGGCATAGTCAGCCTTGGGTGTTACATCTCTCCATTTCCCTCCTCTGTTCTGCCTCCCTCTTCTGCTTTTAAGAGCTCCCGTGGTTACATAGGGCCCATTTGGATAACCCAGGATAATCTCCCTTTTTTACAGTAAACTAATTAGCAACTTTAATTCCATCTGTAACCTTACTTCGCTTTTTTCCATGTAATATAATATAGTCACAGGCTCTGGGATTAAGGCATGTGCATCTTTGGGGGCCATAATCCTGCCTACCCCTCTAACAAAGAACAGAATCCATCCCACTTTTCAACAAATACCGATTCTCTCCTTTAAGGCTACTTGGGGCCAAACTCTTGGGGGAAATTTTCTCCTTCCTCTTCGTATTTTTCCTGTTTCCATTGAGGATAAGAGTGTGAGCACGTATACTTCTGCCCCCTTCTCCACACGGGGATACAGTCTTTCTCCCAGAAGCGGAGCTCACCAATCAGGCTTGTCTGAATCAGTACATCCATTTGGCCAGGTTAGCAGAGGCTGGAGCCACGGTGTCAAGGGCAGAAAGCAGACCTCACACTTCCTCTTTCCCTTAATGTCATGGATCAATAGGGAGGCCAGGAACTTTTCCTCTAGCAGAGACATCCATCTCTTCTCCAACCTTCACATTTTCTTCTTTTACTTTCTGCATCCAGCCTGACAGGCCCACTTGTCCTTCTTCATGATGAGTGAATAAGTCAGCTTAGAACTTGCCCTCTACGGCCCTCTGTCTTTTCTTCAGTGCAAGAGGAGAAAAGTACCTCACTTTGTTTTCAGCTCTGAGTCACATTCTCCAATCCAATTTTTATCCAGACTCCTGCTTTGAGATGATTAATTTTGCAAGTTCCCCATAATCTCAAAGCAGGAGTCTCTGGATAAAGGCACTTGCAAAATCATTGTCACCCATATTTTCTTTTGGAGTTAGCATATAATTCTCCTGTGATGTCTGTCAGCCAGCCTTTAGAGAGGAGGAAAAGAGCCTCTTAAAACTCAAACAAGAGCATCTATTTACTCTAGTAATGCTTCTGTGTGGAAACCAGAGGTTTATTTGAAGTCTTCTAGTATTTTCTACAGGATAGTATGACAAGGATGCTGATATAGAGGATCCCCACCTGCCCCTACTTTATCCATAAACATTCAATTTTTATCAGTATGACTTTCACATAAGCTTTTAGTTGAATAAGATTACATAGTGCTGAAAGCATTGTGTTAATACTAACTGATGTTAGTAAACAATCCTATTGTGATATCAGTGCAGGTTGGTATATACTGTTAGAAAGGTCTGCAGAGTCCAAAATGTCTTCCCTCACATGCCTGCTTGGTTTCTTGGTGAGGATGGGTGAAAGGTGGGGCTCAATGATGTCCTCTCTCTCCATACCATCTCTCTTTAGTTGTTGTTATGGATTTCGTGTTACAGGTTTTTTATGTCTCCCTAATTCATATGTTGAAGTCCTAATTACCCCATTATCTCAGAATGTAACCTTATTTGATGGCAGGGTCTTTATAGAGGTAATCAAGTTAAAATGAGGTCATTAGGTTGGGCCCTAATCTAATATGACTGGTGTCACTGTACGAAGGGGAAATTCAGACACAGACACGCATACAGGGAAGATGATGTGAAGAGACACAGGAAGAAGGTGGCCACCTATAGGCCAAGGAGAGAGCCCTGGACAGATTTTCCCTCACAGCCTTCAAAAGGAACCAACACCGCCTAAACCTTGATTTTGGACTTCTAGCCTCCAGAACTGTAAGACAATACATTTCTGTTGTTTAAGCCACCCAGTTTGTAGTTCTTTGTTACAGAAGCCCTGGCAAACTAACATAGCTGGGTAGTTGTGCTTCTTATAAAGGGGCCCAGGGCTCTAAAGACCAAGGGAGAAGCTGTCTGAGGTAGGACAGACCCGACATGGTGTTATTCTGCCATACTCTCTTGGCCAAAGCAATCACAGCACAGCTTGGGTTCATGGAAGGAGACATAGACCCTGCCTTCAGATGAGAAGAATGTCAGAGAATTTTCAGCACTTTTTAATCTGCCACAGTGACAGGACAGATGAGGAATGCAGTGGGGGTCCTGACTCTAGGGAATTTATGTCAATAAGAGCATCTGTTCTTACTTTGGTAAGAAATTGTAAACTTTATATATTCTTACTAAGTTTGTAATGATTCAATCCCAGTAAATGCACGTGTGCTCATCAATGACTGGGATTGAGATAAAGCAAACCTGGAGACCTGATTCCCTTATTAGTTACAGCCTTACAGGCAGTTCTTCTAGTGAGGGGTCAAGTCAGGGTTCTAGACCCCGACTGGAAGGGTCTAGAAAACCTGCTTTCTAGTTCCAAGCCAGCCTCTAACAAGCTGAGATACCCTGGGCAAATCAATTTACTTCTTTGCATTTCAGTTTCTTTATTAGGAAAAAGAGAACAAGGCCATCTTGAAAGCCTCTTCCAGCTATGAAATTTTATGACTCGATTAATTTTTTCACTGCATAATAAGAACTTGTTATTCCTAATAAATCAAAATTCCCATAAATGCATCTTACTGAATATTTGCTTTAAGTTTGCATCCACTATTTCCTCCAACCTGCTGCATCTTTGAAGAGTAGTGTTATCTGCTACCTTAGTTCATTTTTAATATATGTGGTCTACTTCATCCGCTCTGCTGTGCCTGCAAACTAGAATATTCTCCAATTATTTCAGTTCCAGGCTTCGTTGCTGAGGCTTAGAAACAGAGGGCTAACTGAGACAAACTGTGCAGGGAACTTTGGCCATATACTACTTGTCCACTAAACTCCGAACAAAGAGCGCACATTTACTTCACTGTTCACGTCTATTGAAGGTAACTCTGAAACTGCCCTTGCCAGGAACTGTGCCTCACAGATAAAAGCTCCTGTGGGTAGTGAGCTCCGCCCAGAGCCATCCCACACAAAGACAGCATATGCTTTTGTAACACCCACATACTTATATTTTATGCTACAGATGGCACTTTAAGGTCCACTTATAAAGAATCATTGTCAAGCTCAGAGGTCAAATGCACTGAATAAAGTATCAATTTAATGGGAACTAGTGTTTGAAATACTTTCCTACTTTAGTAAATTCTCTGAGCCCTGTAAGAGCCTATAACAGGTCCAACGGAATGACCTCTTTAAACCACCAAAAACTCATTTACACACTCCTTGTAACAGATTCTTTAGTTCGACTTCTTTGAGCAATTGCTTTCTTTGTACTAAGCTTCAGAGCATATACTCTATCAAAGCAATTTAAAAGGTCTAACATTTTTGAAGAAAACCAAATGCAGAAATCTCTCTGCTGACCTCCTGAAAAGACAGAAGGCTTATCAATGAGCTGTGAATGTTCTGCTTCCTTTAGGAGATTAAGGAACAGAGCTGTTTATCCTGATTTTATCCAGGCACCCAGATTCCATCTACAGATTTCTCGATGACAGAGGAGAATGGTTTCATAAAAACAGCAAGATGATTGTCCATCTTCACTTCACTTCTCCTCCCTACTCTCTCATTACGTGTTTGAACGTGCCCTTCTTTTTCATATCGTTGGCATTTCGTACTTCCTGGGTGAAGCGTATAGGTTGATGAGTGCTCAGCAAGTAAGGGCCTTCTTTTGCACATACAGGCCCTCTTCCATAAAAGTCTATCCCATAACTTTCTGCCCGAACCCTGTACCACAACCTATGCTCAATGTCCAATAAGGCTAGTCTGAAGCTACTCCGAAACTGTTCATGACCCTTTGCCAGGGTTATATTCTTTTCTCTCCAGTTGTTCTAGTTCATTTTTAATTTCATTCAGCTCCTGAATTTTTTCCTGCTTGCTCCTGTCTCCAGGACTTCATTTTTAGTCTTGCTTTCCCTGTGTTTGATGCTACATGATCATTATTTTTGTCTCAGCTTTAAATTTCTGGGAATATTTTTTCAAAGTAACTCTGTGGAAAAACTTATTCCTGCTTCAGCCCTTTGGGATCAACGTCTTGGTCATGGTTCCTTTGGCCAGTAAATTAACTGTATCTTCCCAGTGTGTTGAGGAGAGAGATTTAGCAATCATTTAGTGTAGAAGCATGTTCCCCTGTGTTCTGCATATATTCTGGGTGCCCACCCTCCCAATCTTTTCACACCTTCTCTTATCAGACAACTTTAAAGGCTGCATTGACACAGACATCATGAGAGTGTTACTGGATCCCAGGCTTTATCTCTGGGCTAGGGAATTAGAGCAAAGGTTGCTTCTTACCTTGATACCTAATGCATTAGTGTAGAGGATGTTGTTGGCCACTGATAGCTCAGCATTGATTTCCTCTCTGGAAGTTTCCCTCTGACTGAAGGAAGTTGCCTTACCCAGATTATGCTTCTGCCGCAGGGGCATCCAGAATCCTATGACTGGTTGGTTCGGGGATACATGACCCAGCGTCCTTGCCCAGAATTGGAACAATATTAAAGGTCCATCCCAGCTTCAAGTCATCCCTTAGTCTCTACTGTTACTGCATTACATTCCAGCTTCTCCCTCAACCCAATCCTGTTTCCTTTGCTCCCTCATGGGTATTTTTCCCTCTGATGAACAGTCTCTGATAAAACCTGCACATAAATCTCTTTACTGGAGTTCATTCCTAAGACAGTGGTGATCTTTTCTTGCAATTAAATGTTAATTTGGGCTCCAAGGCCATGTTTCTCAACACAACCATTTCAACAGGTCATGGCATCTTCTGTAAATTCATGTCAGTGTCATAACAATGGATTCAGTATCGTGGTGAACATGAATGACACATGTTGATAAGCAGACATGACTGGAAAACAGCTGCGTTTACATGCTTTAAATAATATTGAGACTAAAACAGAATGTATAAATAGCTGCATAGTGCCGTGAACGTTGAAGTTACGCAATACAAACCCTTGCATTGAGAATGGGTCTCAATAGACAACCTCTTAAAACATAAGGATCCTCAGTTTTCCATAAAAACTCGCGAAGAAGAAACTTCTTAACCATTTGATAGGTTAAGTGCAAGAAGCAAAGCACAAGGCAGCCTCTTGCCACAAAGTATAGTGGGTAATTTTTTTTTTTTTACAGTATAGAACCTGCTTAAAAACTATGAGGAAGTTGAGTTGGTATATAGATAAATTATCTCTAATTTATTTTTAAACTTTACACCGTATTTGGAGAATATGTGTGTGCATTTGGGGTAAGGGTAGGGACTCAGGTATAGAAAAATTTCAAGATAATAGTTTAGTGCTCTCTTCGTTTTATAAATTTTAAAATAGAATGTAAATATTGCATAACCCTACCCCATACACAAAGTTAAAGCTCCCTTCTAATTACGCCTATGGATGGCTTGTCTCTTTAAGTTTCTCCATCTGTAAAATGGAGATAACAATATTTACCTTCCTCATTAGGAAATGATGAATTTCCTAATGTGCATAATATGCTTTGAAGATGAAAAGCTTCATATAATTGTTAAGTGTTATTATTGTGCATAAATTCATTGGTATCACAGGTGCACAATTCTGAAGAATACATTAAAGGTAAAATTCATAATGAATAATCTTTGAGGTTGTAAACCTGAATTAAATATAAAGGGGAAAACAACCTTGTAAACATTAAACACAGATGGTAATGATTTTGTTCAGATTTTCCTTGTATATAGATTGGTTATATTTTACAATTAGACAAAGAGCTAAATAGGCATCAGTTAAGTTTTAAAAATCATGTGAAGCTTGGCTTTCAAAGCTTTGTCCATTCTTGGTAAAATTCTCAATTATAAAAGTTTAATAAAAGAATGCTTCTTTTTATTTATTTTGTGACTTTGGGGATTGATTGCTACAGCCTTAGGGTTTCACTCCAACACATCAACTATAAAATTTTGGCCAAAAGGCATATGGTCATAATATTCTTGATCCTTAAATACTCTCCTCATTGCCCAAAAAAGTATATTTTCGTTCAGTATACTCCTTCTGCTTCAGGAAAAATAAATCCCATTACTGTGGTAAAGGCCTTGTTGAAATTCTCTTGGGTTCATAATCAAAGTAACTCTGGTGTGTTTCCTGACTTTGTGCTATAGTAATGTATTTCAAGGACAGGTGAGAGATGCATTTTTGCTTAACTTGTGACAGGTGGCATTTTATTCCCAGGCAGCTATCTGCTTGGAATATTGTCTACTTCTTGGCCATGAGCACAAATCCAGAGGGACCTGGGCTCAGTCTGAACAGGAGTGTCAGGCACATTCCTGGCTTATTCCACAATGTCTGTGCTGGAGCTGGGGCTCGCCTCTCATCCACCCAGAGAGAGTCAAGTGGTCTTGAGTGAAGAAAGATTTATGTTGTTTTAGAATGAAATAATGCCATTTGCAGGAACAGGGATGGACCTAGAGATTATCATACTAAGTGAAGTAAGTCAGAAAGAGAAAGACAAATACCATATGATATCACTTATATGTGGAACCTAAAATACGACACAAATGAACATATCTACGAAACAGAAACATACAGACATAGAGAACAGACTTGTGGTTGCCAAGGGGGAAGGGAGTGTGGGAGGGGAGGATGGAGAGTTTGGGGTTAGCAGATGCAAACTATTATATATAGGATGGATGAACAACAAGGTCCTACTGTACAGCACAGGGAACACATTCAATGTCCTGTGATAAACCATAATGGAAAAGAATATGAAAAAGAATATATATATAACTGAATCACTTTGCTATACAGTAGAAATTAACACAGAATTGTAAAGCAACTGTACTTCAATAAAATTTTTAAAAAATAGTTATGTCTTTTTTAACTTTCACTTTCAACTGTTTTAAACGCAGGTATTTGGGGAAGTGGGGTGGGCAGTTTGGAACATGGTGAAGAAATGTCCCGCTGAAAACTGCTGCAGAGACAAGCCCCTACCCTCCTGCTGCTTCACTGCACTTCTGTAAGGAGTCGTCATCATTTATAACCAATCTCTAGTCAGGAGGATGTTCAGGCCAGTGATGCATATACCTGACTAACAGTGAAAAATAGTGTTCTCCCTCTTTAGAGGAGCATTGATTTGTTTTAAGGGTGAGGGCTGCTAGCACAGTAGACAAAGCCATTCACTGAAATAGGGCTTCATTGTCTTGAGAGCTGATGCATATCTAGAAAGGATGGGATTAATTCCATGCACATTGGAAGCATCAACTCTCTATTATAAAGCACCTTAAAGAAGTTCAAATGAAGGTAAGATAAAAGTTAAAGGCTTTTTGAGATAAGTAAAACTTGGGTTTGGCCAGGGTAGAGCATTAACTATCTATCTATTTTGAAGGCTGCTTCTGAATCAAGATCAGAGGTGGGCATTCATTCCCTTATTCATTCAACCAACTAATTCTTCTTATACTGTGAGACAGTGCTGTATGTCAGGACTGTGATCCATGAAGGATACAAAATGAAATCCCTGCTCTCCCAAATATTATGTCTAGGGGAAAGAATCAAACAGTGAGGGGGGTAAAGAAATCTTGTTACTATCCATGGTGCAGGTCACCCTGTCTCTCACCTAGGATGGATCATCTGGAAGCAGAAGGAGAAAAGGAGGGAGGAAGGAAGGAAGAAAGGAAGGAAGGAAAGAAGGAAGGAAGGAAGGAAGAGGGAAGGAGGGAGAGAGGGAGGGAGGAAGGAAAGGAGAGGAGGGGAGTAAAGGAAAGGGTAAAAGGGGATCACTTTTCTCAAAATGCAAAGAAAAATCTCAATAATAGCAACAAAAACAAAAATAATTACAGTCTAGAAATTCAGGACAGATGCTAGAGAAGCCCAAGTGTCCACATGTATGGCCTTTTGATTTTCCTCCCTTGGTTGTCTGTTTGGGAGAATCTTGAACTGCTGTTCTGTCCTTATTCACAGCTCTGATGAGTCCACTGAAGTTGATGAGGATCTAATTCTAAGAGAAGCTTTGAGACAGACCTAATTGCTCCGTGCGGCTTGTGTGATCTAAGTTCCCTGACCAGGGATCAAACCCAGGCCCTCGGCAGTGAATGCACTGAGTCCTAACCCCTGGACCACCAGGGATTTCCCAAGACAGATCTAATTTTAAAACAGATATTATTATAGGACATGTTATTTGCAAACCAATACGCTTTTATATATAGACATTTCATTTACATTGAGGAAATGGGAGCAAATTTAAATGAATCATATCTGTTTTCTTTATCCTAATAGGATAAAATGGTATTCTTGGTTTTCAAAAATACCAAAAATGAGTAGAATAAAACTTGTGTCATTATCAAGTACCTACCAATGAGACAACCAATTTTGGAAGGAAAAATATTTATCAGGGATTACATAATTATTGGGGTTTCTTACGTATTTTTCTTATTTAAAAAAATGGAAGCTTGGAAAGGAGGGGGCTATGAATATCTGTGACTATTTTGCTTTAAAATTATAAATACCTAGAGCTTGGATGAAGAGTTCATTAAGAGCATCTCATCATTCCATCGCCTACATCTCATTATTCCATTGCCTTCATCAACTTCTCTCCTATCAGGAGGTCTGGGTTCCACAGGCCATCCCTCCCTCCTCTGCCTTCTCCTAATCCATTCATGCTCCTAGGACACTGCTGGCCCCTCAGCCAGGTCCCAGCTCTGATGGCACATAGAATAAGGATGAAGAGCTTTAAAAAAATGTAATACCTGGATTCAACCCAACATTCAATATATTATTAGCTCCTAATACTGACTAGATGAATCTTGCTATTGGTTAGCTATATATTTTAACACTGATCTTTCATAATGTAATACACATCTGTTTATCCAACTGGTATACTAGCTGCATACTGCATTAAGCACCCAATTAGACCACAAGTATCTCAAATTCTGTATCTCCCAAACTGAATGTATTGTAAAGTTTGTTCTCCTCTAGTGGATGGACATAGAGTCTGTCATACAGAGTGAAGTAAGTCAGAAAGAGAAAAACAAATACCATATGCTAACACATATATATGGAATCTAAAAAAAAAAAAAAAAAGGTTCTGATGAAAGTAGCCGCAGGACAGGAATAAAGATGCAGATGTAGAGAATGGACTTGAGGACACGGGGAGGGGGAAGGGTAAGCTGGGACAAAGTGAGAGAGTAACATTGACACATATACACTACCAAACGTAAAATAGATAGCTAGTGGGAAGCAGCTGCATAGCACAGGGAGATCAGCTTTGTGACGACCTAGAGGGGTGGGATAGGGAGGGTGGGAGGGAGACACAAGAGGGAGGGCATATGGGGATATATGTATACATATAGCTGATTCACTTTGTTATACAGCAGAAAGTAACACAACATTGTAAAGCAAGTGTACTCGAATAAAGATGTTAAAAAAAAAAAAAGCCTGAGTAGCAATACTCATATCAGATAAAATAGACTTTAAAATAAAGAATCTTACAAGAGACAAGGAAGGACACTACATAATGGTCAAGGGATTTATCCAAGAAGAAGATATAACAATTATAAATATATATGCACCCGACATAGGAGCACCTCAATACATAAGGCAACTGCTACCAGCTATAAAAGAGGAAATCGACAGTAACACAATAATAGTGGGGGACTTTAACACCTCACTTACACCAATGGACAGATCATCCAATCAGAAAATTAATAAGGAAAGACAAGCTTTAAATGACACAGTAGACCAGATAGATTTAATTGATATTTGTATGACATTCCATCCAAAAACAACAGATTACACTTTCTTCTCAAGTGCGCACAGAACATTCTCCAACGTAGATCACATCTTGGGTCAGAAATCAAGCCTCAGTAAATTTAAGAAAATTGAAATCATATCAACCATCTTTTCTGACCACAACACTATGAAATTAGAAATCAGTTACATGGAAAAAAACGTAAAATACACAGACACATGGAGGCTAAACAAAACATTACTGAATAACCAAGAGATCACTGAAGTAATCAAAGAGGAAATCAAAGAATACCTAGAGACAAATGATAATGAAAACACGATGAACCAAAACCTATGGGATGCAGCAAAAGCAGTTCTAAGGGGGAGGTTTACAGCTATATAGACTACCTCAAGAAACAAGAAAAATCTCAAACAATCTAACCTTATACCTAAAGGAACTAGAGAAAGAAGAACAAACAAAACCCAAAGTTAGCAGTAGGAAAGAAATCATAAAGATCAGAGCAGAAATAAATGAAATAGAAACAAAGAAAACAACAGCAAAGATCAATAAAACTAAAAGCTTGTTCTTTGAGAAGATAAATAAAATTGATAAACCATTAGCCAGACTCATCAAGAAAAAGAGGGAGAGGACTCAAATCATTAAAATTAGAAATGAAAAAGGAGAAGTTAAAACAGACACTGCAGAAATACAAAGCATCCTAAGAGACTACTACAAGCAACTCTATGCCAATAAAATGGACAACCCGGAAGAAATGGACAAATTCTTAGAAATGTATAACCTTCCAAGATTGAACCAGGAAGAAATAGAAAATATGAACAGACCAATTACAAGTAATGAAATTGAAACTGTAATTAAAAATCTTCCAACAAACAAAAGTCCAGGACCGGATGGCTTCACAGGTGAATTCTATCAAACATTTAGAGAAGAGCTAACACCCATCCTTCTCAATCTCTTCCAAAAAATTGCAGAGGAAGGAACACTCCCAAACTCATTCTATGAGGCCAACATCACCCTGATACCAAAACCAGACAAAGATACTACAAAAACAGAAAATTACAGACCAATATCACTGATGAATATAGATGCAAAAATCCTCAACAAAATACTAGCAAACAGAATCCAACAACCCATTAAAAGGATCATACACCATGATCAAGTGAGATTTATCCCAGCAATGCAAGGATTCTTCAATATAGGCAAATCAATCAATGTGATACACCATATTAACAAATTGAAGAATAAAAACCATATGATCATCTCAATAGATGCAGAAAAAGCTTTTGACAAAATTCAACACAAAAACTCTCCAGAAAGTGGGCATAGAGGGAACCTACCTCAACATAATAAAGGCCATATATGACAAACCCACAGCAAACATCATTCTCAATGGTGAAAAACTGAAAGCATTTCCTCTAAGATCAGGAACAAGACAAGGATGTCCACTCTCACCACTTATTTAACACAGTTTTGGAAGTCCTAGCAGTGGCAATCAGAGAAGAAAAAGAAATAAAAGAATACAAATTGGAAAAGAAGAATTAAAACTGTCACTGTTTGCAGCTGACATGATACTATACATAGAGAATCCTAAATATGCCACCAGAAAACTACTAGAGCTAATCAATGAATTTGATAAAGTTGCAGGATACAAAATTAATGCACAGAAATCTCTTATAGTCCTATACACTAATGATGAAAAATCTGAAAGAGAAATTAAGGAAACACCCCCATTTACCATTGCAACAAAAAGGATAAAATACCTAGGAATAAACCTACCTAGGGAGACAAAAGACTTGTATGCAGAAAACTATAAGACACTGATGAAAGAAATTAAAGATGATACCAACAGATAGAGAGATATACCATGTTCTTGGATTGGAAGAATCAATATTGTGAAAATGACTATATTACCCAAAGCAATCTACAGATTCAACACAATCTCTATCAAATTACCAATGGAATTTTTTACAGAACTAGAACAAAAAATCTTAAAATTTGTATGGAGACACCAGAGACCACAACTATCCAAAGCAGTGTTGAGGGATAAAAACGGAGCTGGAGGAATCAGACTCCCTGACATCAGACTATACTACAAAGCTACAGTAATCAAGACAATATGGTACTGGCACAAAAACAGGAGTATAGATCAATGGAAAAGGATAGAAAGCCCAGATGGTCAACTAACCTATGACAAAGGGGGCAAGGATATACAATGGAGAAAAGATAGTCCCTTCAATAAGTGGTGCTGGGAAAACTGGACAGCTACATGTAACAAAAATGAAATTAGAACTCGCCCTAACACCATACACAAAGATAAACTCAAAATGGATTAGAGCCCTAAACGTAAGACCAGACACTATAAAACTCTTAGAGGAAAACATAGGAAGGACACTCTGACATAAATCACAACAACATCTTTTTTGATCCACCTCCTAGAGTAATGGAAATAAAAACAAAAATAAACAAATGGGACCTAATGAAACTTAAAAGCTTTTGCAAAGCAAAGGAAACTACAAACAAGATGAAAAGACAACCCTCAGAGTGGGGAAATATATTTGCAAACAAATCAATGGACAAAGGATTAATCTCCAAAATATATAAATAGCTCATGCAGCTCAACATTAAAAAAACAAACAACCCAATCAAAAAATGGGCAGAACACCTAAATAGACATTTCTCCGAAGAAGACATACAGATGGCCACGAAGCACATGAAAAGCTGCTCAACATCACTAATTATTAGAGAAATGCAAATCAAAACTACAGTGAGGCATCACCTCACAGCAGTTAGCATAGGCATCATCAGAAAATCTACAAACAAATGCTGGAGAGGGTGTGGAGAAAAGGGTACCCTCTTGCACTGTTGGTGGGAATGTAAATTGGTACAGCCACTATGGAGAACTGTATGGTGGTTCCGTAAAAAACTAAAAATAGAATTACCATATGACCCAGCAATTCCACTCCTGGGCATATACCCAGAGAAAACCATAATTCAAAAAGACACATGCACCCCAATGTTCATTGCAGCACTATTTACAATAACCAGGTCATGGAAGCAATCTAAATGCGCACTGACAGACAAATGTATAAAGAAGATGTGGTACATACATACAATGGAATATTATTCAGCCATAAAAAGGAACGAAATTGGGTCATTTGTAGAGACGTGGATGAATCTAGAGACTGTCATACAGAGTGAAGTAAGTCAGAAAGAGAAAAACAAATATCGCATATTATCACATATATGTGGAACCTAGAAAATGGTACAGACGAACCGGTTTGCAGGGCAGAAATTGAGACACAGATGTAGAGAACAAACTTACGGACACCAAAGGGGGAAAGCAGCAGCAGGTGGGGTTGGTGTGTGATGAATTGGGAGATTGGGATTGACATGTATACACTGATGTGTATAAAATTGATGACTAATAAGAACCTGCTGTATAAAAAAATAAATAAAATTTTAAAACAAATTCAGGAAGAATCAAATAAGGCAATTGGACTGAAATGCTGTAACCATTAACTATACTTGAACATAATAATCTCTTTACTCCAGCCTGTACTCAAAATGGTGAAAGAATTCAACAAAAGGAGGGAAAGTGTATGTTTCTGACATACATTTTGGGTAAATAGTAGAATTTAAATTCAATGGAGGCAAAAGTGATAATCCCTAAAAATCTTTAAGAGAATAATATAAATCGATTATTTCGAAGTAGATTTTTTTGCTTTGAAATATCTCAAGAAGTTAGGAAGTCTTCTCTAGCTCTATGATTCTACTGAAGTTATCCAAAAACATAGCATTGTATCTAGTCCACAGTAGGACAGTTGAGATGACAGAACCCTAAACATCTGGTGATTTCGGTTTCACAGTTCACAACTTACATCAGTTACCAAGATCATTTTTCCTGTAGAGAGTGATAAAAACATTTCTACTTAACAGTTGTATTGTCCATTTCATACTCCATCCTATCTGTTGTCCCCAAACTCCTCAACCACACTTACTGCAAGTACATTTTGGCAAAGGGCAGAGGAAATAATTTTATATGCCTGCAAACTTTGAGCTTGCCAGAGAGCTGCCATGCTAAAATGTATCTATATCCATGGGTGAAATTTAAAGTAGATCTCTACTTTTGCCTCATTTCCTCGGTTTATGAAGCCTGGATTTTCTGTTGTTCAGGTACAAGGACCTTATGGTTATATAAGCAAGTATGTACAAAGGAATGTATAAGTTGAATTTGGACTGGGAAATACAAGGATGAATCAAGAAATTTACGCATGAACTGCACTTGCATCCACTTTTAGTACATCGATTTAGGGAATAAAGTGTGGGGATAACTCATTTTCCCAACTATTATAAATTTTTTCCAAAAATAAATACTTATTTTTGTTTTTCATTTCCTTGAGAAATTAAAATTCAGACAATCAGATTTCCTCTCCCCAATTTATCTGGACTCATCATCCCTACAAATTTAATACTTACTCATAATTAATGGTATAAAAAATAAGTCTAAAAAGTTTATATTAAATAGCAACTCTACCCAAACTGTCTTACTCTTCAGTTATCTAATTGTATGTATCCTGTTTTATAATTAGAAATTTGATTTGTTTGAAATAATGAGAAAATGATTTGCTTCTCCTTGCTCATAAAAGGCTCTTGGAAAAATTATTAGTATTCTGCAAATAATGGAAGAGGTAGAAGTTGCTGTGAAATAAGTTTCTGGTTTTAACAAAAACAACACATAGAACTATTTAATCCTCAAATGGCTTTCAAAGCATTTGTTGATGAATATTAGTTTTTGAGGACAATATCTATTAGATGTGGTTGCTGATACATTAGAGAATATATATTTGTGTATGTGTGTATACTCATAAAAGACATATAATTTAAAAAAAGTTCTTGACTTATTAACATGGTACATATTTAAGACAATTTTTAGTGCTTATTATGATTTAAAGTTTTGCCCATTTTGTCAATTTTAATGTTTTAGTTTAGAGAGGTTTTTACTTTAAGCTTCTTAAAATTATGACTTACAGTCTTTCTTGGTTATCTGATATTCAATGAAGAAGCTAGAACAAAAGTGGGCTCAATCATCCTTAAAGTCATATGAGTATTAGAATTGTTATAAAAGTCAATTACAAGCCTGATTGATTGCTAACAATGTAACATAAAGCAAGTTAGCTGAAAAGATTAATATCCAACTTTTCAAGGGACTTATAAAAGAAAGTCCCAGTCACACAACTTATAATCAATGTCAAAAGGTATCCAAATCCATTAACTGAGTTTTCTGTTATGCTGTCAGAACAGTTGAGAAATGTCATTAATTAAAAAAAAAAATAGAACAGTGCCACTGCCTTGTTAACTAGCAACAACTTTGAGGAAAGGCTGCCCCGTGCAGAAGGCAAGGAAGTGTTAACCACCCCACTTTGTGACTCGGTCCTACACAATTACCTGGTCATCCTCACCTGCACCGAGAGGGCTTCTCAATCTTGAATTTGAGAGGTAAAAAGAATGACCTTGAAAGAGAAAGAGTTACAACAAATCTAAATAAACAGAAGCAAAGTGTTTGGAATGTGTCCAAAAGAAGGAGCTCATTTCATATAACCCTATTGGAGCCTTACAAAGATGTTGTTAGGCTCGTAGCTTTCATTTAGGAAAAAAACATGTTGCTCTCTAAGAGGAGAGTTTATTAGAGGCTTTTATCAAATATTCATTTACTCAATGTAATGGAGTTGAAATGGAGTTGAAAAACTAGATGAAATTTTAACATTATTTTGAAAAGAAAACTTTAAAAAAGTTAAGTAAGGTGTATAAATGTGACAAAAGGATTGTTAGAATGAATGACAAAAAGGGAGGTTAAAGAATGTCTGTAGATGTGTCTGTGAAGGTAGTTCTGAAATTTAAACACAAGGCTCCAGGAAGCAAACCTTGGAGAATTTCTAACTGGGTAACTGCTTGAAGGTAGATGCAGCTGTCCTCTCTTCTCCATCTTTTCCTGTCTCTTTCCCTCTCCGTTCTTTCCTCTCCTTGCTCCTGTCTCTTTCCTCCCACAAAGTTCTCAACTTCTGGTAAAGTAGCTGTTTTGTATTCAATCTGTGAGTCAGTCATTGAATCACCAATTATTTACCAGGCTTATGGAAGCAAGTCTTTTTCTGACCAGGAATGGCAACTCCTGCTGTTCTTTGCCATAAAAAATCAATATGCTTTTAAATTTTGTTGCAATGTCCAAAGTTACCTATTTAATTTGCCTAACTAAACAAACATTTTGACATTTATGGTGACTGTTTTTACCTTTCTGTTTTAGCACATATGTGAAGAAAATGAGTTTATCTTCTAATATGAACAAAGCTTCCAGATATTTGGTAGCAAGATTTAAATATCTAATATGGAGAATTGTTTTACTAAATTATTGTATATTCATTAGATGAAATATTTTAAGAACCCTACTAAAATGATATTTGTGAAGGTTTTATAGAAACATAGAAACTTTATGTTATACTGTTAAGAGGAAAAACAGAAAAAAATGAAATTAAATTTTCACTTAAATTCTATGGTCTATGAGAAGAGTGACTTGGTTTTAAAAAGCTGGATAATAAAATGCCTGATATACTGTGCCCAGACTACGCTTATTGGTGTCACACAGTATATATCTTATTGTTCAGTTTCACCTGAGATGCAGTCTGGACAATGCAGGAGTTCAGTTTCACCTGAGATGCAATCTGGACCCACCCACGGGGAAGCAGAGGGAACACCATCCTGTCCCACAGCCAGGGAAGAACACAGGTAAGACAGATAATCAGACAATGGATAGTTTAGTGCTGGACCAAGAAGGAGAAACCTCCCCAGTAATAAGCAACTAGGGGTAGGGATTTTCCAATGATGATGACCTCTTTAGGAATATCATTGACAACAAATATCTGCCTTTAAAAGGATCTTTGTATAATTGCAGATTTAGAGACAGACCATTTTTGGCAAATAACAGAGGCTTTGAAAGAGGAAAGTAGTATCTATATGCACACCCGGAGGCAAGATGTAGTCCATACAGAAAAGGAAATTAGGCTGAATGGAGATATTTCTCTGCCTCATTTGACCAAAGGTTTTCACTATGGCCTTAGTGGGAAGGAGTTGGAAATTAATATCAGACTCCACCATTATTCATTTAAAGTTTTACATGTTAAATTGGATTAATTGTATACTACTTGTCATTCCATTTTTAATGGCCATGAATTTCTTTATTGTCTTTATAAAGAACCAAAGTTAATCTCTAAAAGTGGGGTTCTACAATAAATAGGTATCCAGCCCTGATTAGATTTTTATCTATTATGCAACATTTTTGTTTTTTAATTGGTAATACCACATGCTTGACTCTTTTGAAGATGTTGACTTACACTTATATAGTTGTATAGCATAAGATAATTAAAATTCTATATGAATATAGATGTGGGCTGCTAGGAAGCAAGAGAAAACTATAATTCAATTAGTGGGATGAGGTTTGGAACTGATTTACTCTCCTTTTTATAAGATTTATATTATTGTTAATCTATTAATATTTATATATTATTATGTTTTAGAAAAAAGTAAAAATTTATAACAGTATTATCTGTGAATTATTTTTGAGGCTGGATTTGGATGTTGACAGGAAGCTGGAGTGATGATTCTATGATTGGGTATCTCAATATATCTTATCTGTCAGATTTTAAATCTATTTTATTTTTGAAGTGTATTTATTTATACTATAGGTAAGATTTATTGGGTTAAAGCTGTAATTTATAAAAAAGCAGCAGTCACTCATATTAGCTGTAAATGGGGGATATTTTATATTTGGCTGGTAGTAGAGTCCAAAATAGATATTGCTTTGGCCTCATTTTATGATGATCTCAAAGTAACCTTGTCTGAGGCTGGTGTTCTTTGAGATTGTTTATTTCTAACATGAGAAAAACATAGGCTAGCGGTGAGCATCAGACGAGTTCTCAGATGTCGGGAGTTGCTGGTTTGTTGTTGTTGTTGTTTTCTTTCCTTCTCAATGGCAATGTCATATTCTAAAGCATTGCCATCATGTCTACTTTCACAAGCTTTAAACTTTGTGAGCTTTGGCTGAATCTGGCCAAAGACTAAGATCCCTAGAAAATAAGCTCTAAAAATCACTTAAGCAAAAAACTTTTTTATTAGCCAATTATATTTCTAAAGAGTTTCTATTTCCATTGGAAAAAATGCCGACCCCTAGTTATTACTGGGGGTGGTTTCTCTTTCTTGTTCAAGTATGAGAGATATCCTTTGTTAGGATATCTGTTCCGACCTTGTTTTTTCCCAGTTGAGAGACACATTCTCAGCTGGCCTGGGAGGAGCCAGTTGCTGTGGGTCAGGCATATACTGACCGTTTCAGCGAGCTGCCCCAAGGAGAAGGGCAACGCCGGTGAAATAAACCATACAGCAGCAGGAGAAGGACTGTCACTGCAAGAGTGCAGAGCCAGTCAGGTCAGAGGTCAGGACTGCAAGGAATGGAAATCAAGTCCCCATGAGGTGGCAGGGCCCAGAGATGGGTCAAAACAAGGAACAAGAATGATGTACACGGAAGGGTGAGGGGAAGGGATAGATTAGGGAGTTTGGGATGGACATGTACACACTGCTGTATTTAAAACAGATGACCAAGAAAGACCTGCTGTGTAGCCCAGGGAACTCTGCCCGATATTCCATAATAACATAAATGGGGAAAGAATTTGAAAAAGAATAGACACATGTATATGTATAACTGAATCACTGTGCTGTACACCTAAAACTAACACAACATTGTTAATCCACTATACTCCAATATAAAATAAAAATTAACAACAACAGGGCTTCCCTGGTGGCGCAGTGGTTGAGAGTCCACCTGCCGATTCAGGGGACGCGGGTTCGTGCCCCGGTCCAGGAAGATCCCACATGCCGCAGAGCGGCTGGGCCTGTGAGCCATGGCCGCTGAGCCTGCGCGTCCGGAGCCTGTGCTCCGCAACGGGAGAGGCCACAACAGTGAGAGGCCAGCGTACCGCAAAAAAAAAATAAATAAATAAATAACAACAACAAAAAAAAGAATGAGGTACACGGGAGCAGAGGCCAAGAAAGGAACTTCACCTGTGAAACACGCTGCCTCTGGGGAACTGTTTGCTTCTCCATGTTTGTTTTTCTGGGAAACGCCATCTGCTAGAAGTGGTCACATCTTCAGGTAGTCTCCTGACTCAAAATATACAAAGGAGAGAGCATATAAAAACCTCTATATATCCAGGAGTAATTTTAACAGGAAACACATAGACCTCATGAAAGATGTTCACATGAAAAAGATATGGCTGACATGTTATTTTCAAGAGGCCATTTTACAAAACCTCAGACAACACAACAGCAACACAAGACACCTCAGAAACAAAATAGAAGATGTGCACTGAGAGCTGAGACCATGTATGGAGTGCTTTGAAGGTGGTGCCTGACATCCAGAAATCAAAGCCTTGGTTCCAGGCAGTAAAGGTTCCTGACTGTGCAGGCTTGATCTTTCCTACATGGATTATTCTCAGGGGACCGCTTTCCCTCCCTCTAGCCCATCCTCCACTTAGCATTCAGGATGACCTTTTGCCAAATAAAAGTTTGTTCATGTGTCGTCCCAATGTAAAGTCTTCAATAACTCCCCAGGCTCCCCTTTTCTATGGGAGAGCATCTCTCTAATTGTTTTCCATGATTATTCTTAAGAGATGTTTAAAAGCATTTCATCATTTTAAGGTTCTCTGGGCTAGTAATTTAGAAAACCTTGGTTCAGCAATGATAAAGAGGCTTCTGTACCACAGGACTTTTTCGAGCTGTGATTCAAATATGGGACTCAGAGTTTCCTCGTCTCATGTTGTACATGTGAAGACCATAGTAAGACCATTTTAAGACCATGAGGACCTGGTGTACGAAGGAAAGCTGTCAGAAATGTCTCTAAGTCCAGAATCATTATCTTGTTATCTGAGGACATTCGTGATCCAATATCTGCCAAGGACACCCATCCCCATGTCCCCAAACCTGTCTGTTCCACACATGTTTTCCTGTCACTTCTTCAAGGCATCTTATTCACTCCAGCCGTTCCCTTTATGCCTCCTGCATACATCTCTGTTTTAGTGCCATTCACTTACTTTAACAGCCATTTTATTATATGCCTGCCCCTAACCCCGGAAGATGCATTCCTTGAAGGCAGACTCCTGTCATGTGTTACAGGAGTCTGTCCAGCGCCTGGCATATAGTAGGTGCCTAGTCAGTATTTGCTGACTGAATTCCACTCTAAATAGAGGGTTTCTCCTTCCAAATATCTGCCTTTTCATACCGACATTGCCCACTGTGATTGCCTGGACATTTGTTTTTGGAAAGAGAAAAGGAAGCCAATTTTAAGTATTCTTCTCTCCTTTATTATATTAGAAACCATTGTCATAAGTATTGCATAAGTATTGCATAAGTATTGTCATAAGTATGGCGTGATAAGAGTTTTACAAGATAACAAAGAAAATGCCGCCAAGAAATACAGCCACAGGAACCAAGTTCTATTTTTTTTTGCTCGTGATGTGTCAAGGTTAAATACTAGACTGATGAAAAACATATAGAATTATGGAATTTCAAAAGGTTTGAAGTGACTTTAAAGGTCATTCGGCTCATCTCTTTCCTGAATCCCAATATTTTTGCTACCAAGTGGATGTGCATTAGGTACAACATTGGTAGGGAATTGGTAGGTTCCATTGGTAGGGAATTAAGCTCAGTCTCTCTTGTGATACGTCTGACTAGTGTGAGAGGTATTTCTATTGATTTGAAAACACACACACACACACACACACACAATTCTTCTTTTTTATTTTCTTCTTTTTTTTTTTTTTGGTCTTAGTTGCAGCACGTGGGAACTTCTTTGAGGCGTGCGGGATGTTTCATTGTGGCATGAGCTTCTCTCTAGTTGTGGCATGCCAGCTTCTCTTTAGCTGTGGTGTGCGGGTTTTCTCTCTCTAGTTGTGGCACACGGGCTCCAGGGTGTGTGGGCTCTGTAGTTTGTGGCATGTGGGCTTAGTTGCCCTGTGGCATGTGGGATCTTAGTTTCCCCACGAGGGATCAAACCCACGTCCCTTGCATTGGAAGGCGGATTCTTTACCACTGGACCACCAGGGAAGTCCCCTTATATATATATAATTCTAATGTTGCCCTAAAAGACCATATGAGAAAATTTCCCATCCCTTTGCCACATAGCAACTCTTCAAATAATTCCTATCATTTCTTCCTCATTCCCTTCTCTAAAAATAATCAGCACAAATCCTTCAACTATTCTACATCTGTCCCCAGTTTGGCAGTACCTTGCCTCCTATGCTTTCTTATCTCAACAATTATTATACATTACACTTTGTTACTTTTAAAGCATGACATACAAAAATGAATCCCAAATTCCATGTGCACCATAATCAGCCCTTAAAAATTAGAAACACTTCTAGTCAAGGTATTATAATTTAATCAATATTGTTTTTAGACAATGACATTATACTGTTGAGAATTTTAAGGTTGTATTGTCATCCAAAACCTCTTCAGCCTTCATTTAATGCATGCAGTTTGCCAGCACACATGCTGCATTATGTGATCATGAATTTTGACCTTTGGAACTATATGTGGAAACTTACCTTTATTCTTCTAAAATTGATTGTTTTGAAATATTTTCCCAGGCTGTTGTTATAGTCTATCATGGTTTTGTTTTCTATTAAACCTTTACTGAGCTTCTAAAATGTATAAGACCCCATGTTAGGCTGTAAGGATGCAAAAATCTGATAGGACATATTCCCTGCCTTCCAGAAATTAGAATCCCTTAAGGGAAGACAGACGGTAATATCAGTAATTACAGGATAACATGGAGAAAACTTTAACCAAGTTATTGGCAAAAATGTTAAGCAGTCAAGAAGGATCCTGGGAGCATGACAGTAATAACTTCCTTCCAGAATCACCTCTACAAGTATTCTCTATACACGTTTGCAAAAGTACTTGGAGTACACTTTTCTTGTTAGACCTAAGTAGATAGATGCCCTGAGGTCAGTGGTTAATTTGGGCTAAATCACAAGGGAATGTTAACAATCTAGACCAAGCCTGGATAACATAGAGGATGAAGTTTTATGTGTAGCTACCTCATCCAGTCCCTACTGATTAATTTTAATTCTTCTGGCCTAAGTTTACAATTATCTTCCTATTAACTAGGAAGAAGTGACCCAAATCTCCTTGACAGTGATCTCCTATGTACCATTAAATAACCATGCTTTATTACTATGTTTCTAACAGACTGAACATAATCAGTTTCATGAACTTTCAAACACTTTACTTAATGAAGCTTTCCATTTTATTTATGACATGAAGATCTGTTTTCTATTGTAATGACAAAATATAGTCTGAATATAATACTTTTAATGAGATCTGAAAAATGTCAAAAGGAGTGGAACAATTATTTTTTTTAGGTAAATATGGGATATTTTTCTTTTTCGACAGCCACATTTAGCTAGATTGTTTTTGAGAACTTCAGCCCTGGGATTTATTGTTTTGGCAATCCTTATTTTTCTGCTTCCATCCATTTCCCTACACCACCATAGGGAAGGGGGAGGGAGAGGGGAATCGGAAAAGGACTTACCATTAGCCTTTCATTATCTCAATTTAACAGTTTTAGACCATTTCTTCTACCTATTAAGCTAGTCACATTTTCATAATTGTCTCTTCTTTGCTGGAAGTTAAACGAAAGATTTTGCTAAGCTGTATATTAAGAGAAACCTGGGGAATATGTATGGGATGAATTCTGATTGTTCTAAATCGAGAAGAGGGAGAGATTAGTCTGATTGTATTCGCAAGATGACACAGCATAGTGCAATTCATCAGGTCCTCAAGACTACCCTCAGGTTCAATAATTCACTAAAAAGAATCACAGAGGACTTCCCTGGTGGTGCAGTTGTTAAGAATCCACCTGCCAATGCAGGCGACACGGGTTCAAACCCTGGTCCGGGAAGATCCCACATGCCTCAGAGCAACTAAGCCCGTGCGCCACAATTACTGAGCCTGAGCTCTAGAGCCCGCAAGCTGCAACTACTGAAGCCCGTGCGCCTAGAGCCCGTGCTCCGCAATATACTATACTGTGCATTAGATCTCTAGGGCTTATTTATCTACTCGTTGCAAGTTTGTACCCTTAGACAACATCTCTCCTATTCCCAAAACCCCCAGCCCCTGGCAACTACCATTTCTCTCTCTGTTTTTACAAGTTTGCTTTTTTCAGATTTCACATATACGTGATACCATACAGAATTTGTCTTTCTCTGTCTGACTTATTTCACTTAGCTTACTCAAGGTCCATTCATGTTGTCATAAATGGCAGTATTTCCTTTTTGTGATGGCTAAGTAATATTCCATTGTATACATGTATACCACATCTTTTCTATCTGTTCACCCATTGTTGGGCATTCTTTAATTGGGTGTTACTAATTTTCTTCCCAAGGGGATTTCTTCTTTTAGTTCATCAAGGAGTTCCACTTTTGTTTTCCCAAGTTTTTATAGAATCTTAAAGTCAATATTATTTAAAAGTGTTTTTTTTTATTTTTATGGATTTGAGAAAGAAAAGAGAGGCTGTAATCGGTTTAATCTTTTGAAACAGAAGTCATGATCTCTTTTTATACATACCTCCAGAAATTGCAACTCTCTGCAATCTAAACATTAGGAATTAGGGAAAGAATCATAATTCACTCTTATGTTTTTAAAATAGCAATTATTTCTCTTTGTAAAAATAATATGTACTCAGTACAAAAAAATATTGAAAAAAAGTATGACAGGAATCAACAATAATCTCACCATTTAAATATTATCATTTTAAATATTATCATTCCTCTTTCTCCAAGTACATATAAAACAAATGTGGATATCTATATTTAAATGCTTTATATATACATATATATCTGTATTTTAAATGCATAATATTATCACTAATAAATATAACACACATATTTATGTCAATATTCTCTATGAGATAATTTTAATTGTTATATGGTATACCATTATACAAATACAATATAACCTCCTTAACCAAATCCTTGTTATAAGAAAGGTAATTAGATATTTCCAGCTTTTTGCAATTATAGATAATAGCTCTGAACCCCACTATTCATGAATATTTGCATAAGATTTTGATTAATTCCCTAAAAAAAATTTTAAGCAGTGGTACTACTAGGTTCAAAAGAATTCACATTGTCAGGTTTAATACATGTTGTCTACACTGTCCTCAAAAAAGGGGTTATACCAATTGACCCTCCCCTTAGCATTATAGGAAAGTGGCAGTTTCTAAATATTTCCCCAACACTAGGTTTTCATATTCTTTATACTCATTGATAGTATAAAAGGGAAAATATGTTTTCTCATTATTTTTTACTTTGTGGGTTGAACACATGTTATTATGATCTGCTTTTTTGTTTTATGGAGAATTGCCTGTTCATCATTTTTCCCATTTTTGGTAATCTTTCTTTTCCAATTGATTTTTTTAAATCTTTAAAGAAAATCAGTCATACTTCGCCATGTATTATAAACATTTTTTGCAGTTTGTGCTTTGCCTCTTAACTTAATTCACAAAGCTAATTTTTCTAATCTAATCCTTGTTTTGTTATAGTTTCTGCCAGTGGAGGCAAAGGAGAAGGGGGTAAGACCCCTTGCAGTTCATACAGAAGATGATTTTTTATTTGTTTAGTTGTTTGTTTCTCATATTCTGAATGAGTTAAGAGTATAACAGAACAAAGTAAGAGAGATTGAAGATCAGAATTCAGATGTCTTAATCTGAAATGACCACCCTAGTTTAACATCTTGCAGACAGAAAACCTACAAAAACATGCTGAGTCGATGAGTGGATGGATGGATGGATGAATGAATGCTGGGAACTGATCTAGGAGCTGAGGACTTGAGCTCCAGCTATAGAAATAACAATGGAATTTAATCAACAACTTGATAAAATCTGAGAAAGACCATGGAGGAAATCTATGGACACTGTTCATAAGTAATTACCAGAAATGGATATATCTATCATTATTTAATGATAAGTGAGGGGCTTCCCTGGTGGCACAGTGGTTAAGAATCTGCCTGCCAATGCAGGGGACAAGGGTTTGAGCCCTGGTCCGGGAAGATCCCACATACCATGGAGCAACTATGCCCATGCACCACCACTACTGAGCCTGCACTCTAGAGCCCACGTGCCACAACTACTGAAGCCCGCATGACTAGAGCCCGTGCTCCACAACAAGAGAAGCCACCACAATGAGAAGCCCGCGTGCCACAACTAGAGAAAGCCCGCGTGCAGCAACGAAGACCAAACGCAGCCAAAAATAAATAAATTTATATTAAAAAAAAAGATAAGTGAGCAAAGAGAAAACATTTTCTGCAGCACAGTAAGAATTTTATCTGAATCACTGGCATTATATCCATTACCCTACAAACATGTTTTAGGAATTCTGTCTTCAAAATCCCCTTGCGTGATCCCTCTCCCACTTCCTTTACACAAGCAAACGCCTCAAGAGTGATACCACTAGCAGTAAGGCCGTTTCAAAGCCACTCATTCAAACCTCTGAAATCTGAATCCTTCTTCTACCACTGGGGCTTTCAGGGAAGGCTTTATAAAGGACTTTAAAGATTTCTCATTTTATCAGCAGAGAGAACCAACTGTCTTGGATGTTTAAGGGAGATTTTATTAAGGAATTAATACAGATTCTATCTAGACTCAGAATTTTAGAGGACTCTTGGAAATAGAATTCTCAAGGAAAACCTATCTCTGCACTATCACCAATATAATCTTTCCATGAGATTAATGTTGCTTCTAGAACAGGGCATAATAATCTATTTCCATTTATCATGAGTAATGCAGCACTATATATGCTTTCTCTCACTGCAGATCATTTGGGAATCTTATTCGCTTCTTAACCCTAAATGTCATTTTAGGAATGCAGTACATAGAAGCCAAGAGATCCCCTTTTCATACTAAATTTAATCCTAATTTCATATATATATAATACCTCTGAATCTTTTCCACATGTATTTTTGGTGACATCTCAACTTATGATCTCATTGATAACATACTACCTTCTTCATTAATGGACTATTTTTCCTTCTAATTCTGTCTGTTGTTCAATTTCTATTTCCCTGTTCTAGCCTTATCTTTCTGTATCCATTTAGGAACATACAAAGAATTTCAAAAGCCTTTTTGGTCTTGGTTTTACTTTTGCATTTTTCTCCTTGGACATTACTATTTGCTTTCCTAATGCTTTTTAAGTAACTTTCAATTTGCTTTGAAACACTTCCCTTTCATGTATAACACTTCTTTCTATCAAAAAAAAATTGTTTTTGGTCACTCAGTCTTTGTTTAGTTTTGTGTTTGTGAACTACTGTTGCCTTGTAGTAAAATCGGAGCCAAATGGAGCTCTTCGGTGTACTTTGCACTCACAGGGCTGTAAGGAGCTTTAAAACCATGAAATGGCCAGTCCTGCAGTGCCAGGCTCTCATGGAAACCCACTGAAAATAAGATGACCTGCTTCTCAAATGCACAAACCTCAAGTTACATAGCTTTTCACTGTCTTCTAAGACACTTCTTTCCATGCCCATTAAGGAGATACTGCTTCTGCCTGCTTTTCCTCTACCATTACTCTCGAAATTTCTTCTGACCATTTATGTCCTAGAAACATGATAAACTGTGAAATTGCAGTCTGAAGGCAGCCAGGGCTTTAAGAAATATGGATAGGTGAAATTGAAAAAAAAAACACAAAACACTGTCATAATCATTATTAAAATAGAGTGTCATTCTCACTGCCTATTTGGAGAATCAAAAAGACTCATTTAGGGGGCTTCCCTGGTGGCGCAGTGGTTGGGAGTCCGCCTGCCGATGCAGGGGACGCGGGTTCGTGCCCCGGTCCGGGAAGATCCCGGGAAGATCCCACATGCCGCGGAGCAGCTGGGCCTGTGAGCCATGGCCGCTGAGCCTACGCGTCCGGAGCCTGTGCTCCACAACGGGAGAGGCCCGCGTACCGCAAAAAAAAAAAAAATAATAAAAAAAAACCAAAAAAAAAGACTCATTTAAAGAGCTTTGTGACGCAAAGATGGTTGTTCATTCATTAATGTGCATTAAAGCAATTTTAATTGTGTCTCTACTTCCACTCCATGCAGTCACAATACATTCTGAAATTCTCAGAGTTCTTTTTCATAGAAAATAACTAAAATCTGGTATATTTAGAGAGCATAATGTTTTCTAATCACAGATTTGTGATTGTTCTCAGTATGTCGTTCCTCTAATTGGAAGCCTTAAAATAGAAATTGCAATGCTCCAAATCTAATTTATGAAGATGACAATAGTGGAATTAGAGGATGAATGCACAGATAAAAATCTCTTCTCTAAATGAAGAATAATTATTCATGCTGGAAAATTATCAGAAACAATTTTGGGCTACTCTAATAACATACTAGATAATTTGTTATATTCAGTGGGGTTGCAAATACTTACTACTTACTAAGTCCTGTAAAATTCAATGCTGCCTACAAGTAAGATTAGTGAGGGAATATGAATTTTATATTAAAATATCATATTAGAGTTTAGAGTAGAAATTAATTTAGCAATAATATAGTCTAATCTTCTCATTTATGAGCAAATCAAGTCCCAAAGAGATTTCAAAAATAAGTAAAAGACTATATTAGCAGGGAATTCGCCAGAGGTCCAGCGGTTAGTACTCTGCGCTCTCACGGCCGAGGGCCCCGGTTCAACCCCTGGGCAGGGAACTAAGATTCCACAAGCCATGGTGTGGCCATAAAAAAAGACTATATTAATAATCTGTGGCATTGGTAAGATTAGACGCTATTTCACCTAATTTCATGCCCAGAGTGCCTGCCACATCTTCACCAAGGACTTTTTACGCCAGCAAACTTGAGAGCAGAGCTTAGTCGGTTAATAAATTAAGTCCTGGTCATTAAAACAAAAAAGGCAACTCTCATTGAATTTTTCTCTTTTCCTAGAGTAAGCTCTTTATCTCAAAAAAAATAAATAAAGTAGAGCTCATTGTTTATCAAAGCATACAAACTACCATAATTGCCTAAGCCCTTTTTGGAGATTGCTAAATTTTTGCAAATTATAAAATTGCTATTTTGCTTTACCCCTTCTCCCAAATTGAAAGCAATCTAAATGTGCGATTTGTGGACAACTTGTGGATGTATCTATGTAGTGCAGCCACTAAAATTGCCTCGATCTAGATACCCAATGGCTTAGCCATTTTCGTTCCTGTGTACATACCCACCAGAAATGCACACACATGTGCATCAAAATAAATGTGCAGAAACATTCATAGAAGCTTTATTCATAACCGTCATTAAGTTGAAACAATCCAAATGTCCAGTAGTCTTAATATGGATAAATAAATTCTGGTTTATTCATGAAATGGAATGG
Organism: Orcinus orca; assembly: GCF_937001465.1. Classification (NCBI taxonomy): domain Eukaryota; kingdom Metazoa; phylum Chordata; class Mammalia; order Artiodactyla; family Delphinidae; genus Orcinus; species Orcinus orca. Next base: position 75,650,853 of record NC_064570.1, read on the forward strand.
TACATAACAATGAAAAATGAACAAACTTCAGTTATATCCAAACAGCATTGATGCATCTCACAGACCCAGAGTTTAGTGAAAGAAACCCGGACAGCAAAGGATGAATACTGTACTTTCTATTTATACAAAGGGAAAAAGCAATCAAAACGAATCTCTTTTGTTAGAACTCACAATTGTAGTTACCTTTGGGAAGGAGAGAGGTGAAATGCTTTGGAGGGAGTAAAATAAAGCCTTTTGGGGTGCTGGTAATATTGTATTAATATTTCTTGACTGGCGTACTGTGACAGTCCTTCAAGTTGTTAAACTTAAGATTCGTGAACCTTTTTTTTTTTTTTTTCGGTACGCGGGCCTCTCACTGTTGTGGCCTCTCCCATTGCGGAGCACAGGCTCTGGACGCGCAGGCTCAGCGGCCATGGCCCATGGGCCCAGCCGCTCCGCGGCATGTGGGATCCTCCCGGGCCAGGGCACGAACCCATGTCCCCTGCCTCGGCAGGCGGACTCCCAACCACTGCGCCACCAGGGAAGCCCCTAATTTTTGTCTTTTTACTTGCTCAGTTTTTATTAATTTATACATTTATTTTTATATTCCACCACTTGATTGGCTCCAGGAGGGCAGGGATCGTATCTGTCTTGGTCATTACTGTATCCCCAGCATCATGCATGTAGTAAGCACTCAATAAATATCTGTTGAATGAATAAATGTGAGTGTGTCTCCCTCCTGATCTTGAAGGTCCTGGGCCTTCTTTGCCCAGGTTTCATAGAACTAAGGCATCTTGTGGCTCTCCCATCCTCGATGACTTTTTTCTTTTGTCCTTCCACCTCCAAGAAGACTTCCCTGATTCCTATAGCCAGGTTAAACTCCCCTCCTCTGATAGTTCCCAGGCTTAAACTGCCTGCCTGCTCACTAATATATATATATATATATATATATATGTTACTTTTTAATGAGAAAGTTATAGCATTCTCATAAATTATGCTTAAGTGTATTTTTAAAGAATAGAGACTGCCTCAACATCTTTCCAGGTAAACAGTGAAACATAGGCTGGGAAGGTCTATATTTCTTTTTCTCTGAACTCCTTGAAGCTATTTTAGGCTATATCCATTGTACTCTATTTAATCATTCTTATTATCTAAGATTCAATAGGAATATCTTTGCAAAAGTTAATGAAAACTCAGAATGGACTCAGCCAGTAAAATATATAGACCATAAGAAATAAGGAGTGTGTGCACAACACTGATTGGGTACACTGCTGTGTTGTTTGCAGTAGTTCAGATTATAGCACTGACCCTCAAAGAAGAATTATTCAGTGACAGGCTGGTCCCTAACTTTAGCCTTGGCGGTGTATCAACCAACCAAGTGAAAAGAACTGATGTTGAGGTTGATTGCTCAATTTTTCTGTTCTAGATTGAACAGCACAGGACAGAAACCAAGCCATTTGATTTTCAAGATGTATTGGCACAAAGAATCCTATGTTTCCCATTGATGTCTGTCTTTGAAAGTAACTTGAGGGTAAAAGGCGTTGTAACTTTTGAACCTATATGTTGATACAGCACAAAGCCATCTCAAAGAGGACAGATGGTTAAATTTCATTCATACTAATTCATGTAGTTTTCAGAAAGTGGAAGACCTTGAAATTTATCAGAACATAATTGACCTTGAAATCTAGCACAAAACTGCTGTCCCACACCTATTCCGGAGGGCTGGATCATGAAGTTCCTCTTTAGGTCAAACCAGTCCTACTGTTGTGAGCTGGATGCTTCATTGAGTATACTTTCTTGGAAGGAGCACAAGATAAACCTTTCTTGGAAGGTTTAGGTTTACATCACCACTAGGTGGAACAGATCTCCCAATCCATATACTTCTCAACTAACAATATACATTAAATGTTCCACTCTTTTAGAATCAAAGTCTAAGTCTAATATTTAATTCTCTGATCTGATGTTACCAGTTATATTCTCTTACTAAATTAGATAACTCCTCTGAATCTTAGTTGTTGTTCTAACTTCTAAAATGTGAACATTTGCCTAGTGCAGTGGTTTCCAAACCTCGCTGATTATTAGAATCACTTGGACTGCATTTTAAACGTATAGATTCCTAGTTGGGGAATGAGAGCCTATGGTCACACTTGTAAAATGTTGCCCAAGGTTGGTAACAACTGATCCACACTGAGCTTAAGATGGATTACAACTTTAAATGTAAATGATTTGTCAAAATGCTGTTCAAAAATGAGTTGCTGTTACTGCTATAGTGGTATTGCCAAGGACTTTTTTTCTTTGTGTTCGTCTCTGTGAAATTCTCTTTCAAAATGCAAATGTGCAACTCTGTAGACATGTGTAAGAGGTGACTGACTACCTTGTTACCTAACACTCCAGTTTCAGATTTAAAAAAAAGAAAGGAAAGTCAGAGAAAGATGGTAGCACAAGAGTTTCCTGCCATTTCTCTGAATACCACTCGCCTCTTGCGTTCTTAATTTTTATTTTCTCTGATACCATCATTTTGGGTCCCTTGGTTTTATTTATTTACTTATTTATTTATTATTGAAGTATAGTTGATTTACAATACTATATTAGTTTCAGGTGTACAACATAGTGCTTCAATACTTTTATACTTCACTTAAATTTATTATAAAATATTGGTCATATTCCTTATGCTGTGCAATATATCCTTATAGCTTACTTATTTTATACATAGTAGTTCGTACCTCTTCATCGCCTACCCCTGTCTTGCCCCTCCGTACGTCCTTCTCCCCACTGGTAACTGATAGTTTGTTCTCTATATCTGTGACTTGGTTTTGTTATATTTATTCATGTGTTGTATTTTTTAGATTCCACATATAAGTGATAACACGTAGTATTTCTCTTTGTCTGACTTATTTCACTAAGCATAATACACTCCACAGTGTTGCAAATGGCAAAATTTTTATGGCTGAAAACATCCATTGTACATATATGCCACATCTTTATTCATTCATCTGTTGATGGACACTTAGTTTGCTTCCAGATCTTGGCTATAGTGAATAATGCTGCAAGGAAAATTGGGGTGCATGTATCTTTTTGAATTAGTGTTTTTGTTTTCTTCAGATATATACCCAGAAGTGAAATTGCTGGATCATATGGTAGTTCTAGTTTCAGTTTTGTATGGAATCTCCATACTGTTTTCCATAGTGGCTACACCAAATTACATTCCCACCGGGGTTCTGGGTTCCTTTTTCTCCACATCCTTGCTAACATTTGTTTTTGTCATTTTGGTGATAGCCATTCTGAGAGATGTGAGGTGATAGCTCATTGTGGTTTTGACTTTCATTTCCCTGATGATTAGCAATGTTGAGCATCTTTTCATGTGCCTGTTGGCCATCTGTATATCTTCTTTGAAAAAATGTCTTTTCAGGTCTTCTGCCTATTTTTATTTGGGTTGTTTGTTTTTTTGATATTTAGTTGTATGAGCTGTTTATATATTTTGGATATTAACCCCTTATTGTTCATATCGTTTGCAAATATTTTCTCCCATTCAGTCTTTCATTTTGTCCATGGTTTCCTTTACTGTGCAAAAGCTGTTGAGTTTAATTAGGTGCCATTTGTTTATTTTTGCTTTTGTTTCTTTTGCCTTAAGAGACAGACCCCAAAAATTTATTGCTACGATTTATGTCAAAGAGTGTTCTGCCTGTATTTTCTTCTAGGAGCTTTATGGTTTCAAGCTTTACATTTAGGTCTTTAATACATTTTGAGTTTGTTTCTGTATATGGTGTGAAAGAGTGTTCTAATGTCATTGTTTTACATGTAGCTGTCCAGTTTTCCCAACACTGCTTGTTGAAGAGACTGTCTTTTCTTCATCTTATATTCTTGCCACCTTTGTTGTAGATTAATTGGCCATAAGTGTGTGGGTTTATCCCTGGGTTTTCTATTCTGTTCCATTGATCTATATGTCTGTTTTTGTGCAAATACCATACTCTTTTGATTACTGCAGCTTTGCGGTATAGTCTGAAGTCAGGGAGCATGATACCTCCAGCTTTGTTCTTTTTTCTCAAGATTGCTTTGACTATTCAGAGTCTTCTGTGCTTCCATATAAATTTTAGGATTGTTTGTCCTAGTTCTGTGAGAAATACCATGAGTATTTTGATAGTAATTGCATTAAATCTCTGGATTGCTTTGGGTAGTATAGACTTTTTAACATTAACTCTTCCAATCCATGAACACAAGATATGTTTCCAATTCTTTGTATCATCTTCAATTTCCTTTATCAATATTTTCTTGTTTTTATTTAGAGTATAGGTCTTTTGCCTCCTTTGTTAAGTTTATTCCTAGGTATTTTATTATGTTTGATGAGATTTCAAACATAGAAAAATGACAGGAAATTTCACACTTCATTTTAGGGTCAGCATCTCATCCACTCCCTGGATTATTCAAGTTGGGTACTGGCCATGTGGTCAGTGCTGTATGATCCATTACAGGGAATATCCATAGGGAAGAGGAACAAACCTCAAGTCCAGATGGTCAGAGGAAAGACTGGCATCAGAATGTTGAGTAACCAGAAAGATTTCAGGGTGACCTGAAGATATTATTAGGGCAGGTCAGGAAAAAGATAAGGAAAGTTGGGGACAATTACTGTATCTTAAGCTAACTTTATTTGTTCAAGCACATGATCTGTAGGTATGTGATATGTAATAGAGAAAAATTACAGGGAGAGATGAGTTAATTTTATGTGTCAACTAGGTTAGGCTATGGTACCAGGTTGTTTGGTCAAATACTAGTTTATATATTGCTTTGAAGACATTATGTAGATGTGGTTAATATTCATAATCATCAGACTTCAAGGGGATTACCCTCAATAATATGGGTAGACGTCATCCAATCAGTTGAAGGTCTTCAAAACAAAAACTAAGGTTTCCCAGAGAAGAAGGAATTCTGCCTCAAGACTGTAATAGAAGTCTTGCCTGAGTTGCCAGCCTGCTGGCCTCGTCTACAAATTTCAGACTTGCCATCAAAGCATGAACCAATTAGCAAATCTCTCACTCTTTCTATATGTATATCCTAGTGGTTCTCTTTCTCTGGAGAACCCTGACTGAGTAAAACCTCCAATGCAGATTCCTCTCTGGTTTTCTTAGTTGTCTGAAGAAGGCAGAAACCTACAACCCACTTTTACTTTTCCCTGTTAAGGTTAGAACAGGACCAGTCTCAGCCATTCACTCTGTGCTTCCCTTCCTTTAAGTTTCCCCAGGGAGACCTGCATGACTATTGAAAGATGAAGGTTCACATCTCATTGGCCAGGACTAGCTTTATGGGCCCACACAACACCAGGGGACCTGATCTTTTAATCTTAAGGGATAAATGACATCTGATTCTACATTATAGCTCTCTTCTCTGCTATTGGAATGTAAATGATTGACATTGGGAAATTCATTTCAGGTAAGTGAAGTAGAAAATTGAACATTTGCCTAGCAGGTCCACTTGGGATCAGATAAGATGCTAGAAATGATAAAGACAATATTAATAATGTATATGAACATTTTTATCTCTCACTATTGACTTTAGCTTTTGATTAAGAGAAATATTTCCCAAGTCCTTTCAAAGTAACTTATGTATTCTGCAAATGCTAGGTCTTGTACATCCAAAGCAGAATGAAATAGGGGAGTCTTAATTGTCTAAATTGGGTGTCTGCAGTAACACAACAGTGTTACTTTCTAGTCTAATTTGGCTGAATGTTTCCAGCCATGGGTTGGTGAGGAACAAAATGTAAACATGCCCAAATTAAATCCGGTACAGCATTTAAGGAGTGACTGTTTATTAATCTGTTAGTAGGAACTAGACCTAAAATAATTTTGTTTCTTACACATCTGAATTTGAAGCAATATACCTAGTTAGGAGCATGAGATCTGAAGCTCCACTCCCTGGATTCAAATCCTGGCTTCACATTAGCTATAGATCTTAGGCACTCCGTAAGCTCTTCCTGCCTCAGTTTGTCCATCCATAAAATGGTGTGATACTATTAACTCTTACCTCAGATGGTGGTTGTGCGGATAAAGCACGTAGAATGGTACCCAGAACACAGTAAGCACTTAAAATAGCAACGGTTATTATTAGATACTACCTGACACTTTTCAGTGCTTTTCCTCAAACAATTGCTGCATCCGTTTTTGTATATAACAGTCAGTTAGCAGTTGATGGGTAACAATCTGGACCTAAGTTTGAGTCCTAGATCTGCAAAGAAGAGGTTAGGCGACCTTGGAAGGCCACCATCTATAGTTTCCCGCCTAGGAAGTGGACCTAATACCTGCCATACCTATATCATTATGAAAGTCAAGTGTGATTATATTTACTGAATATAAATTATAAAATCTTATACAGCTGTAAAGGCCTGCTGTCTATTCATTTAATCAATTATCTTCAAAATAGTTAAAAACTACAATGAGATTCTGCAACTGATATTCCACAGCAATGTGCCAAAAAAACATTTTTTAAAGTAAATATCAGAATATCCAGTTATTTTTGAGTACATAAGGGTCCATTTTCCTTACTTATCAAGGAAAGGAAACTTATCTTTCCAACCAACATAGTAGTGAAACTTAATTATTTAGACAGAGCTGGATTTTTCTGTAGTTCTCCCTCCATCTTCTCACTTTCACATTTTTTTCCTCCATTGTTGATACCCATGAGCTCCAGGAGCAAATTTGTCTAATGTCCCTTCCCTGCTTCATGGCTTATCAATTTCTCTCCCCTGTACCTGCCTGGGTGTTTTTGCTGTCCTCCTTTCCCTCTTCAGACTGATTCTATACCAGAGTAAAACAAGAGATGATCTACACAGAGGATAGTGAATATCAATCTTCCAATTTAGCCCCAAAACACCTACCACAGTGGATTGGCTTAAAGAACATTCGGGTGTAAGAAAACCTAATAGTTACACTGAAAACAACAGCGAGTTGTATTTTGATGGGACCATGTCTTCAGCTGTTTGAATGCTGTTCTCTTTCACAGACTTTTAAACTAAAATCATACCATGGCTTTATTCTTTGGACTCTACATATTTTTCTGAAAAGAGGAGAATAACAATACAAAGATTTTAAAGTTATAGGGACTTTATATTAAAACACAATGGGGAAAATCAATGCAGGCAAACTGGAACACTTTGCTATTCTCCTCTACTTTCATTCACTGTCAGATTAATATAAGAATTTGACAGTTAAAAGGGGATAATTTGAAATATCCAGACAACAACAGAAAAATAGAATTGTTCCCTCACTTAATCCAGCTAAGGACTTTTAAGGACATTTTTGCTAGCCCACCATATCCTAGTTGCCAAAAGCCTTTCATAGATATGAACAAAATTATTGGTGACTTTTTGCAACATTGTGCTGTCATTTCATAGCAGCATTAATATTCTCTGTATGCAGTTTTTAATTTTATACTGTGTTGTCAGAAGATAGGCTTAATACATGTAAGACAGTTGTCACAAATATGTGTGTAGTTAATATAAGATTATCTAATTGCTGACTATGGAACTACTGGAGATGGAATTTCTCTATAAACGGAATAAAATAAGCACTGACAGAAGCAAAAAAACACAAAAAAACAAAACAAAACCCCCCCAAAGCCTTTATAGACCTGATAAGAGTCTCCAGTGTTTAAAAATTAAACGTATGCAATCTTCAAAAATCAGGGACTGGACTTGATTTTAGAATGGTGATTAGACAATATCCAGAGGCTCTGTTTGACTGAGTATATGTCTCTCTAGTCCTCTGGTTAAATAGGCTTTCCTCTCACACTTTGCTAGGCATATTATGGCCCCATTTATCAAGCTCACTCATAGCTTCTCCAATGTTTGCTGTTTGCTGTTCTTTCCTGCCCCATGCCTCCAACTGCAGAAAGTATAGCTCTCTCGAAGACTTAGATCAAAGGTGAATTCTTCCATAAAGACTTTCCTGATTTTCTGGTAGGAATGAATCTTTCCCTCCTTTAATTTTCCAGTTTTTTTAAAACCTATTTAGTGCAAATTCCCTTACACAACTGTGACTAAAGCAGATTACAAATTCTTTTAGGCCAGGGACTTTGTGCATCTTGTCATCCTGAATATCCCCTAGTACAATGCCTTGCAGGTAGTTTGTTGTTGTTAAATATGTGTAGGAATATTTTAACCAAATTTGTTGAGTAAAACGGCAACTAGATGAAAAAGTTGTATCACAGTTATATTGCAAGGGTTATGATATCTGGTTTGCAGTGATGAAAACCGAATGAAAGTCCCGATGAGGTAATACTAGTTAAACAAAAACCTATCCAAAGATGAGAAAGCAAACTAACAATCATTGAGCATTATGTTATTTTATTTTCCTGTGGCTTCTATAACAAATTACAACAAACTTGGTAGCTTTAAAACAACAAACATTTACTGTTTCACAGTTCTGGACACCAGAATTCCAAAAACAGTTTCACTGGGCTTATATCAAGGTATTGGCTGGGCAGCACTCCCTTAGGAATTTCATGAGGAGGAGTCATTCCTTGCCTCTTCCAGTTTCTTTCTGATGGTTGCTGACAGTCCTTGGATTATGGCCACATCCCTTTTCTTTAAATTTTAAAAATTTTTTTAGGTTGCGTTGGGTCTTCGTTGCTGCGTGTGGGCTTTCTCTAGTTGTGGTGAGCGGGGCTACTCTTCCTTGTGGTGTGTGGCCTTCTCATTGCTGTGGCTTCTCTTATTTCAGGGCATGGGCTCTAGGCATGCAGGCTTCAGTAGTTGTGGCATGCAGGCTCAGTAGTTGTGGTTCACGGGCCCTAGAGCGCAGGCTCAGTAGTTGTGGTGCACGGGCTTAGTTGCTCCGTGGCGTGTGAGATCTTCCTGGACCAGGGCTCGAACCCGTGTCTCCTGCATCCCTCCGGTCTCTGCCTCTATGGTTTCACTGCCTTGTCCTCTTCTGTTTTTCTGGGGATTTTTTCTCTTTCCTTTGCTTTTTTTTTTCTTTTTAATAAAGGCATTTGTGGTTGCATTTTGGATATAGCCAGATAAATAATCTTCCCATATCAAGAGTCTCAATCAAGCTACAAAGATCCTTTTTCCATAAAAGGTAACATTTAAAGTTTCCAGGTATTAGAATTTTTTATCTTTGGGGCCATTATACAGCCTGTTACAAATACCAACTAGACATGTTCCTTTGCGTGAATCTACTCAGTCTTCACAGCTGGTCTGTGAAGTAGTTTCTTCTGTTCCAATTTATAGGCGAGACCGTTGAAATCCAAGAGATGGGTGACTTACCCCAAGGTACATGCGGTAAGTGGTTGAATATTTGATTCAAACCAAATTCTGTCTGGCTCCGAATTGATTTTTTCTGTTATATCCTAGCAGTAGATACACAGTAGATTCTTCATAAATGTTTGTTGATATAAAAGGAAATCTTCATTGAGATTTTGAAGTTTGCTGCTTAATCATTTTTGTCACCATTTCTAAAAGTTCATTGATTTTTAAAACATTTTTATACATCGGATGTCTCTTCAGAAAGTGTTTTCTAAAGTGAGTACAGTGTTGTCTCCAAATGGATCACCACTGAGAACTGGAGGCAGTTTTTTCCGTGTAATTCCACATAAGGGATATGAAGATTTCATGTAAAAAATAAAAAAAAAGAATTGAAAATCTGAGAGGGTGAAAATACACACCAAAGTCATTAGTCTACAAAAGCTGAAAGCCTCCATCTTCAATCCCATCCAAGATTGTTGAGAATTAGCTACTGTATCTATGAAATAATGAGGTTTCTGCAGGTACTGAACATAAGGTTAAAATTCATTCAGTGTTATATATCTCCTTGATTTCCCCTAAGTCCTAGATGTGTGTGAAGCTGTGTTACTGGACTCTGATAATTAACTATAAACTTTGTCGTGAACATTTTAAAAACATCACGTGGTAAAGTTATTTTTGAAAATTCAAGAAGCACCACTGGGTCATTTCCTCTCCACTAGTTTATGCTACCTAATATTAAGACACTGGTTTTCTTGGCCCAGGAAGGCATGTATAATCTTAATTTTCCCTTGCTGATGTAACAAATTACCACAAATACAGCAGCTTGAAATAATACCCATTTATTATCTCACAGTTACGTCAGAAGTCCAGGCACATGTCTCAGCTGGTTCTCTGCTTCTGATTTCAGAAGTCCCAAGTTATTGGCAGAACTGCATTCCTTTCTAGAGACTCCGGAGGTGAATTTACTTCCAAGCTTATTTAGGATGCTGGCAGAATTCAGTTCCTTGTGGCTGTACAACTGAAGTTCCTGTTTCTTTGCTAGATATTGACTGGGGACTGTCCACGGCTTCTAGAGGCCACCTGACTTCCTTGGCTTATGGTCCCCTTCCTCCACCTTCAAAGACAGCAGTGATGGGCTGAGTCTTTTTGAGCTTTAAATGTCTCTGATCTCCCTTTTTGCCTCATGGCTCCTCCGATGTCTTCCACCACGTCTTTTGACTGACACTTCTTCTTTCCTCTTCTTTTAAGGGACCATGCGATTATATTAGGTCCACCAGGATAAGCTTCCTATCTTAAGGTCAGTTGAATCATAACCACGCAGTCCCTTCACGGAAGTAACTAGACTAGTGTTTGACTGAATAAACATGGGACAGGAATATCGTGAGAACATTTTTAGAATTATTCCTAAACTAGGTGTACGGTCTCAAAAAAAGTGTACTTTTAGTCTTCTATATTTCTAGGCTTTAAAGATCAGATTACTCAGGAAGGATATATAAAACCGGCAATATGGAAATAGCTGCCTGTTTTCCTAAATACAATTGAAAGACACAATAACTGAAGGTTCGAACACACACAGCCACATTTTCATCTCACAGATGAATAATAGATGGTGAGCAAAGTTTAGACACAATTTAAGAAAGAAAAAAAACTTCACTTATTCTCAAAATCTTATATATGTAATGCACAAGGGATAATAAGCATGGGCTGTGTTCAAATGGAAAGAACAAGCATGTACTGAAATCTTTAATGCAAGGATTGAAAAGAACAAATAGTGTATAGTGTACTGTCAAAGAGTGTAGAAACACTTTTCTGTAAGTGATTTAATGAGTCATGTAGATCACCTCAGCATTATCAACTGTCTTATCTTGGAGGCAGATCTTCTATTCCTTTCAGTTGCTTCCTTTGGAGTCATTCTAGCTGGTGATAAGGGAATTTTCTCCAGGAGCCAATTAGACATTGAAAGATAATTCTACATGTGATAATTTAGTGCTTTCATTTACCATAATAGAAAAACATTATTACCACTCAAAACCCGATATGATTCACACATAGCATAGTGTCCTCATGTCAGTGTTCTCACAGAATAAGGATGCGCATGATGTCGGAACAAAGATTTTTAGGAGCAGGTGAATTTCCTCCCCACACAATTTCCCCTTCAGTCAGTTGGACACTGAGTTGCGGATCGTGAGGAAGTTCCAGGGGTTGGCTGAGCCACAATAAGGAAAGAGCCTGGGTCACTGGATGTCCACATGGAGAAGACCTCTGAGCAATCAGGAACACCTGCACTGGATAGTTATGTGAGCTAGAAATATCCTTCTATTGTGTTTAGGCCTTTATACACTTTGGATATGTGCTTCCCAGCAGCTGGTATCACCCACACTAATACATCCTCCACTGATCCTACCCTAGAGTTCATAACATAAACCACACTGCAAGTTCTGTAGTCCTTGACTCTTCAGATTACATAAATCCTTATCACTCTCAAAATTTTTTCAAGGATATCATTTATGTTGTAAAGGTTAAGAGTATATTTTGGAATTCAGAGCTAAGAATCTGAAACAAATATAAATTTTTTTGTGCAGTATTTCCACAGGAACAAAACACTTTAACATCATTTTCTTTAAGTTTTAATAATGGAAAGGCTGCAGAGCAAAGAGCAAAATTTAAAATAGTATAAAAAATACATGGACAAAAATGCTGAAATGTTATTCTCTTGTACAATGTTAACTAAATAGTACAGGATGATCTTGACATAAGATTAAATTTGGGCTTCCCTGGTGGTGCAGTAGTTGAGAGTCCACCTGCCGATGCAGGGGACACGGGTTCGTGCCCCGGTCCGGGAAGATCCCACATGCCGCGGAACTGAGCCATGGCCGCTGAGCCTGTGCGTCCGGAGCCTGTGCTCCGCAACAGGAGAGGCCACAGCAGTGAGAGGCCCGTGTACCGCAAAAAAAAAAAAAAGTAAATGATAGAACTGGGCTGACACCTGAGAAAAAGTCTACAGGGTCAATAGAATCAATAATTATTAGTAATAACTATATTAACATTCATACTACTACTACTTATAACATCTTTTACATCTATAATATCTCAACAAGCATAAATGGAATTAATATTAAACATTGTAACTATATGAGTAAACAAGCTTAGAGAGATTTCCAGCAAATGAGCCAATGTCATATAGCTACCATGCTCATGTTTCAGAATTAGGAATTGTGTCCAAGTCCTTGCATCATTTTTAAAAAGTCCTGATTAGGAGTCTCTGATTCACCATAATAACCATCAACAAATAAGAATTAGTGATAAACTACTCCATGCTGAGAATTTTAGGATTCTTTCCATAGTAGCCCATTTCAGCTAGTGCTTTTACTAATTCTCATGCCACTATCCCTGGCCTCAAATAAAAAGGTAATACTGCTTTCTTGAAGATAGAGTTAACTCCTCTGAAAAATAACAAATTCCCATTGGGAAAAAAAACCCATTTGGACTTACACAGAATAACATTTTAAGATAAAAGTAAAGAATGTTACCCATTCTTTTCATTTAATAAATACAACATCCAGATTAAATGCTTTTCCTGATTTAAAGTTTCTTAAAAGTGAATTAATATACTATTTCTGTTTACTACATTACCTAAAGTATAAGGATTTTAAGAAAGCCAAATACTGAATTAAGAAAACAGCAAATATGATTTGTAACTATAGTGACAGCTTGATTTAAACTTGGTCTTTTATATATGATATTCAGAATTAGGATTATTTACAAAATCACATTATTGATTATTCTAGGAAGGCAATGAAAAATTGTGTAAATGAAGGCAAATTACATTATGCTCACACAACACTGAGTTACATTTAGTTATAGGGAGACTAATGAAGGTGGGTGAGAACTCAGATTCAAATCATTAATCAGAATGTTCATTAGCAAAACAGTCTTAAGAATTACATTATTAAATCACTCCCTTTTAAATAGAATTTATTCAAGTCATTTGACAATAATTTATCGTTGTACCAGAAACAATGGTGATACGTTACAGGTGCAGGAGGCATTTTGGAGAAATAAGACATACTATTGATGAGTCCCTCCTCGCCTAGGGCTTACTTTCTAAGTGCTTACTTGTCTAAAAGAGACAAGAAAGAAAGCAAGGAAGAAGAGACAGGAGGACGAAAGAGTTAAATAACTGTCAAATGTTGACTGAGGGCTTCCCTGGTGGCGCAGTGGTTGGGAGTCCGCCTGCCGATGCAGGGGACGTGGGTTTGTGCCCCGGTCCGGGAGGATCCCACATGCCGCAGAGCGGCTGGGCCCGTGAGCCATGGCCACTGGGCCTGCGTGACCGGAGCCTGTGCTCCGCGGCGGGAGAGGCCACAACGGTGAGACGCCCGTGTACCGCAAAAAAAAAAAAAAAAAATGTTGACTGAATTAACTGATGAAAAATAATAATAGAAAAGAAGTGTACAAGTGAATACCAATGAACCTATTCTCAATAGATCAGCCAGACTTTAATCAAGGAAACAGAACCACTGTGACTGTGATGCAATCAAGAATTTATTCTAGGAATTAGACGTTGCGCAATTGTAGGAGAAATGGGGAAAGTAGGGGTTCACAGAGGGGAGGTGGAAGTTTATTTAGCAGTCATTATACATCACTAGGCACCCTCCTGAAGCACTGGCACAGGGGCCCATGTTAAAGCTTACAGGAGATCTGGAAACAAGGACCACCCAGCTGCTGGAGTGGGCTGCAGTGGATGTTGGTATAGAAGGAACTCTTCGGTTACTGCCTCTGTGAGTTCACAGCCAAGCATGTAGTGGGCCTGGGAGGCTGTGGTTCGAGGGTCAATGGACAAGAAGAGCAGTATTCAGAGCACGGAAGAAGAGTGAGGATACACTGGGACCCATCAGCACCTCCACATCTGTCTTTCTCTGCCTCAAACCATGATGACATTTAGGGAGTGACAGCTACTGCTTCACTGGTCCAAATCTCATGCAAATTCTCTTGTGGGCAACTCCAAGCTGGGACCATACAGGGAAGAGGAGTCTGAGACATGTAGTTCCAGACTAGCCAAGCTGACAAAATTCAAACTCTCCCATGAGGGCTTTTGGTGTACACACAATTTCACTTTTTTCTATGCTATGTGGTATCTAGGTTTCCTATTTATAACATATTATTTCAAAATAAGGTCATAAGCAAAAATAATTACTTTTAGAAATGATGTTAAAATCAAAGTCAGTAAGTGCAAAGCTATAAAGTTATAAAATCCCTTTTTAGTCTCCTTTTGGTGATTCTGCAAGTTGCTCTGCTTACTCACCTAATGCTTTGCACTTTGCATGTATCATTTCAAATTCTTATGAAATCCCCACAGAGTAGTGGCAATTTGCCAGAGCTTCTGCTCTCACTTTTCTGAAAAAGATAAACGAAGTGAGGAGAAATGTAGTGGCTTGTGCAACATTCATGGTGGGGTGAACCACCAGAAGATGCTAGCGTGATGACTCCTCTATTCACTAGTCTATGCAGTGAGGACAGTGTTCTCTGCTGCAGGAAGTCAGAACAGGTATCAGGGGATGGCATCAGCTGATCTGCAAGTATAGTATGTACACTTATTCCTTAAGTGCATGGAATAGATCCATACAGTTCAGATCATTTCTCCAGAGAATGTCAAGGACTGGAAACCACATGCAAAACTCTGGCAATCTTCATAGCATGAAAATAATGCATTGCACACTTCCAACTGAAAGAGTGGGCTTGTGCGTGATTTAATAAATGCGACTTTTGGATGTTTCAGTACAAATTCACTTTATTTCAGTAATTCTCTGGAGCCCGGATATTGTTTCCATTCTCTAGTAATCAATAGCCAAAGTCAACCAATTTGACTTTTTTTAGTATTTATTTATTTAGGCTGTGCCGGGTCTCCATTGCAGCATGAGGGATCTCCGTTGCCGCATGTAGGATCTTTAGTTACGGCATGTGGACTTCTTAGTTGTGGCATGCATGCAGGATCTAGTTCCCCGACCAGGGATCAAATCCAGGCTCCCTGCATTAGGAACACGGAGTCTTACCCACTGGACCAACGGGAAGTCCCTTGATTTTTTTTTTAACACGGTTCATCTGTTATATTTAGACAGTACCTGTAAATAAAACAAAGTGATTTGAATTGGAGAGATATTTGGTATTGAAGACAAAGTCATAAAACTGATTTGTAGTTAAAACAGACATTTTTATATTTCCAAATCTAATATGATCCGAATCCTGTAAGATAACATTCATACCAATGGAATTGAAGTGGAGAAATACAGTGTTTGCTTCAAGAGAATTACTACCTTAAGGTCAGGCTAAATGTATTTTTTTCCTCTACAGCTATCAAGTGGATTTAGACTGTGTCATTAAAATGAAAAAAACCTCTATATATTATCTTTAGAGATGGATGGGAAAATGCTTTGAGAGGAGATAAATTGCACATCGAAATAAACAATTTTACTAAAATGTGGAGTTTCAAGTAAAAAGTTATTTCAGCAAATAATCTGCTATTTTTATAGGAAGCATTTGGCCTCACAGTCACAGGTCCATATTTCAGAGACAATGACAATGAAGAGGTCTTTATTAATACCAAAGAACACTAAGCTGGATTAAAACGTTAAATAACATTTTTTTGCCTGTATTTTATTTATTTTATTTTATTTTTTTAACATCTTTATTGGAGTATAATTGCTTTACAATGATGTGTTAGTTTCTGCTGTATAACAAAGTGAATCAGCTGTTCGTATACATATGTTCCCATATCTCCTCCCTCTCGCATCTCCCTCCCTCCCACCCTCCCTATCCCACCCCTCTAGGTGGTCACAAAGCACCAAGCTGATCTCCCTGTGCTATGCGGCTGCTTCCCACTAGCTATCAGTTTTACATTTGGTAGTGTATATATGTCCATGCCACTAAGTACATCAGATGTACTTTCTTCATCCATAAATATGAACTAATTCTTACTTAATTCTAAGACTGTGGAGATTAAATGTGATAATCCATTAGAAAATATCTAGCATCTACTGATACATGGTGTATGTACACTAAATGTTTATTTTCTTCCTTTCTTCCTTGAGATTTACTTATTATGGCACAATTTGCAAAATCAGTTTACTTGCCTCAAAGGATTCGCTGAAGGGTCAGGAGGAACTCTGAGAACAAATATCAGATTGTATTAACATGCAACCCATTTTTGCTTCTAATATGCCAACTGTTTTCCTTCCTGTAGCAGAAAATCTTACTCCCACAGAATTAAAAAAAAAAAAGAAAGATGTCACTATTGAGACCTGTGTTTCCTACTAACCTCTACCAGTATGCCAATACCTAAACTTATTTGACCAAATAGGGACCCATAATCCATTTATCCTAATGTTATGTTCATGTCTCTTACCATCTTCTCTACTACTTCTGAACAACACAAACTTAACATTCCCCTTAGCTAGACTAAACTTTAAGCAAGTTTCTTTCTGACTGTAGGCCCCTGACCTTTCTTTTCTTAGAGCATTTATTTTAGAAAACGAGTAATTGCAAATTCTTTCTCTGCCTCTTTGAAATGTAGAGAAATCTTCTCCCAGCCTCTTACCAGTTTTACAACCCAGGGATGTCTTTTTCAAGGACCTGGATGCCATCTCTGAAATGTAATCAAGAAAGACGGTACCCCTATCTCCCAGTGAGGGGGTAGCAACCTAACTCAATAAGTAGCCACTAGCAAACACAGATGGCTTAATCACAAAAGAAAACATCTGAAAACTCAGGAGTGATTTTCAGTGTGTTAGACACAGCCCATTGACCAACCCCACCTTCCTATGTCCTCTAGTACTTTTCCACTAACTCACCCCAGCTCTTAAAATCCCTCCTGCCTTTTGTTTCAGTGGAGTTCTCCTCCTGGGCAGTAGTCTTGAATAAAGTCAACCTTGCCTGTTCAACTATGTCTGGTGCCATTTTTCCTTGACAGTGCCCTCCTTACCAAGTGAGTTCTATGACTCATCATTAAAATAATACCCTTACGAATATCTTGAGCTCATTTGCCCCTCTTGTGCCCAAGCCCCAAATCCAGAAAATCAGCCTCTTCAATGCTTTGGTTACAGAAAAACACACAGCAAACTGATTCACTTCACTCCCTGTCTGCTGACTTCAAGTCCTAGAACACCATTTCATCCCTTCGTTTGCCTTAAATGCCCCACACCTCCTTAGCCACACTCATTTTTCAGCAGATGACATCATTTCCTATTCTACAGAGAAAATAGAAGCAACCGAATAAAATCTCCACCAGCTTCCACCATCTAACCACCTGCAACTGAGACTTTATACTCTGCCTTCCCAACAATTGTTGATAAGCTGGCTGTTCCTAGGTCTCAGGCAGCCCTTCCACTGTGTCCCAGAAACTATTCTCCCTCAGTTTTACTTAAGAACACAGCAGTAGAAACTCTCCTCGCTTTTACCTTGTGTTACCAATTTTCACTACTCTGCTCAATCAGTCCCATCATCCTGCAACATTTTGTAGGTACTCCCATTTAGGAATAATTAATAGCAACAACAACAACAACAAAAGCCCTCTCAATTCCAAATCCCCTTCCAGATACTGAAATTGATTTCTCTTCCCCTTTTCAACAAGTCTTGAGAAAGTGTTTATAAGTTCTCTCTTCCCATCCTCTTTTAAACTTCCTGAATTTAGGCTTTAGCTCCCACCTACCAAAACTGTTTTTGTCTAGGCCACAGATAAACTTTAAATCCAATTCTAAGGAGGCAATTTATTTAACTTGTCAGCAGCATTTGGTATAAGCAATATTTCCCACACTTGCTTCACATGGCTTAAAGAACACAAAACTGTTTAATTTTCCTCTTAAATAACTGACCCATCTTTCTCAGCATACTTTACTATTTCTTTCCATCTTTCTATCCCTTAGTGAGTGTGACTGGAGCTTCAATTCTCTTTCTTCCATAATTGAACTTACTCCCTAGGGGATCTCATTCAGTTTAATGGTATTAAATACCATCTAGATGAAAACAATGCCCTAATTTTTATCTCCAGCTCAGATTTCTCCCCTGAATTCAGAGTATTTATCCAACTACTTACCAGACATTTCCATTTGGCTGTCTAATGGAAATCTCGAGCATAACATGCCCAAACCCAGACTTCCTGATTTTCATTCCAAACCTGCAACTTCAGGGTCTTCACCATCTCTGTCAATGTCAATGCCTGTGTCACCTTTTCATTTGCCAGGGAATGAAGGGTGAAGGTGGCACATGGGAATTAACCTTGATTTGTCATTCTCTGTCTCACAGAGTGATGCTTTACAAATGTAAGATATTACAACTTTGTACAAAATACGCTGGTAGCTTCCTGGCCCATATAATGTGAAAGCCAATGGCCTCACAATGGCCTATAAGGCCTTACCTGGTCTAATCTCTCAGTTACCTCCCTGAGCTCATCTCCTACTGCTCTCTACTCTATCCACACATGCTGCTTGCTGTCCCTCAATATGACACACATGCTACTGCCTCAGAATGTTTAGAGTTGTATTTGTTTTGTCTGAACACTCTTTTGCAAATGTCATGGCTCACTCTCTCATCATCACTACTCCCCTGGCCATCCTATTTCAAATTTCAACTCTACCCCTGCACCACTCCATCACACTATCTTTCTCCTTGCTTTACTTTTCTCCAGAATCCTTCTTAACATCTGATGTAACATATATTGATATATGCATGTATTTATCATCTGTTTAGCTTAATTTAACACAAGCCTTGTGAGAATAGAGATTTTTGTTTTCTTGGTACCTAGAAAAGTGTCTGGCACCTAAATATTTAAGAAGGAAGGGAGGGAAGGAGGAAAGAATGAAACTAATTTCAATTCCATAATATTAAGAATTATATATTATTAAGAATCAATCATCTATGTGGTAGTTATTAGAGTGTTTATTTTCTTAGCCTTCTTTTTGAAACTTCGTTGCATATTTGTCAGCTCTTAGAACTTGGTTAAGATAGAAGATAGGGGGCTTCCCAGGTGGCGCAGTGGTTGAGAGTCCGCCTGCCTACCGATGCAGGGGACACGGGTTCGTGCCCCGGTCCGGGAAGATCCCACATGCCACGTGGGCCCGTGAGCCATGGCCACTGAGCCTGCGCGTCCGGAGCCTGTGCTCCGCAATGGGAGAGGCCACAACAGTGAGAGGCCCATGTACCGCAAAAAAAAAAAAAAAGATAGAAGATAGGACCCTAGCTTGAATATAAAATTCCAGGGACAGATATAAAAACACTGCATCCTCTTTCTCCCACTTATGCTGCCCTTACAACTTAATTTGATCTCAAATCCCTATCCCCTCAAACCCTGTAAAACTGTTAGAAAGAGTTCTATTCTTAGAAATTATATGAATTCAGTATCATCCTCTCTCAAAACTCTTAGCTACTAAGAGAGAATTAGACCAGGTGGTCAGGTTGAGTTTACTGCAAGACCTAATTCTTAGTAGAGTCTCCCTGGGTAAGGGTTTGCTTCTCAGTGTTGATGATTCTACATCTTAAAATTATTTAACTAAAATAATAAAGAGCCTCAACATATTGATTTTTTAGAGTAAAGGCACAATTTGTTAATGTACCTTTATTGTAATATAGAATGTATCTTTCCACTCATCAGGAAACATGCTTCTCTATATTTAACCTCTAATATCTCCTCCATAATAATCTTCTATTAAGGACTGTCATGTTAAACTCCTGCACTTAAACTCCTATAATGGTTCCCTATTATTTTGCAGATTAAGTCTAAAATTCTTATAGTTATACAATTATTATTAAATATCCAATCTCAAAATCAACTTAATTTTTTATAATTCAATTTAACTTCTGTTTCTATTTTATCATTGTGGATGAAATCTTCAGTCTCTTCTAGGGTCATCTATATATTTGTTTTTATCTGAATAATAGTATTAACTTTTACTACCATTTAATGTAGTACCCACTCCCCACATACACCATATACCTCCCAGGGATTTCTTATAGTACTCAGGTCTTAAGTTGTGTCAAGGAACGAATCGAGGGAGGGAGGACAATGTGGTCCTTTGCTCCAATAATTTGACAGTGTGATATACATCACCCAGTTGGTTTGGCTACCAGTGACTAGACACTATTCTGTGCCACGTGGAACACAAAATACTTTGGAGAAAGTGTCCAAGGCTTCATCTTTCTAGACACACCACACGCTTTTCTCTGGGGACATGCTAGATACCTTCTGAGATGCTAGGTGGCTGTCCTGTTCACAAGATACAAGACTCACCAACACATCTCTCTCTTTCTCCATCTATCTTTCTTACTTTTCCCCTCCCTCCCTCTCTCTCTCTATCTTTCTCTACCTTCTCTTCTCTCCACAGTTCAAGGGATCTCTTCTGAATCTAGGGGCCTATAAGTGGGAGCTTCCTGCTCTGGTTCTCTCAACGCATATTGTTTATACCAGGAATCCTTTCCCTATTTGATGCATCTAGATTCTGGAAATTAAAGTTGTAAGGACTTGTAAGTCTTGTCCTATTAGCATCTCTAGCACATGCCTCCTCCAAAACAATGAGCGCAGAGCTCACTAGCTTCTTGAACGGAGAGACAAGTAAGGGGAGGGGGGAGAATTATGACTTAAGATCAAGAACACAACAGTTACAGTTGGATTCCCACTTCATCTCCTCACTCATCCACACTCTGCCTGCATTCCCATAACATCAGATGGTTCAGAGCTTCCTGAATGCATTCTCTCATTCATATATCCCAATCTTTGACCAGTGTATTTGTCTTCTGCCCTGAATGACTCTTCATGTACAAACAAAAATGTGTGCAGTATGATGAAAGAGAAGGAGATAGGGATCCCACTCCCAGCACGTTCATACTTGGGTGCACCACCCTCTTCCTAGAGGAGGATGACAGTGTTAACCTCTGCATTAAATAGTGGGGAAGAGTAATTATTTTTTTCAGATAAAAACAAACCTATAAATGCATGCCTATATATACATATATGCACATATATATGTGTATGTGTCTGTATACACATATCCATGTATCTTTAGATGCAGGAATATTTTGTTTAACATTCGCATAGATCTGTTGACCATTTTATGGACCCTTTAACGTGTATACACACTACTTTGAAGACTTCTGTTTAACATATATTCACCTCTAACATTTTATGCATTTAAGGTGCCATCTTAGTGTCCTGGTACCAATTTTTCAGACATATTACAACTCATTATTACCGAACTTACCTTACATTAATTACTTGATGAGTTTTGGGAGAGAGATTAGTCACTTGATAGTAATTATGATATTAGTGTTCTCAGCAGAGCTTCCACAAATCATTTCTTCCTGTGGCTTACCTCTGGAGGTGGATAAACACATATACTTTATGAAAATGGTGATTACTTTCAATATCATAGGGTAATATTTTCTGACCTTGCTCCTGAATTCTGAGGATGAAGCTCACTATGCCCAGATTAGAGCTCATCTGTACAAAACCCCAGTTAAACCCCTTGGAAAAGAGTTTTCAATAGTAAGGATTTGGTTTATTATCATGCAAGGATATTTTTTACCCTCTATCTACAATGTACACCTTTCTACAGCTTTTATTTTCAGGGTTATCAGCCACAAGTGAGCCCTCAGTACAGTCTAGAGATTCTTCTAGGTTCATTGGTCAGCTCCATCTAACTTTGTTTCCAGCATCTACTCTAAATCCTGCCAACGTCACTAATGATGTAATGTTGCTGAAGTATCTGATCACTTTTTGGTTGTTATTTTGACCCATCAGCAATTATCAGGTTAGTTTGCCCAAGAAGGCCATTATCTCTCTGAGAAGCAGCTCTCTCAGTAACAATACACTGACAAGTTCACCTTTACCTGTTTAGGATTCAACAAAGTCTCTTTGCCACAAGACATTTTTCTTGATCACGGTTCTATCCATACAGTCTTAACTCTCACCATTCCCTACGTCTTACCTTTTATTCCAACCATATCCAATTTTCTCAAGTCTCTAAGTTTTTGCAAATGCTACTCCTTACTGTAATGTCCTTCCGCATCCTTCACATTTAACACACAGCCCAGATCTCTGAAAACTATCTCTGTGCACCCACAAATATCCTCCTTCCCTTGTCTGGGTCTCAGCCTTCTCCTCTGTGCTCCAAGCACCTCCTCTGTGATAACAATTTTTAACTAGTTTTATTGTCAGTTTACTTTCTGGCCTTTCCATAAGATAGTAGGTTCTTCTGTATAGTATAGGGACTTGCAAAGATTAGCCATTCAGTAAATGTTTGTTGAATAAATTAAAGAATAAATCTCCATTCTTTCCCCACTTTCCCTTTTTTCCTAACCTTTTCACATTTAAGTATTTTGAAACTTTAAAAGTCAAATTATTTTTTAAAAAATCAGAATCCATAACCCCATTGTGTGCTAACCTTTATAAAAATAGCAAGAGAAAACGTATATTTTTGCTTTTGATTTTAATACTATTGATATTGTTGATGTTGAAAACAGAATTGTTTTCCTAAATATGTTAGAAAATGAATCAATAGATTGAATCAGATCTCTTTTAATCATTTAATGATTTAAAATTTAAAAATAAGATACAAAACATAAGTTTTTATTTTTCTAAAATTCTCTAACTTTTTTGAAAAAAGATCTTGCCACTATTCTACATTCACCACAAAGCTGCAATATAATTTGTAGGCAGGAAGTTTTAAATACTAAGCTTTGCTTATTAATTCCTTGAATTTAAACAGCTCTTAAAAGAAAAACAACTAAATTGCAGCCAGCATGAAGAAATTGAATTCAGTGGTGATGGCTATCATTAAAGCTTGTGACCTTACATTATTCTGTCATATGCCTAAGGGCATTAAAAGTACTCTAAATTAATTTTAGGAGCTACACAGTCATGTTTCCTTTAATCACAGAATCCAAGAGCAGTATGCTCCTTGGTGCTCTGCTATCATATTTTTAATCTTCATAACATGATTCTGCAATGTGTCCTGTTTATAGAAAAGTTCTGCAGATTTTTCCAGAATTATTTTCTTTTAATCTTGGTAATAATATGCATCTCTTCATACCTTCTCCCAATGCTTCACTGAAATGAGAAAAAGAAATTTTTTCTTTGCATTATATGTTCAGTCAACCTGTCTACTCCCAGTGTTTAAAGATGCCTTTAAGGTTGCCAATAACAGGCAAGCACGGATGCTCATATATCTTAAAGATCTTTGTGTGCTTTCAAAATGGCAGAAACTTAAATAGTGTTTAATTTGTGGTGAGCAGTGCAATTCTCACAGTAACCATTTATGCTTCATCCCTCACTTTATGGATAGGGTAACTGAGTCCTAGAGAAGTTTAGTAACTTGCCTGAGGTCAGCCAGCTGGTCAGTAGCTGGAATACAATCTAACAGAGCCAAACTTACAGGAAATGTGGTGTGAACGTAAATAATCCTCCCACCCTTACCTTCCTCCTGCAAATTAAACCTAAATGACCAAAAAATTACTAAAACTAATGGAAAAACTTACATCAGTCTCAGACACTAGATAGAGAATGACATTATTATGCATCCTATGTCAAATAATTTCTAGATATGATGCAGATATTACTAAAAATAAGCTTCGGAGGAGAAACATCATCTTTTGTGGAGGAAGAAGTTCCATATCCCTGAAAGCAATAGTAGAGGCGATACTAAGAGATCAGGAAATACTGGACTGTCTGCTGAGCCAGTTTCTTAAGAGTCATGGGGGCACTCAGCAGCAGGCTAGTTATGGAAAACAGCTCTTAGGTGCAGGAATTTCTCTAAAAAGAGAGTAGACTCAAACCAAAAAGGAAGTAGTATCAATACAAGACCAGCTCACTCACCACTTTTATCTGGCTAGTGGATCACCTAAAGTGAACTGCTAACCCTGTTAGCAGCATTTGATTCAGTTGATTAGTTCCTTCTTCTTAAATTATTTCTTACTTGGCTTCTGGGAAATCATAGTCTCCTAATATTCTTCCTACAACTTGTTTCCACCTCAGTCTCTTTACAGCTTACCCCTCTCCTTCCTGAATGTTGAGTATTTCAGTGCCTGTGGCTCAGTGCTGCATTCCTTTGTCATAGGCACGCTCATTCTTGGTGACCTCATCCAGTCTCATGGCTTTAAATACCGTCTAATCACTGATGACTCTGACAGTATGTCTCCAGCCTGACTTTCTGTGATGAATTCAGACACATGTCCAACCGTCTACTCAATCTATCTTCTTGGATATGTTGAAGGAATCTGAAGCACAAATACCAAAAATGGAATTTCTGAGCTTTTCCCACAAATCTGCTCTACTTGAAGTCTTACCCATTACAATTAATGGGAATTCAACTTTGTATTTATTTATTTTTCGTGGAAAGGCATTTTATTTTAAACATAGCAGTGTGTACACGTCAATCCCAAATTCCCAACCTATCCCTCCCCCCAACCCTTCCCTCGTGGTAACCGTAAGTTAATTCTCTAAGTCTGTGAGCCTGTTTCTGTTCTGTAAATAAGTTCATTTGTATCATTTTTTTTTAGAGTCCACATACAAGCAATATCATATGATATTTGTCTTTCTCTGGAATTCAACTTTTTAATTTCTGAAGCCAAAAACCTAATGTTCAATCGGCAAGCAAATATTGGATTTTTAAATTTGTGCTTAGATACTAATTACAGTGTATACACAGGAGCTGGAACTGAGAGGATGGAGATATAGATGGGGAGACATTTCACTCTCTATGTTAATTTTTTTTAATACATGAATGTATTCCTATAGAAAAGTTAAAGGTAAAATTCCATAGGCTGAAGTAAATAGGGACACATTACTCATAGGGACAACGACACATAGATGTTAACATACTGCCTCCATGAGAAGAAAGAAAAGTTGCACATGTCCATCTTTTACAAGGAAAAATTAGAATTTTGTTATCTGCATTATGATCCATACCACAAAAGCAACACTCTTTTTAACTTTATCATTTGCTGCAAATAAACAGTTTATATAGATGAAGTGCTGAAAAAAAATCAGTATTTATTAATCAATTTCTGTGACTACTTATTGCTTCTGTGTCACCAATCAATAGTATTTATCTTCTAAATAGTCCATAACATTTAGGTAAGCAATAAAACCCGAGAATTGAGGACAGCCCCAATTTGATTCTGTTCCTCCTGTTTTAAATTCCATCCTTAAATTTCAAAACATCACAAACCATATTTTAATATTTACATTTTAACTGTAATCTCTGCTTACAAAAATATTTGGATTATATTTTGAAATATGCAGTTGTAAGATGTCCCCAGGAAGAGAATAATAAAATTCTAAGAATTAAAGATACTGAAAAAATTTCATTAATAATCCCATGGTGTAAGGTAGAGAGAATTAAGAAATGTAGAAATGATGGGTTTCCCTTTACTTCAATCCAAAACAATCAGTGCTAGGGAAGCTGTGGAGTTCTGCTCTCAGCTCTGACATGTAAAGAGCTTGAGCTATTTGTAATGAGGTGGATGGACCTAGAGTCTATCATACAGAGTGAAGTAAGTCAGAAAGAGAAAGACAAATACCATATGCTAACACATATATATGGAATTTAAGAAAAAAAAATGTCATGAAGAACCTAGGGGTAAGACAGGAATAAAGACACAGATCTACTAGAGAATGGACTTGAGGATATGGGGAGGGGGAAAGGTAAGCTGTGACAAAGTGAGAGAGAGGCATGGACATATATACACTACCAAACATAAAATAGATAGCTAGTGGGAAGCAGCCGCATAGCACAGGGAGATCAGCTCCGTGCTTTGTGACCACCTAGAGGGGTGGGATAGGGAGGGTGGGAGGGAGGGAGACGCAAGAGGGAAGAGATATGGGAACATATGTATATGTATAACTGATTCACTTTGTTATAAAGCAGAAACTAACACACCATTGTAAAGCAATTATACCCCAATAAAGATGTTAAAAAAATAAGAAGAAGAAAGAAAGGAAGAAAGAAGAGAAAAAAAAAAAGAGCTTGGAAGTCACCTCTCCCATGAGAATTAGGGTCCCAGGGCAAATCATCACCTGAAATCTGGAGAGAAAGGTGAATATAGAGAAGATTCTCTTACCTAGAGCAAGACATTGAAGCCATAAAGTGGCTGGAATATTTAAATTATTTTGACAAATTGCTGGAAGCTTATTTTGCACTAACTACAGGAGAGTGAGAAGCTCCTGGAGGCTACAGTCATAGCTCCCCAGCATTTTCATGGGTTTTATCTCCAGGGAAGCTACTAGGTTCTCATGGTGAAGATCAGAGACAAATCCCCTTATGCTTCCGGCAGGGGTAGTGGAAAAGTAACCATATTGAAATATGTCCAGAGCATGACAAAGGACTTCTCTCCAAGGGAAACAATTTTACCAGAACCTTATCTACCTAGGGGGAGGACAGTTAGTCAAATCCAGTACTAACCTTCCTGTACCCCCTAAAGAGAGGGGAAAAAAAAACAACTAAGGACACAAAATGAAGGTCACAACCCAGGTACACAGGCCACTCTTTGACATAAATCTTAGCAATATTTTGGTGGAATCTGTCTCCAAAGGCAAAGGGGAAAAAAAGGAAAAAGTAAACAAATCAGATCTAATTAAACACGTTTTTGCAGCAAAAGAAACCATCAGCAAAATGAAAAGACAGCCTATGAATTGGAGAAAATATTTGCAAATGATATGACTGATAAGGGGTTAATATCCAAATATATAAACAACTCATAAAACTCAATGTCCAAAAACAAACAAACAACAAAGAACAACAACAAAAAAAACCCGATACAAAATGGGCAGAAGACCTGAAAAGACATTTTTCCTAAGGAAGACAAGCAGATGGCAAACAAATACATGAAAAGATGCCCAACATAGTTAATCATCAGAGCAATGCAAATACAAACCACAATGAGATATCATCACGTACCTGTCAGAATGGCTATCGTCAAAAAGCTCACAAATAAATGTTGGTGAGGATGTGCAGAAAAGGCAGCCCTAGTACAGTGTTGGTAGGAATATAAATTGATGCAACCACTGTGGAAAATAGTACGGAGTTTCCTCAAAAAACTAAAAAACAGAACTACCATATTATCCAGCGCATATACTCCTGGGTATATATCTGAAGAAAATGAATACACTAATTTGAAAAGACACACGCTCACCAATATTCATAGCAGCATTATTTACAATTGCCAAGATATGGAAGGAGCCTATGCATCCATCAACAAATGATTGGATAAAGAAGAAAAGGTGTACAGGTATATCTTATGATAGCTCCAACTCAAAGACGGATCTAGTTCTGTACAGCACGTTTCCTTCATGGGGCTGTATTTTTGTCAGGGTTGATTTCTCTTCCAACACAGCTTCACTCTGCCCTTGATCCTAAGGACACAACATTCATCACTATGATTTGGGCTATAGAATGACAGCAGGCCCAATGCCGTTTTGCTTGCCAGGTGAGGAATGAGAGTGCTCACAACATCTCAGAGGAAACAAAAATCCTCTTTGGGGCCAAAACCCTCACACCTACCTTCCTCTTCAGTTTTTGAACATAACAGCTGCTCTGAATTTAACGGAAGTAGGGACTATTGCCAGAATGAAAACAGTCTTAACTAAAATAGCCTGTTGAGTCCCAGGCCAGATTTGCTTTATAAGTTAGAGCAAAGAGAACACGAGACTGTGTTGTTTGTAAGTTGGAGGTAATTTCCTGGGGTTATTTTTAAACCATGAGCAGAATTTCTCTGTGGTTGTCAGGACCTCCACGGACAGGGACTCACTTTTAGGACATACTTATTTGAGCCAGCATAATGTGTGAGCAAGAGAATTTCATTTGATAAAGCTATTAAAATAATGAATGTGGTTCACTGATTATTAAAACATTGCTGTCTGACTTTTTAGAAGCTTGAAAAACTCAGGAAAGTATAAAGAGAAAGTACAAATCACCTGTAACCTCGGCTCCCAGAGACAACTACTCAGCATTTTAGTCTTTTTAAAACACTTATAATTTTACAGAATTGAGATCTAAGCGAAAACGGTGTTTTAATTTAACATCTTATTATGAGCATTTCAGCAGTTTTTATAGCCATCACTTTCTTGGACTGGATAAAAAGTGTCCTACAATTTTTTTTATAGTTCCCCTATGGTGGATCACGTAAAGAAATTCAACTTTAATGTATTTATCTTGATAACCTTTCTGGCATTAAAACCCTTAATTTTATCATTTATAATAAGCAATATAATTATTTTCTTTTCACAAATATTAATTAATAGTTTCAACTCATTGGTAAACCATATCCTCCTCAGATGAAGCAGCCACTGTTCTGATGAAAAAGATCCTTGTGTCTCTTTAATATGAAAGCTCAGTCACCACATTTAGCATCAGATGGTCTCTCATGGTCAGGTGTACGCATGTGCAAAATATGTGTGCTGTTTGTGTGTATTTGTAAGTGGGATGAGGATGTTTAGGGAAAAGTCATATTGGCAATTTTCTCCTTTCAGTATTTTTAAAATGACATTAAGTTCTGTGAGATTGATTCACACTCTGAGTTTCTTATGGAAGAGCCCAAGTTTAAGCCTTTAGAAATAGGTGAAAATAAAGCCTTTTCTTCTTGTTTATAGTATATATATTGTGATCCCCTCCCCCCCAAAGGTATAATCTTCATAAAATCCTTACTTATAGCTATTAGGAAAATTGGACCAAACCCCTAAGAAATACATTTAATGTTTACCTATAATACCCTTATTTTATGCCTGTTTTAGCTGAGGTTCTGCAGTTCCTTGAAACAAAATATAATCCATGATGATGTAGTTTGAAATTATGAGAAGCAAAACAACTGTAATAGATAAAGCACAAAAGAAAATTAGTACAGTATTAATTTAGCTAGCTTTGTACTTGCTGACAGTAACAAGAGCAACTCTTGATAAATTAAGCATATTCACATTGATTTGAAAGTATGCATACTTAATAGAGAAGCTTAACTTTGCCTACCTACTGTGTCTGTTGGAAAAATACCAATTGGAGTTTACTTACTAACAAAATATCACAACTAGTCATTATGTAAACAGAGCTTCCCTTCAAATTTCCTTCTGCTTCTTTCTGGATGAGAAATCCATGGTAAAATTGTACACAGCACTCCTGTATTCCCTGTCATAGATTCTGTACGTTAAAAAAAAAAAAAAAAGAAACAAAGAAAAAAAAAAGAGTTTTTCCTTCACCCTTGCATATTTTCTCCTTTGTGAGCATTTCTGACTCATCTTTTCCATGAAAGTGCTAAGCTAGTGATGTCAAGATTATCACCACTGATTAAAAGGTAACGATGTGTGAGGGATTAGCTCAGTTTTATTTTGTCATATATTCAGGTGATTTTAACCCGTTTTCCACATATTGTACTTTTGACAAACTATTTTTTTATAAGTTTAATATTCTGAAAAATGGAGCTTTAAGTCAATTAAGTGATATGCCAGTAGACTAAGCGGTACATTTATAATGGAAAGGAGAGATAACAATCCCTTCAGATATCTTGTATGTGTACTGATGATTATGATACTTGAAATGCTACTGGAAAAGAAAGAACTCAACACCAAATCAGGTATATTTTATATACAAAATAAATCTTTATAAAATAAATCATCCCAAAGAAAATATGTCTGATACCAAAATGTAAATACATCTATTTAATTTATTTTTTTATACGTCTGACATGTTTAAGTTCATTCAAAAAGTCATTTGAGATGTAAGATGAAGTTATTCAAAAATGATCATTTTCGTGCTCACGTCAGCAGCAGCAGATATACTAAAATTGGAGTGATACAGAGAAGATTAGTATGGCCCCTGTGCAAGGATGACACGCAAATTTGTGAAGCGTTCCATATTTTTGCTGGAGATGGTCCCACTACTGGGCATATACCCTGAGAAAACCATAATTCAGAAAGAGTCATGTACCACAATGTTTGTTACAGCTCTATTTACAATAGCCAGGACATGGAAGCAACCTAAGTGTCCATCGACAGATGAATGGATAAAGAAGATGGGGCACATATATACAATGGAATATTACTCAGCCATAAAAAGAAACGAAATTGAATTATTTGTAGTGAGGTGGATGGATCTAGAGTCTGTCATACAGAGTGAAGTAAGTCAGAAAGAGAAAAACAAATACCATATGCTAACACATATATATGGAATCTTAAAAAAAAAAATTGGTCATGAAAAACCTAGGGGCAAGATGGGAATAAAGACACAGACCTACTAGAGAATGGACTTGAGGACATGGGGAGGGGGAAGGGTAAGCTGGGACAAAGTGAGAGAGAGGCATGGACATATATACACTACCAGACGTAAAATAGATAGCTAGTGGGAAGCAGCCACATAGCACAGGGAGATCAGCTCGGCGCTTTGTGACCACCTAGAGGGTGGGAGGGAGGGAGACACAAGAGGGAAGAGATATGGGGATATATATATATGCATAATTGGTTCACTTTGTTATACAGCAGAAACTAACACACCATTGTAAAGCAATTATACTCCAATAAAGATATTAAAAAAAAAGATCATTTTCTTCTTCACTTTAGATAATTGAGGATATATTTAAATAGAAGTACCTGATCAAGGATCCTTCCATTCAAATGGTGATTGGAGTAGGGACAGTTTTGTCCTCTCAGGCCGTTCTTGAACTTCATTTTTTTAATTAATTTTTATTGGAGTATAGTTTATTTACAATGTTGTGTTAGTTTCTTCTGTGCAGCAAAGTGATTCAGTTATCCACATACATATATCCACTCATTTTTAGATTCTATTCCCATATAGGTCATTAGAGAGTATTGAGTAGAGTTCCCTGTGCTATACAGCAGGTCCTTATTAGTTATCTATTTTACATATAATTGTGTGTATATGTCAATCTCAATCTCCCAGTTTAGCCCCCCCACTTTTGTATATGGACTTACTGGATCTTAACTACTTGAAGCATAATTTCATCATAGATAGAAAACACAATGATTGCAATGCAAATGTCATTCAAAAATTTTCTGCTATTTTTAAAGCACCCAGAGCACATCTTAATTTTGAAATGTCAACTGGAAGGAATAGATATAAAGAAAATATATTTTCATTTCCATATAAAATATGTAATATATATTAATATATATTTAATTATAAAATGTAAATATGTAATTATATAATCATATCATAATCAAAATCAAATGATGGACCTTAATTCAGGGAAAATATTTTAAATTCACATACCAAATGGTTGACATCAATTTTTGACAGTCTACTTGACATTTCCCCTTGATCTCTAATAAGTATTTTCAACTTACACATAAAATTGTAACACTTGATTTGCCAAAAAACCCTTCTCCTCCCCTAGATTTTTCCAGTCTCAGTTAATGGTACTTCACATATACCAGTAACTCAAACTCTGTATTACAAATGTATGAACAACTTCACTGAAGGAGGTAAGGGACAAAGGTGCTGACCTAAGTAAGTTTGGAAGTCAGTGGATACTTTCAAGGCTAAAGGAAAACTATACATAACAACATACTCTGGGTGATAATGTTGTTTTCCCAGGACCGCAAGATAACAATTCTGAAATACTTCCGTATATATGCATACTGGAATTGATCAATTAATATTCTCACTGCTGGAGTGGGAGTTTACAGATAAACAAGGGCAGATGGCTAGAATTATCCATGTGGTAGTGGATTAGAGTTGGAGACATCTTATGACTCTATATACAGTTCAATACAGAGACGGATAGATAATATAGAAATATTTACATATATATGAGTATATATAAGGGTTGGTAACAACTTTGTTCTTCGATTTGGAAGGCCTGGAAGTGATGATACCTCAAATACAATGAGCATACCTAGCTCTTGGTTTCTAATACCATTCTCCAATTTTTCTCATGATTAGATTGTGGTTATGGGTTTGGGGAGGACACTACAGGGGTAATGTGTCATTCCCATTACATTCTATCAAGGGTACGTATGTATTTATTGGTAAAAAGGCAGATCCAAAACCGTAGCAGAGGAGCCAATTGAAAGAGCTCTGAATGGCCAAAGCTGGAATAAAATTAATACACATAGTATTGTAATGTAACTCAAATTTTAAAATAAATTTGCATGAGTTCATACTGATATAAATAAATGACTTATTAAGGAAATAAATGGGGGAGAGCAGACAAATGACTTATGGTTGGTAATCCACACTTAAGGAAGTGGTGCATGACTCCCCACTCTTAAGTGTGGCTTACAGATGGTGACTTCTACCAAAGAGGGCAGCTTGGAAGTGGGGTGGGGGGAGTCACTTTACAATGGAGAAACCTGACCATGCACTGCCTCCGCCAGGTGATTAAAGTGAATGTCAATAGTGAAGGTCATGTTGATTGAATGTGATGTGACTGACACTTTACCTCTGTGGTCGTCCTCCTAACCACAGTGTAATCATAAGAAAAAGCATCACTCAAATCCCAATTAAAAGACATTCTACAACAGAGCTGAGTAGTACTCTTCAACTCCTTCAAGGTCATCAGAAACAAGGACAATCTGAGAAACTGGCACAGCCACGAGGAGCTAAGGAGACACGACAACTAAACGCAATGACTCAATGTAATGCGATATCCTGGATGGGATCCTGGAACAGGAAAAAAGGACATTAGTTTACAAAGGAAGGAAATTGGCATAAACCATGATTTAAGTGAATACTAATGTACCAATATTTGTTCATTGGTTGTGACAAATGCAGCACGTTAGTTACATTAGTTATGTATTAATATAAGATTTTAAGGATAGGGAAAACTCTCTGTACCATCTTTGCAATTTTTCTGTAAATCTAAAATTATCCTAAAATAAAACGTTTATTTTTTAAAAAGGTTTTAAAATGCGAAACAAGCCGGTCATAAAAGGATACATGCCGTATAGACCCTTTGTGTGAAAGCCGAGGAGACATTGTTCCAACCTCTAGCGATAGACAGTAAGCGCATTAGCAATTGCCTGGAGCCCAGGATGGAGGCTGGGGGCTTCCTGTATTGATCTGAAAGAATATTTGAGGGAGATAAAAACATTCTCTATATTACTGTCACATCAGTGTGTGTGTGTGTGCGCATGTATGTATTTGTCAAAACTCATCAATATGCATTTTATTATATGTAAATTATACCTCAATAATTTTTTTTTTAAAGAAAAGAATAATCCCTTTCTAAATATGGGTACTACAGTCATACTCCTGGGTGGAGAGAATCTATCGTGTAAAATTGAGAATGTATTTATTTATTACTGCACATGTCTTAGATTGTGATAAAAAGTAGCTGATGACTGATCTGCTTCATCTTCCTCCAAAAAAATGTTTTTTTTATGATTAGAGACTTTTTCTTTTGTGATTTAGCTTTGACCTTTTTATTATGTGGCTACTTCCTTTGTGGAAAATGACCCCCTCTGAGGGCCTGGAAAAATAACTCGTATAATTCATTGTGCTATACAAAATTAAGATAATGGAAATAGCAGTTTATGTGGACAGAATATATATTTCAAATAATATAAAGAGATTCATACATGCCATTTAATCTTGGTCTGAAACACTTTCCAATTTAATAAGATGCCAAGAGAACTGTTAATAACGGAGGGCCGGATACCACAGTGAAGCGTGGGTGCTGACTTCTTAAACTAACAGGAAAAGAACAGCTTTTTAATTGGACTGGGTGGTGTTTTGCTAAAGTCACCAGGAGAAAAATGATTATGTCTTGGCAACAAAATACTTCCCGACCATACCAATGATAAAGAATGAAATAGAAAAAAATTCCTTTCCTCTCTGGGGACTATTGAAAATCACATGTAGTCATTCCAGTTACATGTATTCACTGGTGTCCATGAGGTGCAGAGCAGTACACTAGACCTAAGGATATACTTTACTATCGTAGATCCCTCTAATGCCTGGTGGAAACCAAGTTGATGACAATCTCAGGCCAAAAAAGGTGTGTTTTCCACTTCCTTGCAGAGCCTACAAGTGATCTAGACTTCTGTGTGGGTTAGGATTTTTAAAGAATGAGGCAATATTTGCACTGAATAAAGGTCATATGTAGTTTTACTTGAAATATAAACAGATTTTCTTTTATTCTAAAAATATTCCAGCTCCAGAAACATCCTAATCAGAAAGCTGCTCATGTGAGTCAGATGTTGGAATTCCCAAATGACCAGTGTAAAATCTATAGGAATGCTACACAATAGAAGGAAAATGCCCTCTTCTTTTCTATCTCCCCTGTCATAATTACATAAATAAACAAAAAGATAAAATACTTTATTTTGATAATTAATACATATTTCCCTCTGATATACTGCACTTCAATAAAGCTAATGTTCAGAATTTCATTGTCATGAAAATGTTTTCATAATAATTAAGGAGGTATTTGTGGATTCAAATCAAACTTTCCTCAGATATAAAAGGAAGATATTTAGTGGTCTTGCTTTAAAAATGGCAAATATATAGCCTTGAAATTAGTGCAAAGAAATCATTTACTAGATAAAAACTCAATAAAATAAGAATGCAAATAGAACTATCATTCTTATAAACAGGAAATTTAATACCATGTTGCCTAATGGATTCTAGATTCAAATAAAGTGAATTAATTCAAAGTACATGTTTTTATTTAAATGATCTACCTAAGACTGAATACCAAGGTATTGGAGACTATTTTCAGTGGAATGGAATAGAAGGCTATGTTTTAAAAGTAAGTAGAGGACTTCCCTGGTGACGCAGTGGTTAAGAATCCGCCTGCCAATGCAGAGGACACGGGTTTGAGCCCTGGTCTGGGAAGATCCCACATCGCGTGGAGCAACTAAGCCCGTGCGCCACAACTACTGAGCCTGAGTGTCACAACTACTGAAGTCCACGTGCCTAGAGCCCGTGCTCCACAACAAGAGAAGCCACCACAATGAGAAACCCGCGCACTGCAATGAAGAGTAGTCCCCACTCACCTTCAACTAGAGAAAACTCGTGTGCAGCAATGAAGGCCCAATGCAACCAAAAATAAAC
The DNA here is from genome assembly GCF_937001465.1 of Orcinus orca. Taxonomy (NCBI): domain Eukaryota; kingdom Metazoa; phylum Chordata; class Mammalia; order Artiodactyla; family Delphinidae; genus Orcinus; species Orcinus orca. The sequence continues at coordinate 75,686,106 of NC_064570.1, forward strand.
AAATAAATAAATAAAAGTAAGTAGAACTTGT